>NC_049260.1:15472151-15772619 GCF_011100685.1 Canis lupus familiaris | reverse complement strand
CATGTCCTTGTCTTTTAAGAGGTGATCACTTTTCAGTTCAAGCTCTTGCCTCTAGTATTCGCTGCTGTACTTCTGTATAATATGCATGTGCTGCTGTCTCTTGGTTTGTCAATTCTAGATATTATCTGTTACCTGCTATGGTAGTTAAGGATCTCAGCTCACTTATGCCACCCACCCCCAGCCTTACCCCATCTTCTCTATATGCTTGCATCTCAGGTTTTGGTCTAATCTATATTTAATGTTTTCATTACTATAGCAATGTTGATATTGGGTATTGAAGCAAGACTATAATATTCTTTTATATGACTTCCTGTTTTTCCTACAGATGACAATTCTTTGTTGAGTTATCTCAGGACGTGCAAATCTTTTCATACCTTGAAATAAACAACTCTGTAAAATGCCTCTTAATCCACCCCCATCCCCCACAGAAATACCAGCACCTTCCAACCTGAACTGGTTGCTCTTGAAGCTACTGCCCAGAAGTCAGCCAGGAAATTCTTACCACCTCTGTTTCGTTACTGACTGCCCTGGCTCATGGCTCCTTCCCTCTTTTATTTTTCTCACTGGATTTGGTGGATCACACCCTCTAGTACCTTTCTCAGAAAGAGTGATGGGAGTAAATTTTTTGAGACTTCTGTTAGACCAACTGCAGTAGGAGTTGGACACTGGGAAGTTTCTCCCTTTTAATACTCACCACTCCTCAGGGCCTGGCTTGTGTCTATTGGCAGGTGGGGCTCCCACTCCTGCTGATGAAGCCTGACACCTCCGGGACCCAGAGGCTGGGCCTTCATCCACAAGATCTCATTCAGTCTTCAAAATATACTAATCGCCCATTTCATGACCAACAGAAGTGAGGCACCATGGTCACACCCTCTGCACCGCCAGGGCTGGAACCTAAACTGAAGAACCAGTTGTGGGAGCCAGTGCTGCTACCTTTCCAAACCCAGCTGCTCCTTACTGGAAGGAGAATTAGCTGTAGTTTGCACTGAGTGATAAGTCCCAAACGCATGGTTATGGATACAGGGCAAGTCTAATTATGAGTGCCCGCCTGTGTCTGCTTCCTGAGCACTTCAGCTCTAGTTAGCCATTCTTTGCTAGAAGTATCTTCCAGTCTTATTGACTGTGCATGTGTGTGAGCATGTATGGGAGTGTGAGACAGAGACTGTTTATAGTTATGCTTCTAGTTCCTTGCGATAATTAAAATGCTCTGCCTATCATTCATATGAGCTCAGTATGATGATTTTTATTGCTCCAGTATCTAGTTCCAAGCAATGCAAGACTTTCACCCCCTCTTCCCGCTCCTTTTGTGATCTGAAATGCCTCATTACTTAGCCGTTTTCTGCTGATTGCACAGTTTAGCATTTGATCTTTTTGTTAACCATAGTCAGGTGACCACACATAGGGTAATTAGATTAACCTGCCCCTCCTCTTCTTTACTGAAACAATATAAAATCTGGTATTCTGTTGGCACATGCTTTCCTTAGATTAATGATCTTGGAGCTGCTGTGTGGAAATTTGCATAGCTCCCTACAGCTCTGAGAAATGAAAATGCCCAGCTGTCTAAAAGCTTTAATCAGGAAATGAGCATGAAATGGCATTGTTTTGTCATGGGCTTGGAATAATTTATTCTTGACAATCGAGTTATCCGGGATGGAAATATATGTAAACATTCTTTCAACAACCAGTAAACAGGTGCTTTTTTGTTGAAAATCCAAGAATTTCTTTCCTTGGGAGTGGCTTTCAAATCATTGGTCTTCACCCTGCTCGCTTCCTAAAGTCTATTCTATTGTCATATTTCCTTGTCTCTCTTCTTTTAAATGGCAGTTTATGGAAGTTGGCCTTTCTGAGCAAGTGAAGAGAGCATACCCATATAAGTGGGGTGTGGTGTGACCTCAGGGAGTGCAGGCTTGGCCACAGGACTGCCCCCGTCTCAGTCCTCCATCCTAGGTCTGCTCTTTTACTCTGTTGCCCCCTCCTGGGACCCACTTCCCCATCTGTCGAAGAGAGATAATAATGCTCCCTACCTCTCAGTGTGGCTGTGAGTGTTAAACGAGTTACTCCATGCAAACCCTTAGAATAGTACCTTACTTATGGTATTCTCTTAACAGTTGCAAGTGAATTCCGTAGTTTTTAGATCTAGGGAAATGAAGAATAGATTCAGTTTCTGTTTATCTGTAAGAGATCCTAGTGTATTTACATTTTCTCCATTAGCTTATTAGTCTTAGAAGCAGTTGTGACTGAAAATTCACTCTGAGACACATGTACTGCTGCCATTTATAGCTGGCACATAAGTAGGCACTCAAATATCTGTTAGAAGAATGATAGAGCTCATGATAATGGCCACCATTTTTTGAGCGTCTGGGGATGAAAGATGACTGAGACCTCTTCCTTTCCCCTGAGGCCCTCACAGAGTAGCCGAGAGAGACCTAGATAGAGTACAGGGGTCAGTACTGTGACAGGGATTCCCACCAGGGGCCGCAGGAGCTGGGGCTCTTCATCAAAGCTGTTGAAATGATGGCAGAAATGGCTGTTAGACCTGGATGGCCCTTCTTTTATCTCCAAGAGCAGGCTGTTTACCTAGCACCTAGCACGTGATCCAACAATCCCTATGTCTCATGGAGTGGGTATGATGTCATCAGGAACATTTATACATTTTTCCAGAAGAGGCTGTTGGAGAAAGTGCCCACCCTTCAGGGAGCTCAATTTGAGATCATATAATTAACCTTTTTGAGCATAATTAGCCAAGCCCACACTGTTTAAGTCTTATACTCTGGGTACCAAAGTGAACTGTATTCTGCCTATGACAAAACTACAAATAAGGTTCAGTATTGCCTTTTTTATATGCATTTTTTTTCTGGGTTGTCATGCCATTGGTTATACTTATATTTCCAAAATTTTGAATTTTACATCATATTATTGGAAAAAACAATGGATTATTGGGCCTGGTGTGATTTTCTCCATGTCTTAACTTTCTTATCTCCCCTGCTTGGTAAAATAGACGGACTGAGGGCTTTCTTTTAAGCTTTGTATCTGCTCATATGTTGGGACCCAGCAACACTGGAATCAATAACACTAGCAGTGGAAAAGATGTAACTGAACTATATGAGGGGGCAGTGGCATCTTCTTCTTTGTTTGCAGAAAACATAGCAGTCAATAGTCTAATGATTGGGAAATAATAAATTTCAATGATTACTTTTTATTTATTTTTAAGAAGATTTTATTTACTTAGAGCAAGAGAGCACGAGAGCACAAGCAGGGGGAAAGGCAGAGGGAGAGGGAGAAGCAGGCTGAGCATGGAGCCTGGTGTGGGGCTCGATCCCAGGACCCTGGAATCATGATTTGAGCCAAAGGCAGATGCTTAACTGACTGAGCCACCCAGATACCCCTCAATGATTACATTTTAAATTCAAGTTGCATGGCTAACACAGGCATATGGTACCAATTAAAAGGGACAAAATAAATGTATGCTCTCCCTGTCTCTTGGCCACCCTGTTCCCCTTCCTGGAGGAAGTCTCAGTTATCAATTTGTTCTGTATTACACAGTGAGGCACGTGCACACTTTTGCAGAAATGCTAGCATACCTTATTAGGCTTTTTTACCTAGCAACGTATCTTAGCGATTATCCTTATTGGTACTTAGAGACCTGCCTCATTCTTGGAGAGAGTTGCATGGGATGGCTTTACTATAATTCATGTAACCAGTTCTCTACTGATATTCATTTACATTTCAGTCTTGCTGATTTAAGTAGTGTTGTAATGATTAACCTTGTACATACACCATTTTGCACGTGTGCAAGTATACTTGTAGTTTAAATTCCTAGGAGTGGAAATATTGAGTCAAAAGGTATAGGCATTTAAATTTTTGATAGGTAATTGCCATGTTGCTTCCCACAGAGGTTGTCTTGATTTATATATCAATTTATACTGTCATTGGAGAGTGTGAGAGGGTATCTTTCTCTACACCTAGCTAAAATTATATTGTTTTGATGGTTGCCAATCAGACAGATGAAAAAAACCGATTTTTAACATCAGTAGTGTTAATAAATTCACTGGGTATCAGAGAGATCCATTGAGAATCTTTATGTATTTAATACAAAAAATTTATTATAGTAAAAGTTATAGTAATTATAGTAAAAATTAAATACATCCCTGTCTTTCTAGACTATTAACTTCTGGAGAGTTTTGTGCTTATTGCTCTCTATACTTACTACTCTTTGCATGGATAGCAGCTGTGTGCTGGGCACTACACTACACACTGTGAGAACAGACAGTACTGTGTGAGGAGCCAGATCCTAGAGAAGACTGGTATGAACATGGTACAACAGTGGGTATAAATGTTACACTTTTAGAATGAGGACACAGACAAAAGGATTCAGGTCTTTCTGTCCAGTGAGCACTGCGCAGATATTGTCAAATGAATCCTGCCATAATTTGCATTTTTCTTATGAGTGTGGTTAAGCATCTTTCCCTGGGTTTGAGTCATTTTTTTCCCTATGATTTGTCCTTTGCTCTTTTTTGTTGGGTTATTGATCTCTTTCTGACACTTTGTAGAAGGTATTCTAACAGGCAACATTCCCCCACTTGGAATCTTGTTGATGAATTTTCTTTTATTCTTGTTTTGTCTATTTTGCAGTTTTCTGTAATTTATCAGTCCTTTCTTTTACAGCTTCTGGATTCTGTGGCAGAGTGTCAAATAGTCTTTCCCACTCCGAGATCATAAAATATTTCTCTCATATTTTCTTCTAGTGCTTTTAAGGCTTCATTTTTGAATGAGTAGATTTATTTTGAATGTCTAACATTCCCAGTCTAATAAAGAAATAGATATTGCTTGTTTAAGGAAGATGAGGTACTGTGTGAATTTTCTTACTGTATCTTCTTCCTACTCTTTTAAAAAAATTTTTTTATTTATTCATGATAGACAGAGAGAGAGAGAGAGAGAGAGAGAGAGAGAGGCAGAGACATAGGCAGAGAGAGAAGCAGGCTTCCCGCAGGAAGCCTGTTGTGGGACTCGATCCCGGGACTTGGGGATCATGCCCCTGAGCCAAAGGCAGACGCTCAACCACTGAGCCACCCAGGCGTCCCTTCCTACTTCTCTTTTTTTTTATTATTATTATTCATAAGAGATAGAGAGAGAGAGGCAGAGACAGAAGCAGGCTCCATGTGGGGAGCCTTACGTGGGACTCGATCCCAGGTCCCCAGGATCATGCCATGGGCTGAAAACGGTGCTAAACCACTGAGCCACCCGGGCTGCCCCTTTTCTACTATTCTTAAGCCAGATCTGCATCCTGCTAGGTGAGAAGTTGGTTGTGATCCAGTGAACGCCAGCTGGGTCATTGGAAGGATGATACAGATTTCCATGTTGTCATAGCTTTGGACTGCATTGGAAATAATACCCTTCATCTGTAATGGGTGTCCTACCCATAACACTGCTAAATTGGCCATTCATTTGACAGATAGTTATTAAGTGCTTACTAAAGCATCTCCAAACAGCTGGTTGGTATTGACACCCTTTGATCCACTGGTAATAATCTAGATGTTTAGCAGGGCATGGGCAGATATAAAGGCACCAACTATCATGCAGGTAACCTCACTGCGCATGTATCAGGAAGCTATGTTACCTCTTTGGGACATGAAGGTAGCTATTGTTATCTTTGTCCAGCCTGTAGCACTTCCTGAGCTCCTCACAGCATTTATTCCCATCCTATTGGTCAAGAGCTTCTTGCCTGGGCTTGTGTTATCAGTGATTCTTGGGAGATAATACTGCAAATGTATGATAGTACAAATATGTAGTTGAAAATTTACATAGAAACATGACAGTCGGTATCCTGTTACTTAAAAAAAAAACTTGTTAGCTTTGAGCTGAAAATATTGTAGGTCAATCTATGATGATATTGTCAGAGCACTTTTCTAAGTGGCAACATACTTTGTTAAATATAAGAAAGCCATTGGTGTGGTTTCACTATGTAATTTTTAGGGGAAATTATGAAATATTTCAGGCATTAGAAAAAGACAGAAACTGAATAGCAAACACCAGTGTGTCCACACCTCTCATTTATCAAATCCTCATATGTTGCCATATTTACTTCAGATGTTTTTTGTGTGTGTTTTTTAGAAATATTTCTAGTGAGGTTGGTGTGTCTCATAGTTCAACAGCATGGGTATTTTTTAGAATTGTGATAATGAGAGATATCTTTTTAGAGAAATAGGATCTTATAGCTGAAGCTCCCCTGGTGCTCTCCTATTGCTTTCAAAATACTTGCTGTGTCTTCCCAGGTGTTTTGAGATTGACTAGCCCTTTCTGAAGGGAGCCAAATGCTGGGAAAGCAGTCTCTGCAAGCATGCGATGTTCATGGGGTAGCAGCTCCTCAAATTTGCCTTTTATGTGGGGGGCAGGCAGGAAGGGATTATGCTTGTGGGGGATGGGGGCAATGTGCTATTTTAGAATTCTGTATCTATTCAAAATTCTCTTGCAGTAGATTTGGTGTAAGGGTTTGTTTTAATGATTTCCTTTTATCTCCTGCCAGTGGTAATTTTGCAAAAAGGTTTTCCATGAACTAAGCATAGGGGGCACAGCTGTGATGCCGCAGCCACACCTGGCCCTAAAGGGAGCCTTACCTGCCGAAAGAAACAGACCAGGTTTCAGGGCAGGCTGATGAATGATTTCTTTTCTCCTCTGCTCTGCTTCTATCCTGAGCTGAGGGAACCCTGCCCAGCCTCACTCTAATGTAGAGGGAAGCCCAGGACCAGCATTTTCTATAGGGCAAGGCATCATGAGCTCCCCTTCCCTGGTGTCAATGGCACCAGCCTGCTCCATGTGCCTGTACTGTTGGTGGCAGGAGAGAAGGAAATATTTTAAGATGTGGGGAAAGCAGCTGAGGTGGAGAGGAAGGACCCCGTGGAGGGAGAAGATCCACTCAGCTGATTGTGACAGTTGGATAAGTCACCCCTTGGTTCACCCACTTGGTAAGGAGCATCTGGCACATTCTGACCACTGGTCCCCTTAACGTCAATCCCAGAAAGCTTTCCCCTGAGATGCTTTTCATGTTTTTGACCTTCTAGGATGAAATACTGGCACATTTCACTTTAAATGAATCTGTTGTCTTCTGGCTTAAGCATTCATATTGTTACTTGAAGTGGAAATAGCATACAGTGAAGTGTGGAAATCTTATACATGAACAGAGTTCGAAGAAGTTGTAGGTGTGTATGCACCTGTGCAGCCATCACCCAGACCGGATTATAGAACCTCTTCATCCTCCCTGTCATTACCTTCCCAGGGGCAGGTGGGAAGCTTATCTCCATTGATAAGCTGTGCCTGTTGTTCCACTCCACATTAACAGAATCATACAGCATGTGATCTTCTCAGCCTGGCTTCTTTCACTCAACATCCTGATGGTGGAGTTCATCTGTTTTGTTAGGTAGTATTCTTTTTTACAGCACTTGCTATTTAATGATGACGTTAATAATGACAAGAAGTCATCAATCTATATACCACTCCCCAATTTACTCTTTGACCCTGAAGACACCTCTGTGATGGTGCCAAAGCATTTAGCATTAGACTTCTTTTTAGAGATGACAAAGCAGCTGCTTAGAGGCTTTCAGTATCATCCCCAAGGTCACCCACCTAATAAATGATAATGCCAGCACTAATTGTTTTTTGTTTTGTTGGACTTGCACCATCATTCTCCCCACTTAATGTGAAGCTTGTGTCTTTACTTGTGTCAAGGTTGCTGGCAGGATGAGAGGAGGGAGGGACCCCAGACTGGACCTTCACTGGTGTTTCACTGTGGAGTATTTTGGTTAATAGAAAGAAGTTAAGGTTCAACCAAACCAACCCCCCCAGCACCTGGATAGTATGTAATGGATGGGGAGGCTGAGGAGAAAAGAGGGAAAGCCAGCTTAGCTCAGCAGCCAGCCACATCCAGGCAACTCCACTTATCACAAAGCAGACTATGCTAGTCTAGTTCCCAGTTGTGTACAAATTATGCGTTTGCTCAGTGAGGCTGTTGTTTGCAGGCTGCTAAATGCGTCATGGCAAATTTTTGCTAGAGTGGCATTATCGGGGCTTTTTGGCCTCCAGATGTGGGTGAGCCATCTTGGGCTCTGATCAGCTTAGTGCTTTGGGAAGCAGGAATATAAGTTCTCCTGTCTCTTCACTCACATTGCCCTTGTGACATGGCTCAAGTGTTATCACAGCATCGATATCTTACTGATGGCCTCAGTTTTACTGTACATGATGAGTTTCCACTGTTGAGGCATCAGATTTGGGATAAAGTGAGGTTGGGTTTCCTTTACCTCCTAAAGAGGTTTGCCGATACCCTGATGATTTTGTAGTGTTTTAAAGCAAGCACAGTCATTGCTGATTTATATATGTGGGGATGTATAAATTTCTGTAAGCCCCCATGGCCCACAGTTCTGGCCTAGGGTGTGGCCTCTACCACTGGAATGGTAGGATCCAGGTTCTTAACAATGGTGAAAAATATAGGCCTAGTGTTAGAAAGTGAAAATTGAAGGTTGGGGGCTGGGAACATTCAGAGCCAGGAAATCCAGAGTCCCATGATCTGGATCAGAACCTCGGAGAGCTCCAGGTAACCAGATGCTGGCAGCTGTGGGCAGGCAGAAGTTATTCCAGTGCCAAGTGCACCCTCCCCTGCAGCAAAGAGCTTTCATGTGTGGATGAGAAAGAACTTCAAGGACTGGTGCATTTGTGGATAAAGTAGTACCTTATATTCTTTAGCTATGGAGGGAAGTGAAGATTCCCACTGGAGCCATGGGTGTGGTGATTTTGAATCTCCGCTCTATAGCCATAGCACTAGTTCTTCCTTGGAGGTGAAGTGTAGCAAGAGAGCCCTGGCCAGAAGGCCCAGAGTTGGGTCCCATGGCCCACTATGCCTTTACTAGCTTTGTGGCCTTTGGCTGCTCTTGCGTCCTCTCTGACTGGGTCTCACGATTCTTGAACGCAAAAATATATCAGTCTGGAAGAATCAGGGTTTTATTTCTTTTTTTTCAATAGCATAATGACAGTGCTACCATGAGGAGCAAGTGAAAAAATATCTGCTAAAACACTATAATTTCTCTGAGCCTTTGCCTGTGTAAGCTTGTGTCATTACCAGCATCGTCACCTATTTTTAGAGCCTACCAATAGGAGTCCATGACATCAGATGCCTGTAAAAGTCGAGGTGTTGTTAGAGAAGTGCACTCCCCATGTTCCATTTGCATGGTAATGGGCACTGTGGGGCCAGCATGCATGTCGGATAGTTTGAGCTAGCAGTACACAGGGATGTGTGGCTTGCTATGCAGTTTAACAAGTTTTTAAATGAAAGGGTTTATCCTGTGGTCTTTTGGAAGTAACTGGGCGATTTCAGTAGGGGAGTGACAAGAGCATATATTTGTTTTTGGAGAGTGTCTCTTGTGGCAATGTAGAGGCTGACCTGGGAGGGGAGAGGCCAGAGGCAGGGAAACATTATTGCCACTCCAGCAGGACTTGGGAACAGTGGTTGAGAGATGCGCTCTGAAGTGAGGTGGGTTGGGTTCCGATTCTGGCTGCTGTATGGCAGGCTCTCTTGGTGCTGCACGTCTTGGTGTGTGTGTCACTGGTGAATGGGATAGTCGTGCAGGCTCCATGTTGCCATCCAGGTGCAGCTCTGAGAGCAGCTTCGGCATGTGACAAGCACACCCGTGTTAGCTGGTGTTCCTGTGTATGTTTTCTTGTGGTAAAATACATATAACGTGAAAGTTGCCATTTTAACCATTCAAAATGTACAGTTCAGTGGCATTAGCCACATTAACGATGTTGTACGTTATCCTTATCTCTATCTAAAACGTTTTGGTCACCCCAAACAGGAACTTTGTAATCATTAAACATTGACTCTCATCCCCCCTTCCCACTCCCTGGTAACCTCCAGTGTTTCTATGAATTTGCCTAGTCTAGCTGCATTATGTAAGTGGAATCATACAATATTTGTCCTTTTATGTTTGGCTTATTTCACTTAGCATAATGGTTTCTAGCCTTATTCATGTTGTAGCAGGTCTCAAAACTTGATTCTTTTTTGAGGCTGAATAATATTCTTTTGTATGGATAGACCACATTTGTTCGTCCATTCATCTGTTGATGGATACTTAGGTTGTTTCCACCTTTTGTCTACCAAGAATAATGCTGCAGTAAATGTTGGCATACAAGTATCTCTTTAAGTCCTCGATTTCAGTATTTTAGGGTATATACCTAGGAGTAGAATTGCTTGGTCACACAGTGGTTCTCTGTGTAACTCTGAGGAACCACCGTACTGTTTTCCACAGGGGCTGCACCACTTTCCATTCCTGCCAGTGGTGCACAAGGGTTCCAATTCTTCCACAGCCTCATCAACACTATTTTCCTTTCTAAAAAAAATTCTAATGGGTGCCTGGGTGGCTCAGTGGTTGAGCGTCTGCCTTCGGCTCAGGGCGTGATCCTGCAGTCCCAGGATCGAGTCCCACATCGGGCTCCCCTTGAGGAGCCTGCTTCTCCCTCTACCTATGTCTCTGCCTTTCTCTCTCTCTCTATCTTTCATGAATAAATAAATAAATAAAATCTTTAAAAAATAAAAATAATAAAATAAAAATTCTAGCCATTTTAGTGGGTATGAAGGAGTACTTCATTATGGTTTTGATTTATGTTTCCCTAGTGACTAATGATGTTGGGTATCTGGTCATGTGCTTGTTAGCCAGATGTATATCTTTTAGGAGAAACATCTCTTCAAGTTCTTTGCCTGGTGTTCATGGTTTTAAGACAGCATAGGAGGAATGGAGAGAACTGAGAGGTCGAGGAACTAGATAAAGCCCAACTGGGTGACTGGTGAGGCATGGGGGTTAACACTGAGTTTTCCAGCTTGGGTAAGTGAGTAGATGATGGGCTCTCAAGCAAGATAGCTCCTCTCCCTTCCAGAAAAGAGGCAGGTCAGAGGGAAGGTTTTGAGTTGGTGGGAGAATGCATTGAGCCTGGTGTACCTGGATATTGTGCCAGTGCACTGCCATACCTGTGTGTTTGGTTTCTCTGGAAAAATATGGGGCATATTTTTTGTCTCCTCCCTGCTTCCATCTAAGAAGGAACTTAAGAAATCTGGTCATTGTTAGGCTTCTGTGTGTGGCAAATATAAACAATCATTGGCGGAGTCAATGGAATCTGGGATTTATGAACCAAACTCTTTGGTATTGCTGTTTTAGCCCTTAAGCACCTGCTCGATCAGGTCATTCCTTCCAAACTTGCGAGGTGCTGTTCTGAAGCCTTGGGTTTGGGTATTCTTAACAATCACAGCTTCTAGGGGCACCTGGATGGCTCAGTCACTGGAGTGTGTGACTCTTGATCTTGGGGTCTTGAGTTTGAGCCCCACGCTGGATGTAGAGATTACTTAAAGACAAAAACCAAAACCAATCACAGCTTCTAAAGTTCTCTCTAGTGATCCCTCCAGTCTCTCAAACATTTGTCCCTCTCTCACGCTTCCCCAACTGCGTGCCTTTAGTGGTTAGTGCGAGCAAATGCTTGACAAGTTGCCCACAACCTACTGAATTTCCCCGAATTGGTCCCTGGTGACCTTGGATGTTGTATCGCCATGTTACGTTGTGTCCAGCTGGGAAACTTGTGTGTGCGTAGTCACATCCACACTGCAGTGGAATGGGAGGTTTGAGCAACTGTTCTGCCCCCAAAGAAGCAACCTCTGGGGAATGAGCACCCATGGTGGCTTGTTTTTCTTTACTTCTCAAGCCATAGCAGCCTGGCAGCCATCACCAAGAAAGCATCCCGTCATGTGGCTCAGGCGGGCAATGTTTGCAGATTGTCCCCTGATGCCATCTGCCTGTGAGGCTACAGAAACCCCCAGCAACTGCTGTTCTAGCAGGTGCCGTGGCTGCTGAGGTGGGAGTCCGTGTACATACACACACATGCACACAGCTTTGTGCTGGGTTGGCCTGGGACGCCAGCTGAAACTCTCAACCCAGCAAAGTGCCAGCCACAGTTGCTGATTTCCGGTGGGGCCCTGGTGAGGGAGGGCGAGGATGTTGTGAACTGAGCCAGCAATTGGGGAATTGGATATGGTAACTAACACCCGGGTGTATTATAGGAAGCTGCTGCCCAGTGGCTATGTTTTGACAAGCTTTTGTTCCTTTCTTTCTGCCTCTGCCCTCTGCCCAGGCTGAATCTCAGCCCCCTACCAAATTTGCTGTCTTCATGTTTATTCTATAGAAGGAGCCCGTCCCCATTTCCTGCCCCATGTTCTTCCCAAAGAACACATCTCTTGTCCTTGAGCTCTTCCTGCTACTCAGCCATGCTCTGGGTCTATCCCCTTAGTTTTCCCTTTTTCCCACGTTGGTATAATTAGTCATGGTTTCAGACAAGCCCAGAAACCCTCCGCTCCAGACCTGCAATTTGTGAGTTTCTATCATTTTGGGCTATTGACGCTTTCAAAAATAATTATGTAAATTATTAGAGTAATTTGAAGTAATTGTATCAGCCATCAGTTTTTAAAATTCTATATCTGGGCAGCCTGGGTGGCTCAGTGGTTTAGCGCCACCTTCGGCCCAGGGCATGATCCGGGAGACCCGGGATCGAGTCCCACGTCGGGCTCCCTGCATGGAGCCTGCTTCTCCCTCTGCCTGTGTCTCTGCCTCTCTCTCTCTCTCTCTCTTTGTGTGTGTCTCATGAATAAATAAAGAGCCTACTTCCAAACAAACAAACAAAAAATTCTATGTCTTTGGGCAGCCCTGGTGGCTCGGTGGTTTAGCGCCGCCTTCAGCCCAGGGCGTGATCCTGGAGACCTGGGATCGAGTCCCACATCGGGTTCCCTGCATGGAGCCTGCTTCTCCCTCTGCCTGTGTCTCTGCCTTTCTCTCTCTGTGTCTCTCATGAATAAATAAATAAAATCTTTTTTTAAATTTCTGTATCTTTTAAAAAAGATTTTATTTATTTGAGAGAGAGAGAGAGAGAGAGCACATGAGCAGGGGGAGGGACAGGCACCCCCTCACCCCGGCTGAGTGTGGAGCCTGACTCAGGGCTCAATCCCAGGATCCTGGGATCATGACCTGAGCCAAAGGCAGACACTTAACTGAGTCACCCAGGTGCCCCTAAATTTTGTATCTTAATGGGTCTTTGATAAGAGACCACCTAGAGCAAACTTTGTCCATAAAGGGCCAGGTGTTTTATGCTTTGATCTCTGTTCCAAATACTTAGGTCTGCTGTCATAGCAGCCCTAGAAAATACTTAAGCAGATGAAGGTGGTTGTGTTGTAATGAAACTTTTATTTATAAAAATATGTGGTGGGCTGTCATTTGCTGACCCTTTGGCCTAGAATGATGGTCTTTATTTCTGTTTGTCATTCTTACATTTTTCTTTGTCAGGAGTTAAAGAAAGCCAGAGGGACTTGATGACTGTAAATGAACTTAAATCACCTTCTTTGGGGTTTAGCATAATTGTGAACCAATGGTGATATGGGAATATATTTCTCTAAACCCCTGTTGGGAAAGATTGAAACCAAAAGGCTTTTAGGTGGTGACTTTGCTTGGCCAAAACTTTTCATTGTTCAAAAAGTAGGACAGGCTGTCACTTCGAGCTGTGTGGTGGCCTTCAGTATCATTCATTCTCTTTCTAGTCACTTGGAATGGCCATAGTCACATAGGTCATGTCACCATATTGGACATCATTTTACTTTACAGGACCAGGTGCTCCAGTAATAAATGTAAGGAAAACAAGCTACAGCAACATAGGAAATAGTATTTTTCAAACACCATGTTATACTGAGTTGAGGTCATTAGAGTTCATTTCCAGAAAGCTGAAGCTTAAAATAGCCAAAGAGCCATTTTAAAAATTTCAAACAACAGTCTTGTTTTTCTTTTATCCTCACAGGAAATAAAGAAAGAAATGAAGAAAGACCCTCTCTCCAGCAAAGCTCCAGAAAAGCCCATGCACGAAGTGTCCAGTGGAAATGCTTTGCTATCATCTGAAACAATTCTAAGAACCAACAAGAGAGGTATGGAAAAAAAGAACAAGCCCCCTCCCCACACACAAACCCAAACTGGAAGCTATTGGGTAAAGTTTCAAATTCTGAATTGCTAAAAAATTGAATGGCATTTGTCCTTTTGGTTTTCGTATAAATTTGGACACACACATGCACACACAGGGCGAGTAACAATGTAATAACTATAATCAAGGGAACTAGTACAGTTTTTTTACAATAAGAAAGTAGACTAAATTTGTAAATGATGATTTTTCTAGGACATTAGCTTTCACTTCCATATCTATTTTTATGGATGAAAGATGACTTTAGAGAATGCTATGTTGCAGGCTGAGCTATGCGTGTCTGGCCATGCTCTCTTTTTAATTTAAGGGCAGGCTTTATCAGGGTCTCTTTCTCTACCTGCTGGGTTCCCAAACACAGACCTTGTCTCTCTTGGTTTAGGAGGCAGTATGTGCAAAGATATAGCTCATACATCCCTCTAACCAAGAGAACTTTAACCATCTCATTTCCCTGTTTTGAGATCTCAAGGCAGATTTTCAGGTATTAGCTCGTGGTGGTTTTGTTTTCTCCCGTATCCCTCCTTTGTGACATCGTTGTTTGAAATGATAGGAGAGAGAATGTAAGGTTGCAGAGAGGACTCGACTCACCTCTACTGTGGTCGCACTAGATTTCCTCAGTTTTTCCTGCCCCTGCCCTCACTGTGCATCGGACAGGGCTCATACTGAGCGTGCCCATGGTAGGTTAGCATTCAGCTGCAGGCTTTTCACGGGCTTATTACTTCCTTAAAGAGAAATATAGAGCTGTTCAAAAGCAGGAGCAGGAAATGTATTAGCAAAGAGTTCCATTAAAAAGAAAAAAGAAGGCAAGTTTACATAACCACAGGGAAGAACAGCTAATCTTTCATAAAATTTAGACAGCATAAGAATTTGTCCAATAAACTGTCCATTGATCATAGTGCTCGAGACATTAGCTTTGTGTCTCTCTTCCTTCCTGCTTCTTCCTCTACCCCCTCCAGCTGCCCTGGGTTACATTTCCCTTTTTGAATTATTCAGATTAAGTATTGGCTGGAGGCCCACGCTGGTTAGCAGCTATAGGATTTTCTTTCTTTTCTTGTTTTCTTTTTTTTTTAAATCCCATCCTACCAATGCAGGGGATTTCCCATTTTAAGAATTAAGCAGATTTTGCTGTGAAACTATAGTCGTCCCGGCCAAGTGCCTCCTTCGTTCTTGCAAATAAGTTCCAGAGCTCCTGAGGCCTGCCCTTATAGATAGTTTCAGAGAGCAAGGAGTCAGTGTGTCTTTCTATATTCCCAAACCTTGCTTGCTTTCCTGAGCCCCTCTCGTTCCTCCTCGTGCTTCTTGGGTCAGTGAGTCAGGAAAGTACACGCAACATGATCAGTGGCAAGGCTCCTCCTGCCAGCCCTGCTTTTTGTAAGGTAAATAAGAGAATTAAGGTAATTAATTGACTTAACAAGATAAGGAATTAATTAAGTTAAGGAATTAAGGTAATTATCCAGATGAGTTTGATAAAAATTACCTGAGAACTTTAAATGAAAGAAGGATTCCAACTTTTCTGATAATTGCCTCTTTGCATCTAAAACTCTGACCTCTGAGGTCCTCCATGGGATTTTTCATGATCCAGAAAAAGGTACAGAACAGGGGTGCATATGGAGTGCCGTTCCTTTCTTAAATCTTCGCCTTAGGCCCAAAACCCGATGGTGACCAACCTTTTACTCTCGGGTATTTTATATAATGAATCTGCCAGTGGCTCTGAGACCTTAACACATGGAGACATGCTGTAAATATGAAGCACATAAAATACCATCTCCGTTTTGTCCCAGGCTTCACACTGACCCTCAGGTCACCTGGACCAAACATCAATTTCCAGTTGAAGGGAAGCATTGTGTACGGAGGGCCAGCACTATGTTTGGCCCTGCCCCCACCCGTCCATACTAACAGTATCCTACTACTCCTTATAATAAACAGCGGGGTGGATTGATTGGCCTTGTCAGGCCAGATAAATAGTTCATTGTGCTGAGCTCAAAAGCTACATTTTTTTCCCACCCCAAATCAATGAAAAACCACTTTTTTCCCCCTTAAAACAAGGATCAGAGGCTAAATCTGGGGATGATTCTAGTTACTTGTAAACACTTCCATCCAACTAATTCTTCAAGTTTTATGAGTTATTGTAAATGACCCAAGTCTTCTCCTTCTCTTTGTTTTCACCAAGCTTTGTCCCTAGAAATCTCTTGATGTTTTTGTCTGTTGCTGTTGTTATGGAGGAAAATTACTTTCAGAGTTTAGTAACAGGCTGCTTTGTTTCATTAACATGGGATCCTTCTTCAGGTATATGAGTCCACCTTGTGATTCAGCCTTGGACCCTGTGAGAATTTAAGAGAATTAACACAAATTCTTTTTCTTTTAATAAATAAAGATCAAAATCTATTTCTGTTATGAGGCTGAAATTGAACTACTTCACTGGGTCCCAAACTTGAGAAAGACTTAGCTGAAGAAGTTTGCCCAGTTGTGGCCAATGGTTTGGGGACATGCCTCACTTTGCAGCAATGGCAAGTGGGTTATAGTACCTCACAGTGTGGAACAAGCTTGTCCTCCCCAGGCCCTTGTATGAGGTCAAGAGCCACCCTAGGTTTGAAGGAAGCTACTATAATAGCCTTGAGAAAAGGCCAGGACCATGCAAACAGTTTGGGGACAGATTAGTTTCAGTTCTCAACTTGAACCTTTGCAGATCTCTACAGAGTTGATTTAGGGAGGTACTGGAGTGACTCCATTGTGCTTTTCGTTTGAGAAAAAGATGGAGTGAAATTGAGAGAGAGAAGAGTTCCTCCAGACAGCCTGGCAGCCATCAGCTATATTCTAGGCATTAGGGCTGCAAGGACATTAGTATCTGCTCCCACACCTAGCCATTTCTCTGGGCTTTACCCGAGTCACAGTGAAGGAGATTTCTGTTTAAAACAAGCTTTTCCCAAGGAGTAAGAAGTCATTTTTCATTCATGCTTGCAGCGTGGATGTTACATATCCTGAAGTTATCCCAGACTCCAGAATGTTGACAAAGTGTAGCCAGAAAATCTGAAAATTCTTCTGGGAGCCAAATGATGTTCTCATGAACCAGACAGAAAAAGGTGGTCTGTTTCCTCCTGAGGAGGATTTATTCTTTTGTTCCTTCTTTCATTAAACCCATATAGAAGAATGATGCGCAACTCCCAAATTGGAATATTGATATCTGGAGGATTTTTTTTTTAATGTTCAAACCTTACAGTTAAAAGCCAAACTGAACAAAATGGACATTTTAACAATTAACAGCAAATTCATCCAGTACATACTTGAAAATCAGCAAGGAGGATTTTGTTCATTTCTACTTCAATTAAAGGAAAGACAAAATCGTTGGGTCTCATCTCAGAGTGGTTTCCCAACCAACTTTATTTATGTGATGGGTTCAGTGTCCAGGCTGTAATCAATACCACACTGGCCTCTGTAAGGCCCAGCTTCTGTTTCGGGGCTCTAGTTCCTCGGTTTTTGCATCGCTAGCAGACCTCATGGGGAAGCTGCCTTTCTCAGAACCCCTCCTGCTGCCTACGATTTAGAATATTGTTCATTCCTCACTTTTACATGGATCCTAACGAGCGTTTAATTGCACACGTTTATAGTGTGCCACTGCAGGCCTGGCCCTCTGCTTGGTGCTGGGACAGATGGAAGGACTAGAGGAACACTACCAGCCAGGCTTGCCTGCAAGCCCTTACAGTCTGTTGTGTCCCTTGGGAAATGTTAAGAAAGTGGTGTACATTTCTTAAATCCTTTTTATCGCAAGATGGGGATATGTCTCTAATTTACTGCTGTCATTCTGAATGTGAAGCCACTCCGCGGGTTTCTGGTTGGCTTTATGTGTCCTTGTTTCTATTTCCAGTTTATCATGAATTCAGTGTTTGGTAAGTCTCTATTGTATTTTGCACATTTATTATTCTTTGCTATTATTATTATTATTATTATTATTATTATTATTATTATTATTATTGTTATGCTCTCCTGATAGAAAATGTCTTTTATAATCATCTTTTTAAGTCGCTCTGCTACTTTGGCATCTGCCTTATGAAAGATAAACTGCTTTTACCATCTTTATTTAAGGTTTATTGTGCATTTGCATTTTACTGCCCCTTCCAGGAACTGACTAATGCTGGAAGATCTGATGGTCTCAAAAATGTTATTTGTAACAGGTCTAGCACTGATGCTACAATATGAGATTCAAGTTGAGCTGGGGGAGGGTTACTCTCGAAGTTGCTATGTGGATGTGTCTTGGATTGTAGAACATGACTCTGTGGGCTCATTTCTCATGTATTTAGTTCTTCAGACAGGTTTAATTCAAAAGTCCTGAACAGAGGGACCAACAGCTGCTCTGCCTCTGGTGACACACTGTTGCTTTAAAAGTTGATGCAGAAATTCTTCAGAATTCATTTTGTGTGTGGATGGGTGATATATACATGCCCCCCAGCATAATATGGGCCTCGTGTTTGCCACACAGAAAGGCTCTCCATTTTGGTCTGCTGCTTGTGGCTGTCAGAAGAATCATACCTAGGGTTTATCTTTCTTTGCCCCCAGCACCAGTCATTCCAATACCTAAAGATCTGGCTGTAGTGGCCTCCCTCCCTTGTTTCTACTGAAGGGGAAATGTTTTTGCAAGCTCTCATTTCTTTAGCATTTACTTGGCTATTCACAATAACGTTCTCGAGGTATCTGCGGGCTGGTTTGTCAGGACAGGAGTGCGCATACGCCCGGCCAAGCACGTGCTGTGTGGAACTCTGTGTTGGCTCCAAGGCAGTGGCCTGGTTCTCTTGATAGGCTATGGGCTCTTTGTTTGAAATGAAACTGTAAACAAAGGATGGAAAAAGTGTGTCCTTAATAAAGAAAATGTCAACTGCTTTGCTTTTCCAGTGCTTTGTTGGTTAAGGTAGATGCAAGATCTGGGAATTTGTTTATAGAAACAAGATTTTGTTCCTTTCCAATTTCCTTTTGGAGAAACAAATGTGAATTACCCTGGTTACCTGGAATCTGAAAATGTAGCGTGTTGGGTCAGATTTTCTTCAACTCTCCAAAGTACCTATTGATCCTATCTAAATTGCTGGTTTTTATAGACAGATGGAAGAGTAAGAAGTTGAGAGAAGGTGTTACTGTTGTGTGGAAGCTCTTGACTATCACCTAAGCTGGTCTTTTCCATGGGGAGATGAAAATAAAGCTGGCCATTGGCAGTGAACCTAGATGGATATAATATTCCAGCCATTCAATAATACATACATCGTGTAAATGTGTCTTTGTATTTATCATCTTCTTTCCCAGGGGGTCTTCATTCTTGAAAGTTTGAGAGTAAAGGGACTGTTAAGAGGTTTTGTAAAGTAATTGATCCCTGGCTGCATTACTGACAGGTTCTGTTGGGAGCTGTGTTACTGGCTCTATGGGACTAGTAGTTGATGTTCGAGTATGTTGCTCCTATTTTTTTTCTTATCTGAGTAGTATTGCCTCTTGGACCTAGGGATGGTGGTGAAATGGGTGGGAAATGCCATTCTGAGTGGTGGTTGCCATTGTATATTTTCCATACATATGGGTCTTTGGCAAACTTGGTTTTAAGAAATTTTCTTGTGTTATATTCGTCTACTTTCAATCTCTATGTCCTGATTCCAAGGTGTTAACCCTAGAGGAATTAGTGTACCCTGGACTAATTATTGATTTAGACTTCTAAGGCGTTCCTGTTGGGTTTCCACCCATCCATCCAGAGGACCGCCAGGGAGTGGGTTTGTGGTGGTGGCTCCACCTGGTGGCTTTCCCAGGAAACTCCTCCTCCTGCCCACCTTTTCTCCCTGCAGAGAGAGATGCCTTTGGTTCCTCTGACTTAGTGTTCTCAATTCATGCCATTCCATTTTAGACCCATAGCTTCTCACATTACACATGTGTTCGTTCTCTTTAGCTCCATTCCTCTCTCTTCTAATTTTTGTTCATTGAACTCACAGAATCTGCTTCCCCATCCTTGTCCCATCTGTTACACCGACACTGACAGGGATCATTGTTGATAAGTGTGGAAAAAAAAAAGGACTCCTATAGGCATGACTCTAGGTGTAGGTAATAATTTGAATTTAAACACAATGAAGAAGTACACTAAAATTCCTGTAGGTAAGACATAATCTCCTCCTTAGTAGCTCCAGTTACCCCTAATTACTTTACTTCTTATTGGACCCAGTTTTCCTAAAAGGAGCAATATTTTATGACTGATGTTGTTTTCACTTGTCAGCAGGTGGTGAAATAAAGAGGCTACTGACTTTGTTAGCTTCATTATCATTTGTCAGTTCTCTACAGGAAGCCCCTTCTTGCCTGGCCATGGGCCAGCCCCCCATCCTCACCCCTCTCCATGCTCCCCTCTGGGTATACCACTGAGCATAAGTATTCTTGATAAATAAAAATGTTTCTTCTTTAATTTCATTGTTTTTTTGGGGTTTTGTTAGTTGATGACATTGCAGATGTGTTTTAGCTACATTCTGGGTTAGTCTGAGAACTTAATCACCACTTATGACTTTGTTTCTATGAGAAAAAGCATTTGGAATTTCAAACACTGCATAGTGCATAACCCATTTGTAAATCTGACTTCTTTCTTTGATTTTTACATTGCTGGTCTGAAGCCTTGGGTACCTTTTAAAAGCAGAGTCCATATAAGCGGGGAAGATTGTGCTTTTCTCATCGTGCAGAGGCGTTTACAGTTCCTGTGGTATAGAATGCTAGGAGTAGGCAATCTCCCTACAACACGCCAGGCTCCGAGGGTGGTGCTGACCGACCACATGGCTCCATTGTGTACAGTGCTTATTTTCACCACTTCTGAGCTGGACCTCGGTGAGCCCAAGTTTGTCTGTATAAGGTGTATTCTCAAAGGCACGCTGTTGTATATTTTCACCTACTAGAGAGGAAGCCATGCAACATGTGTGACATGTTCAGATAGACACCAGGCCAGCAGTTCCCAGTGTGCGCTGCACAGAATTATGACCCTACAAAATATTCCACAAAAGAGGGATGGAGAGAGAGAGATAAGGAGACAGAAAGGGAGAGAAAATTGGCTCTCTGGACACAGGAATTTTGGCTAGGGCCGCCTACACTAATATCCTCCTGGAGAATGGCAAGCACCAGAGCATATTGCAGGCTCTTGGATGTCCTGTGGTCAGGAAACCTGCTTCTCTTCGGTCAGTGGACCCCATTTTACTGAATACTAGTTAGGACTCTGCTTTGCGATGTGTAGGTCTTGAAAATGCAGGGCGAGGAGCTGTCTGAGCATCCTGAGATCATCTTCGGATTGACCCTTGCACAGGGAATGTTAGAGTGAGTGGGTGGTGGTGGCTGTGCTGGTCCTGTGAGAGACACTGACCAATCTTCTATGGCCTGCGGCTGTGAACAGACACGGTGCATGATGCTGGGAGAACATCCCCTGAATCTAATACTTGAAAGCCAGTCCTCTTGGTAGGTTTTTGAGTGACAAGTTAAAAACAATTTTTTTCCCTCTTGATCATTTCTTGGGCCCTTGTGTCAAAGAGTGCCTAGGCTGGGCTTTGGCAGGAAAAGTGGGCCGAGGGGTCTGACCCAGTGAACACAAGACCAGCTCTACCTGGGACTTGGGTCAGGATGGAACAGGGATTCTAGGAGCGAATTTTAGGATGACAAAACAGTAGTCCCATAGAGTCAGGAGAGTCCCCTTGCCTTCTCTACTTGCTTTGATGGAAAGACGGGGAGTCTTAGCTCTCCTTGATACCATTAAAACCCTGATCAGGCATAAAGAAGAGGTTTGTTCACTCTCTCCTGTTAGTGAAAGAAGCTGTCATTTTGAGTTCAGGTAATGAACCCACTTGTGGAGCTGTGGGAAACACATAGCCTGCCATTTAGAGTTCTCACATCTAGGATTCCTGAGGTGGCTGAGGTCCCTGAAACTGTCCCAGCCTTCAGCCTGATTCAGGGACCTGCTTGTTGACATGCCAGGAAGGAGGACATGGAGCCTCTGCCCAGGGAACCTGAAAGGACACCCCTCTGATCTGGAGGATCCTCTTTTCAAAAGGGAGATTATTACAGGTAGATAGCTGGTAGATTAATTAAAGGTAACTAATGAGAAGTATTGTATTGGGACAGCAACTGTCCTTACTTGTAGAAAGCCCTGGAAAAAGAGCCTTTTCTTTCTTTTTTTTTAAGATTTTATTTATTCATGATATACAGAGAGAGAGGCAGAGACACAGGCAGAGGGAGAAGCAGGCTCCCTGTGCGGAGCCCGACGTGGGACTCGATCCTGGGATCCCAGGATCATGCCCTGGGCCGAAGGCAGGCGCTAAACCACTGAGATACCCAGACATCCCGAAAAGGAGCCTTTTCTCCTGTAGTTTCCTCAGTTTCTTCTAATTGCACTTACTGGTCCGTTGTCACAGCTTGGTCCCCCTGATGCCACCTGCAGCTTCAGTTTAATCTTTGGACTCATGGCTTTTTTGTGCTTGTGAAGCCCTAGGATGGTTCTGCCCTGAACAACGAGGACATTTCCCAGCCTACCTCCCTAGCCCATGGTCTGGCGGACAGTGGGCCCAGCTGCAGTGCCAGGTGGACCACTGTCATAGTCCCCTACCAGGAAGGGAATGAGAGAGCAGCCAGAAACTTCGTCCGTGCATGCACACATGCTCAAGGAAGCACATTGGAAGAGGACTGAACTGCTTGCTCCATTTGCAGTTTCCTGGAGACCTGAATAAACTCAGTGGTAGCAGGACCTTGTGGCAGGAAGAAGGGCTGCAGGCAGACTCCAGCTCCCACTTCTGCTGTACCCCCAAAGTTTCTGTGGGACATTAGGCAAGTCTCATACTCTGTTTTCCCATCTGTAAAATAAGGAGACTCGGGCAGCCCAAGTGGCTCAGTGGTTTAGCGCCGCCTTCAGCCCAGGGCCTGATCCTGGAGACCCGGGATCGAGTCCAGCGTCAGGCTCCCTACATGGAGCCTGCTTCTCCCTCTGCCTGTGTCTCTGCCCCCCTCTGTCTCTCTGTCTCTGTCTCTGTCTCTCTCTGTATCTCTCTCTATCTCAAATAAATAAATAAATAAATAAATAAATAATAAATAAATAAATAAAATCTTTTAAAAAATAATAAAATAAGGCGACTACTCTTGTTAACTCCCTCAGGGAAATTGTCAAGGTAAAAATGAGGAAAGAGAATGAATCTTGGGGCAGAAGGTGGTGAGAGAATGAACCAGGAGTCACTGAAAACAGTAGTAGTTGTTATTAAAAGTGGTAAACTGCTGGTAAGACCCCAGAATGTTGGGAAGAAATTACAGATTTATGGACAACGATAATGAAGTGTTGTTTCCATGAAGCAACGAGTGATCAGATGCACATGGAGCAGTCTGCGGGATAGACCATATGCTAGGCCATAAAAGAAGGCTCAGTAAATTTCAAAGGATTACAATCATACAGAGTGTGTTCTCCAACCACACTGGAATTAAATTAGGAATCAACAACAGAAAGAGATTTGGGAAATTCATGAATATATGGAAATTAAACAATCTACTCCTGAATTACCAGTGGGTCGAAGAAGAATCCCCAAGGGAAATTTTGAAATATTTAGAAATGAATGAAAATGATGAAAACACAATCTCCGGAAATCGACTGCATATAGCCAAAGCAACGCTTAGAGCAAAATGACAGCTGTAAATGCCTGTATTCAAAAAGAAAACAGATTTCAAATCAATACCCTAACTCTCTTTTCTTTCCCCACCTTCACTAAGATATGTTTGATATATAACATTGTATAGGTATAGGTTTGAGGTGTAGAATATGATGATTTGAGACATGTATATATTATGAAATGATTTCTACAATAAGGTTAGTTAACATATCCCTCACCTCCCATAATTACCATTTTTTTAGTTGTTATTGTGAGAACATACAAAATTCATCTTTCTCTAACATATTTTACTTAGCATAATGCCCTCAAGTTTTGTTCATGTTGTCACAGATGGCAGGATTTCCTTATTTTTATGGCTAAATAATATTCCGGGGTGTGTGTGTGTGTGTGTGTGTGTGTATGTGTGTGTGTGTGAGAGAGAGAGAGAGAGAGAGAGAGAGAGAGAGATTTTCTTTATCCATTCATCCATTGCTTAGGTTGTTTCCACATATTGGCTGTGGTGAATAATGCTGCAGTGTGCAGTGAACACAGGGGTACAAGATATCTGTTTGAGATAGTGATCTCATTAGCTTTGGATATCTGCCCAGAAGTGGGATTGTCAATAACCTAACTTTCTACCTTAAAAAACTAGCAAAAGAGGAATGCCTGGATGGCTCAGTGGTTGAGCATCTGCCTTCAGCTCAGGTCATGATCCTGGGGTCCTGGGATCGAGTCCCGCATCAAGCTCCCCACAGGGAGCCTGCTTCTCCCTCTGCCCATGTTTCTGCCTCTCTCTCCATGTCTCTCATGAAGAAATAAATAAAATCTTAAAAATAAGAAAGAAGGAAACTAGCAATAGAGGGTTGCCTGGCTCATTGAGTTGGTAGAACATGTGACTCTTGATCTCAGGGTTTTGAGTAAAGCCCCACGTTGGGCATAGAAATTACTTAATTTAAAAATATTTTTAAAAGGAACCAGAAAAAGAAGAGCAAACTAAACTTGAAGCAAGCAGAAAGAAGGAAATGAGAGTGATTAGAGTGGAAATAAGCGAAACAGAATAGGAAAATACAGAAAATTACTGAAATAAAAAACTGGTTCTTTGAAACAGTCAACAAATTGATAAACTTTAGCTAACACTGATTAAGAAAAAAACGAGAGAAGGTTTAAAATTCTAATATGAGGAATTATAAAGGGGACATCACTTCCAATCCTGGAGAAATTAAAAAGTTTGTGAAGGAATACTGAGGACAACTTACGCACTCCTTGTGGGGTTGTAAACGTGTGCAGCTGATTTGAAAAAGTGTCTGGCTGTTCCTCAAGCTATGAAGTATAGAGTTATCTGTGACCTAGTATTCCATACCCATGAGAGATGACAACATATGTCTACCTACAAACCTGTTCACAGTGGCACGATTCCTAATGTCCCCCAAATGGAAACGACCCACATGTCCATCAGCTGGACAGATGAACAAAAATGTGGTTCATCCACACGATGGAATACTGTTTGGCAATAAAAAGGAACGAAGTTTCGATACATGCCACAGCATGGATGAGCCTCAAAGACAGCAGGTGAAATTAAAGAAGCCAGACACTAAAGATCCCATGTTGTATGATGCCGTTTATGTGAAGTGTCCAGAATAGGCAAGTCCATAGAGATGGTAAGTAGGTTAGTGCTTGCCCAGAGCTGGGTGTCAGAATGGAAAGTGACTGCTCATGGGCAAGAGGTTTGTTTTGGGGGTGATGGAAATTCTAAAATCACACTGTTATGATGGTCACGTGATTCTGTAACTCTAGAAGAACCATTTAATCACACACCTAAAACGGGTGAATTTTATGGCATGTAAATAGTATCTCAATAAAGCTGGGTTTTTTTTTTTTTTTTTTTAAAGATTACTACACAAAGTGGCGTTGCAATACCGTATCTGGCTGTGCCTGCCTGTCTGTCTGCCTGTCTGTTTCTTTCTGTTTTACAACCCCTACCACTCCCCTCTTCCAGCTGGAGGACAAGATGTGTCATTCCTTTATTCAAGTCTTTAAAAATTATATGTTCCTCAGTGAAGCTTTATATTTTTCTTCATTCAATCAGTTGCCTAGGAGATAGTGAATCTGAGAGATCAAAAAGACACTGTTTTGCTGGGATGACCTAAATATTAGAGAATTGATTTGAGAAGCGTAGAGAACTGACGGTGGCATTCTATTGTTCATTTCTTGAGAAGAAAGGAGAGAGTCCCTGTAAATCAAAAGGCAAACCCTTATATTCTAAATTCTGTGCTTCATAGAGAGGCCTTTGCTGGAAAGGAAAGAATCCATTTAGGGTTCCAATTTTTCTTGCCGCTATAACTCTGTGCTGGCTATTTTTGCTCATAAATCTTTTCTGCAGCTCTGATGATTTCTTTACGAAAGATTCTTAAATGTGGAATTATTGGACAAAAGCATGTATATATTTTATGGCACTTTAAGCCATTATTATGAAATTGATTTTTGAAGGGTTGTACCAATTTACATCATCACTAGAAGGGGAAGAGTGCTTATTAGTGTTTCAAGCTTGAATTTCTTTGATTAATAGAGTTCTCTCACATTTTCTTTTTTCTGTCATGTGTTTGTATTCTTTGCTCTCATATTGAGGTCTTTATATTTTTCTTACTGATTAGTGTATTATTCCTTTGTCATTTCTGGCAAATTGTGCTTCCCAGTTGGTTGGCTTTTCATTTTGTTTACAGCTGGTTTTGAGGTACAGAAATAGTACTTTTTTACACAGATTCATTGTTGATTTTTTTTCATGATTTCCCTGAATAAAATCTCACATAATTTTTTTCCTTCTTTATACTGGCTTCATTTTTTTTACTTCTAATTTTTAATCTCTTTGGACTTTTGACATGTAGTGTGTGGTTAGTATGCAAATTGATTTTTATTTTGAAATAGCCACTTTTTCAGGACCATTTCTTGAATAATCCTGCCCTTCCCCCCATTAATTGTGATATCTTCTTTGTCATATACTATTACATATATTAGGGAATTTTTTCTGGACTTTTGCTTCTGTCCCATTAATTTGTCTCACCATTCTTATATCAATATAGTTTAAGTATTGTGACTCTATAGTATGTTTTAATATGTGATACAGCATTTATCCTTCTGTTATCACTTCTCATTTTCAAAAATATTTTAGCTCTTCTCTTTCATTTTAAAATTGTTATCATGGGACACCTGTGTGGCTCAGTGGTTGGGCACCTGCCTTCAGCTCAGGTGATAGTCCTGGGATCCAGGATCGAGTCCTGCATTGGGCTCCCAGCAAGGAATCTGCTTCTCCCTCTGCCTGTGTCTCTGCCTTTCTCTCTGTCTGTGTCTCTCATGAATAAATAAATAAATCTTTTTAAAAATATTAATTGTTATCACATTTTACTTTTTAAATTTTTAATTTTTTAAAGATTTATTTATTTTAGAGAAGTGGGAGGAGGATGGAGCAGAGGGAGAGGGAAGAGAGACTCCTCAAGCAGACTCCCTGAGTTTAGAGCCCAATGTGGGGCTTGATCCCAGGACCCTGATATCATGACCAGAACTGAAATCAAGAGTTGTCTGCTTAAGTGACTGAGCCACCCAGGCACCCTTGTTACCAAGTTTTTAAAAATTCCATTGGGATTGGGATTTGAATTACATTGAAATTGCACATCGATTTAGAAAGAATCGACATTTCCCCAACTTCTTTTGTTTAACAGTTTTGTATTGTGCCATCTAAAATGTCTTCATGTACAATGCATAAATGAAATGCTTTTCTCTCCCTTGCCCCTCTACTGCAGACATCATAGTGGACCAATTCTTGCAACCATACACCAAATTAAAATGTACATCCCTTCTGAATACTAGACAGCTAATTCTAGTGACCCAGTG
Organism: Canis lupus familiaris; assembly: GCF_011100685.1. Taxonomy (NCBI): domain Eukaryota; kingdom Metazoa; phylum Chordata; class Mammalia; order Carnivora; family Canidae; genus Canis; species Canis lupus. Next base: position 15,745,089 of record NC_049260.1, on the reverse strand, counting down.
ACATAGGACATTATTCTGTTTAGCCAAGTGTCAGTAAGGGTTTTATTTGTGAAGTCTTGCTTCCTCCTTATGTCATCCCTACATAGATTGAGGTTATTGTTGGCTCTTGCAAATAGAATCTTTTCCCCCTCCTGTTTTTTTTTCTTGGCACAGAAGAACATAACTTTTGAATATTTATGTTGTAATAGCTCTTTGTGGAATACTCTTGTTAATTGAAAAATGTTCCCCTTTAATATTGAGGGAATTGTTAGTATTTATCATATTATTTTAGAAGGTGGATGAGTGGAAATTACAAAATGCTGTATTTGAACAAATGACATCTTATTTTTGTTTTTTTAGAGATTTATTTATTTATTTGAGAGAGAGTGAGAGAGAGCACAGAAGCAGTAGGGAGGGGCAGAGGGAGAGGGAGAGGCAGGCTCCCCACTGAGCAGGGACCCTGATGTGGGCCTCAATCCCAGCACCCTGAGATCATGCCCTGAGCCAAAGGCAGACACTTCACCAAATGAGCCACCCAGGTGCCCTGTCATAGGTCCATTTTAAATATGAAGGAACCGAGGTGGGAAGAAGTAAAATGACTCACTGGCTGCAGCAATAGAGGCAGACGTGGAAGGTGTCTTGCTGCCTTCACCACAGGAAAACCTAAGCAGTAATATGAATAATAGCATCCAGAAAGCCTTAGTGAATGGCTGTTCTAAAATGATGATTTTTTGGACACTTGTAGCTGCATGTTATTCTGTTAATACACTTAGATTCTTTTGCGTGTGTGTGTGTGTGTGTGTGTGTGTGTGTGTGTCCATGTTTAGATTTAGATTTTTTTTTTACTAGATTATAAACTCCTTGAAGGAAGAGGCTTTATTGTATTCATGTTGGAGCCAACTTTAATTATCAGATGGAAGGATGTACTTGTACTCAACCACTCTAAGCCTTTTGAGAAATGAGTTACTGGAAAGAAAAGTACCAGAGGGAGAATAAGCTTTATATTAAGTTAATATATTTAAGGAAAAGCTGTTGAAATTCTGTGATTCAGAGAAATTATCTTGGTTACTGAGTGCCCAGGGAGAGAGAAGACTTATTAAGGGTCTGTTTTGGTAAGTGGATCATGAGAATAACTACTGAATCTAGCTCTCAGCCTGATAATGGGCCATTAGTGGAGAGTGAGAAAACCAATGGAGGTTTCCAATGGAGGAGATTTGAACCAGATTGAAAGAATATGAGGGTAACTGTTTTGAGAGTAGGCTCCGACACTTTTCCAATTTCTTAGTGAAATGTGAGCTGAAAGTAGGGGAAAATTTCCAGGGTAAGGGAAACTTTCGCTTTTGTCATCATTTTAATCTGTATTTGGTTTGTCACCCTTCCCCAAGGTTTTCTAAATAAAAGTGTGGAATTCAGTTTATTTTACATAGAGCAGTGTGTCTGCTTTTCCCGTTTCGTTGGAGTACACGGGCCAGATTTAGCTTTCCCTTCCTTTCTGGGCTTCTTCCTCTCTGATATTTGATTGCTCATCATCACTACGATCAGAGCCAAGGAGAGAAAACGAAGATATTAATCAAAGGAGATGGTTGGATTATGTGATTATATGTTAATTTTGCTCATCAGGAACCCATTATTATGAATTATCAGTGATTAGTACTGTGTCTTCAGATTTCAGTTTAAGTAAGACTTGTCTGTGTAGCCACCTCCAGGTGGGTTGCTGGAGATGCTAGAAGTCTGGAGCAGGGACCCCCTCCCACCCACCCACCCCCAGCCCTCAGGTTCGCACTCTCTCTTACTTCTTTCCCCTCTCCCCACAGCCAGCTTGGGTGAATTCTTTGGTATCGTCATTCCTTCCAAAGGAAAATCAGATTTCCAGAATGTTTTGCTATTGAGTTTTTCCCCTTATTCTTTTTGACCCTTTTCTAGGCCATGTTATTTGACAGATTAAAGCAAACAAATGAACAAAAGCACACAGTTAATAGTTATCTTAAAAAAACACATTGTTTAGGGGAAAAATGACATCAGTTTTATGTTTGACTTTTCAAAAGCTTTAAAGCAACTCTTTGATAGTATCACTGGGAGTAGCTTGTTTCTTTTGAAGAAGTTAGCCTCCTTTGTAATTTACTTTTGACGAAATAATTGAGATAAAAGATAAGATGTATCTATACAAAAGGAAAAAGTAACCGAGTTACTGATGTGTCTACCTTGTGGACAGGGACAGGCAAACCCAAATGAGCCAGGAATGGAAATTCTGTATCTGTTTTGTGCATAGATGTATGCTTAAAAAAGTACTTCACCCTTTCCTCGTAAATTTTGGCCCTATGGCTCTGACCCTTTTTTCATGGAATTTGAGTGCAATTCACAGTCATGTTTAAGAGCCTCCTTGCCTCTTTCCATTTTCCCTTCCCTCTCCTTCTCCATCTCTCTCAGTGATGACTTACTCTAAGCTCCATCCCATCCTGGATCGGGACCCTAGGCTATGTCCGTGTGTCATTAGCTTTTATTTACATTTGTGCAGGCTTGACAGGAATCACATAGATCACTGAAATCCAGGGATGACCCATAGAAACCATTTTGCAGTTTAACTGTAAATCTGTTATTAGCAGAGCTTATGTAGGATGCAGTTTAATTTTTCTTACTCCCTGCCAATCCTCCTGGGCGGGGGTGTTAATGCATTGAAAACTGACCAAACCTGGGCAGCGAGAAGGAAGAGAGAAGAGATTGCAGGCATCAGTAGGGTGGATCAATCTCTCCCTCCCTCCACATCTTCATAAATTATGAATTGTATTGATCTCTTCATATTGATGCATGAACTCATTCTATCAGAAGCCCAAGTTGGAGTAGAAAATGGAAAGTGATCATTTATTAGAGCTGTGTGTCAACTGTATGCTGAAACAAAACAAAACAAAACAAACAAAACCATGCAGGCCTGAATGGCCTCCCTTTCAACCCTTGGCTTGTGTGTGGCCAGAGGCAGATAGGGCCTGGGCCACCAGCCTGACTTGATAACAGTTGACAAATATCCTGTCTGTTTTCAGTGGTTTAGAACTTGACTGTCAGTTCGTAGAGGCTGGGAAACCATCGTGTTTCCTTTTGTCCCTCAGAATTCTGCCCAGGATGATTCAGAGGCCCTTGCTGGAGGACCCCTGAGACATCCCTGCCCTTCTCAGCTCTCCCGGCCCACAGCCATTTGGGGAAGGCCATTTTACCTTCCGAAGCATCTGTTTCTTTATCTGCAAGTTGAAAGACTGAGAAGTTTCCAGTAGTTTTTAATCTGAGGACCCTTTCTAAAAATTGTTGACCCTTTGGATGGCAAATTTCTGTGTATTCTTCAGATTAGGATCGGTGTCCTGCTTATATATAGTCCTGCGAAGCATTTTAACCTCTACACTCATTTTGGCTAGTAAGCCGTTTGGAATATTAAAAAATTAAAGATCCCACTCTCTTCTTTCAAACCCTTTCCAGAGTCCCCAGGAAGGAATATTGTGGTCCATGCTGCATACTCTGTACATTTGAGCTCCTACAGCCAACAAACATTTATTGGATGAATCAGCTTTCCACATGACCTGTCATAAGCTTTGGGAGAACTTGAGAGGATTCTGGCTTTTTGCTGAGAAAGCCCTATGGTGATTTTATTGAGTAGTGAAGTTAAAACAGTGTTTTGCCTTTTGTAAACCACCCATTCTTGCCCACCGCATGGCATTGCGGGCTCTTTACTCTGCTTGATTGCACGGGGGTTGAGTGGGTGGTGAGCTGTGTATTCATTTTGCATTCAGCTCAGCATGCTTCAGAATCCTGTCTCCTCCAAAGGCTTTTCATTTCATCGCCATGTTTATTTCAGTGGGCGTAGGATTAAATCATTCATGGTAAATTGCGTTGAATTGCAAACTCTAGGTACCAGTCCCATCCCCTCAACTTTGTTGGGTGATGCCTGAAGACTGCTAGCTAAGTGATGATTTTTTTTTAAGATTTTATTTATAAGTAATCTCTATACCCCCAATGTGGATCTCAAACTCACAGCCCTGAGATCAAGAGTCACACGTTCCACCAAGTGAGCCAGCCAGGGATGAATTTCTTTTAGTATGTTTCAAGTTTCAAAACATTGTTTAATAAAGATATATAGAATGAATCAAGAAGAGATGTGAATAGATATTTGTACACCCATGTTCATTGCAGCATTATTTACAGTAGGCAAAAGGTGGAAGCAACCCAGGTGTCCATCAGTGGATGAATAGACAAACAAAATGTGGTATCCATATAATGAAATAGTATTCAGCCTTAAGAAGGAAGAAATTCTGACACGTGCTTCTACATGGATGAACCTTGAGAACACTATTATAAGTAAAATAAGCCAGTCATAAAAGGACAAATACTGTAGGATTCCATTTATATAAGGTACCTAGAATAGTCATATTCACGGAGACAGGAAGCAAAGAGGCATTGCCAGGGGATAGGGTGGTGGGGCGGGGGGGTGGGGTGGGGACTTAGTGTTCAATGGATATGGAGCCTGAGCCTGAGAAGATGAAAGAGGGAGATAGATAGGGATGATGGTTGTACAATAATGTGAATGTGCTTAATGCCACTGCATGGTATACTTAAAAGTGCTTAAAATGATAAACTTGATATTATGTATGTTTATCACAATAAAAAAATGATCAAGAATAATATGACAAATACTTAATACCCTTCTACCCACTATCAGCTAAGAGATTTTCAAAATGAAGAACTGCAGTTGGCATGTCACTTGTGTTACCATATCTCAATTTCATTGTGTGTATTTTGAGGCATGAATGATGACTTCGGTGAGAGACTTCTGTGTCAGGGGAGTTTTCCTTCTGCTTTATTTTCCATTTGCATTTGTTAGCTAAAGATAAACATACTACAACAAGTAGGAAATGTATAAACGTGCTGTCCTTTAAAATTAGTGTCTCTAGAAACTTCTAAAAAGAAATTTTTTTTTGCAAACTTCTTTTACCCTCTGGGCCTCAATGAATATGGAGAAACAGTCGAGGGAAATAACACTCAATTTACCAGGACAGGAGACTGAGACAACATATTTTCAGCTATTATCCTCCTTGCATGTGTGTTTTAACATCTTTTGAGGATCTCCTCTGTGCCAGGCGTTGTCATATCAGTTATCTGTTGCCACAATAATACTGCATGACAAACAACCTCAAAACCTCCATGGCATACAACAGTGAGCATTTATTGCTTCTGAATCTGGGGTCAGCTGGAAGCTAGGTGGATGGCTTTTCTGATTTGGGAGTTCCTCCCATAGCTGGAGATCAGCTAGCGTTTGGCTTCATGCTGTGGGCAGCGAGCAGAGTGATGGGCTTCTCTGATCATATCGAGTGGGGGCAGGAAGCTTCTCTTCTTTGAGACATCCTGGTCAGATCCATCTTCGTCTCTCGCTGTGCTACACTGGCTTAGGGCGGCCTGCCTGTCCTTGTACCCATCCATCCCTGGCTGGACCTCATAGCCCAGGTTTGGTGGTCTGCAGTAGAGTGGCTGCCGAGGGGCAACTCCTGTGTCCTTAGCTGCCCCTGCATCATTGAGCAGTGGATTCTCCTACCTGTCAGATTCCTGCTGCTCCTTTCTTCTGCATTTAGCTGGTGGCATCCCAACCTTCATCAGTTCATCCCATGAATACTTGAGAGTCATTTTTAACTTGTCCTTCTTCTTTATCCCCTTCATTTGTTGTTCCTCCCTTTGTTTTTGTGGTCATTACTAAGGAACTGTTCTGGGCTGGGCCCTGGGAGAGCCTCCAGTAATCTCCAAAGAGGGAGCCTAGGATGTGAGAATCAGACGTTCCCAGGCAGCGTGGGCAGGGAGAGGAGAGCATTATGTGCTGGGTGCTATGCTGTCCTGTTGTGGTGCTGGTAGGGGCACCGAGCTCCACCTCAAGGGCAATCAGGGACAGTGTCCAGGAGGGCATCATTTCTAAGCTGATGATTCTGCCTTAGCAATCAATATCTGTCATTCCTCCTTGAAACAGAACAAAAATATTATCCCTGGTCTCTTGATTTAGACCCATATCTCTTCTTGTAGACCAGAGTTTGGTAAACCACAACCTATGGGCCAAATCTGGTACGGCTTATTTGTATAAATAAAGTTTTATTGCCACACAGCCATAGCCCTTCATTTATGCATTGTCTGTGGCTGCTTTTGCCCTGCGACAGCAGAGTTACGTAGTTGCCACAGCGACTGCCTGGCTTGCAAAGCCTAAACTATTTATTCTCCGGCCCTCGAAGGAATAACTTTGCCAACCCCTGCTGCCGATAGGCAGAAAAACTCAGTTCCTGCCCTCCAGGAGGTTTCATCTCACAAGAGGAGACTTGCTTATGTGTGATGTATAGAAAACTTTGTAATGAAGTCTGTGGGGGAAAAGATTTTTAAGTGCTGGAGCAAGTAGTCCAAAGATCAGTGTTGTTAGAGGGATTCATGCACATTTATTTCTCTTTCCTTCCCTCTGCTGTTTTTTTTCTCTAGTCCATGAATGAATCCACATTCATTTTCTTTCTTTTTCTTTTTTTAGAGAGAGAGAGCCTGCATGTGCCTGCACATGGGCGGGGTGGGGGCAGAGGGAGACAGAGAATCTTATGCAAGCTCCATGCCCAACATGGAGCCCAACTCAAGGCTCAATCTCACAACCGAGATCATGACCTGAGCTGAAATCAAGAGCTGGTCACTAAACCAACTGAGCCACCCAGGCACCCCTCCACATTCATTTTCTTGCTTCAATATTTCTAGATTGACATTTTCTACATTTACAGTGTCTAAATTTACACTTTTCATGACACTCAGTTCCTTCCCTCTGAGGAAGAGAGTAAAGGTGTAGAGCAGTTTGGAAAATGAGAAGTCTGAATGTGAAATACCATCTTTTAAACATACCTTTGCTACTCTCCTATACTTAACATACCTTTGCTACTCTCCTATACTTAAAACGAATGTAGGAGTTGCTTAAATAAATGAGAAAAGGCCTTTATTTGCTTTGAACAAAGAGCTAATATATGCACTGCTAATCTATTTGCTTGAAAAAAGTATGCTGAGAAACCTTCCCTTACAGGTAGCCTGGTCCCTTTATTTGCACTGCTCATTTGCTCCTAGAAACCTGTCCTTTTTGGGATGACACCCCTCCAGAAAGACCTTGGTATCAAGACCATTTGCAGCTCCTAGAGGAAGCTCCCGCCCCACCCCTTAACGGGCTTTGTCATTCTGAGGACCACAGAATTGCCCCCTTTGGAAGGCAGCTTGTGTGCTAGTGTGTTGTGTAGACCTCACTGCTCTTTTTTTTTTTTTTTTTAAAGATTTGAGTTGTAATTTTCTTTTAGACTCAACCTAAGTTTTCTTAGTTAGACTCAGTATTAAAATAATACATGGTTAGTGTCAAAACTTAATTCAGGGCTGCCTGGGTGGTTCAGTGGGTTAATTTTCCAACTCTTGATTTTGGCTCAGGGTCATGAGATCAAGCCCTGCATGGAGCTCCACCCTGGATGTGGAGCGGGCTTAAGATTGTCTCTCCCTCTCCCTCTGCCCCTCCCCTCCCCTCACACATATTCTCTCTCTCTCTCTCTCTCTCTCAACACAAAACAAAACAAACTCTTAATACAGGAAAGTCAGAGTACAAAGAGTCACATAAACCCCTGCCTCCCCTCCCCACCTCCGGCCACCATGCACACTAGCTCATGATTATCTCCTCAGATCTCCACACATATACATTTGGATGATACAGAAGATATTGCACATATTTGACCATAAAATTTCAGTTTCAGATAGTATGACCTAATCCAAACACATAGTGATACAGACATGTTGATGGGATCATAGTGTTTATGCTGTATCATGATTTGTTATGTTAGGTTAAAGCGAATCTTGGAAATCTTGCCATACCAGTTCATTTAGAGCTATGGCACTCTTTTATAGTCCATGTGGACTTACACCTGAAGTAGACTAACCAGTCCCATAGTTGAAGGACATTTAGGGTGATTCTGGTTTTTCACTATTCCAAATAATGTAGCATTGAACATTTTGATGTATTTTTATACATTTCATATAACTTATCTAAAGTATAACTACCTAAAAGTGGAATTGCATTCTGGTTTTTTTTTTTTTGCATTCTGTTTTTTTTTAATTAAAAAGTTTTTTTTGAAAAAAAAATTTTTTTTTGAAGTATTGCTCAGATGGATGCCTCCCATCCCAGTTGGACTTGTTGACCTTATCATCCTTCATCCTCTAGGGATACCCACAAAGATGGGAGTGTGGCAGGAGTCGAACAGCCCCTCCAGGCAAGTTGTATGCACTTATAAGCACTGGCACAAACTTTCCTCCCTTTGTGGAACATTTGTGCACTCACTACCCAGCAGGCACTAGGGACTTGCAGGCAAAGAATGACAGCACAGCTGACTAGGGCTGGAAGAAAGACGTGTGTGTGAAGCTCTGTGAGTACATGGAAGCCCAAGTGACCACCTTATCCTGGGCTGGGGGGACCTTGTAGTTGCCTTTCATAACTTCACTAGCTAGCAAAGGGAGAGAAATGCAGGGCTTGGTTGGAGCAGGGATATTGGTGGTGCCAGATGTCAGCCTGCAAATGAGCTGTCCTGGCATTCGTGGAAGGGAGCGTGGGCACTGAGCCCACGGCGCCTTGATGATAGTTCTAGCCACCCACGGACCTGGGTAATAAGAGGGCATGTGGCAAGCAGCCTCCTGAAGCCGGAGCCACATGGCTACTCATGGAACAGGACCTGTGATGTTGCCTGATGTGGTGCTTTTGTCGTGATGTGCTCCTCCAAAGGCTATGGAATATTCCAACAGACGGAGTCCAAATGTTATGTTTACTGCTCTATTTTTTAATATACATAATTCCCCTCTTGCATCTTTGGGTTTCCATGTAAACCATAATCTTGAAAACAGGGATTAGGAGTTCTTAGCCTTTTTTCTAAACTGCTGTGAAATCTGTTTGTCAGTCTGGTGAAGCCTGTGACCTCTTCTCAGAATAATGTTTGTAAATGAATAGAATAAAGTCCATAGGATTGCAAAGGAAACCAATTATGCTACAGTACAGTTATCAAAATACTGCAAAAACATAAATAATACATATTCTATATGGATGCATCAAATAGCAAGATCCAGCAGTGAGTCTAGAAGCTATCATAAATTTTGAAGTAAGGGTGGGTGTAAATGATATTTCATGATAACTGCAGTGACAGGGACGTGAAATGAAAAGATCTATCCAGGTGGTAGGAAATCAGTAAAATCCACAGGTGCTGCCAGGACCAGTGTGGTTCATTGCCTTATATGCATAGTGAAAAGGAAGGCCAGATTTTAGTTAGAGGATAGTAAAATTAAAGATATAATTTTCTTCCCATCCATGTTTAGATCCCTGAATTAACTCTGTCCACAAACCCCCATTAAGAGGCACTGCTTTTGGATACAGAAGAAGAAATTGTGGGCATGCAATCCCCCACCTTTGCATCAAGAAAATTCATAAATACCCTGGCTTATTCCCCCACCTCTTGATTCTGATGGGGATGAGGAGGGAAACTCTATTAAAAATAAGTCAAAATTAGAAAAAAAAAACATTTTGACTAGCTGCAGTAAAGATCTTTCCCCTTCTGCCTCAAGGGGGAAATAGGGAATTTTTTTGTCATTCTCTAAATCTCTCAGGACAATGGCTGTTTGGGGTACAGATTTTAAGAACTGAGAAACTCTAGGTTTGTTTGTGGTAGGTATTTTCCCCTTAGAATTCTCTCAGGATAGGCAAGGGAGGTGGTCCCCAGATGAGAGTCTCTCGGATTTTCTAGACCTTTGCCACACTTCCACGTGCGCTCACACGCACTCCCCCCCCTCTTGTTCCCGCCCTTCCTCCCCCCTGAACTGTAAAAGTTAGGGGTCTGATCTATTTGTCAGCAGCAAAGTTTGAGAATGCCTTTAAAAATAGATGCGTTAGAGGGAGTGTGTTGGATAGAAGGGAGAAATCTTGTTTATGCTCAACAAATAACTTATATTTAGAATCTTCCTTCAGTTTTTCCTTTGAAAATCTGTATTCTCATTTCACTTGAATGACTCTGCATGGAGCATTTAAAAGTAGATCAAACAAAACTCTATAAATATGTTGAGTTCTTTTGGGCATTTTGCCAAAATAAGCCTTGCTAAAGCAGAGAAAAGCAATGTGCTTTATGTATCGGATTTTCTCTTCTGAACATCCAGACTCCATCCCCCAGCGACATGGGGGCCTGGACTGGGGAAGTCAGGCCAGGGACACTTGGGGAGGTGTCTGCCTGGTATGGTCTGTTGTGGGTTGGCCCATTGAGATTAAAGGGCATCCTGAAAGGCCCACGCCACCCTGGCGTGGGGAAAGGGGAAGACCTGAAGGATGTTTAGAGACATCACTGACTGTTTTCTGATGGGAAAGGAAGGATGGCGAAAAGAAAATTAGTTGAATAGGCACAGATCATTAACACGGCTGCCTTTTAGCAAATTCACAAATGGCAAGATGAATAGAGCCCAGAGAGGGCATCAGGTGGCAGTACAGCCTTCTGTGAAGTAGGTCTATCCCCATTGTTCCAATTTAAGAGGTAAGAAAACTGAGGTGAAGAGCCACGATGTGACAAAGAGCATGAGGTGTGAGGTGGTCACAGTGCTGGGGCCACTAGATTATGTGTCTCCTGTGTCGTGAGGCCTAGGACGCTCTTCCTGTGTCTTAATGCTGTCCGTGTAGACCCTGTGTGCAAGGCAGTAAAATCAGAGCTCATGTGTCCTTTTGGTGGGTTAATTCATGTGCCATTTATATAAGATGGTTGAGCGAGAGGACATTACAGTGGTAGAAGTTCTTCATGCACTTGGCACCAAAATTACAGATGTGGCTTCTAAGGCAATATCAAGTATTAACATTGAAAATATCCAGAGGCAGACTCTCTTTGCAGAAACTCAATTTTTTTGTTGTTGTTGTTGTTGTTGTTTTTAGAAACTCAGTTTATTTAATGGATGGCCCCTTTCTATATCGCACTAGCAGCAGAAAGTCGATTTTTGGGATCATACGTTAATTGACTGACTATTCAAACTCGCTTCAGTGGCTTCTTTAGAACAGAGCATTAGACTCCAAAGCCTGTAGGCCTGAGGGAGGAGTAGGTCAGGGGATCTATGTCCCTTCCTTTGCTCCTCCATCAGTGAGAGAGAGTGGGCATTTGTGATGAGATGGCATCCTCGGAACCATCATGAGGAGTGTGTGGGTGTGCTGAGATGAGTGGCGTTGGTTGAAGAAGGTATGCGTCAAAGAGCCGAGGTGTCAGAGCTGAAGGGATGAGGCAAACAGACTAGGCCGCTCAGCGGTAACATGCATCTGGTGGGATGAGGGCAGTGCTTGGCGGGGGAGCCCAGAGCCCAGACGAGGCACCCCCGCGGCTGGGTGTGTACGTGTTCCTGTGAGTGAGTGAGTGAGTGAGTGAGTGAGTGAGTGAGTGAGTGAGAGCGAGCAAGCTCAGAAGATGGACACAGAGCCCCGCTAACCCCCGCCGGCCCCTACTACCTGGAGGGAGACGGCTGTCTGGCCTGTGCAGTCAGGCCAGGGAAAATGAGCTTGCATCCAGAACTGATAGGATATGATGGGGCTCCTTGGCTTTTCTAACAGCGTCTGATCAGAGTAATAGTAGTGTGGACTACAGATATGGAGGCGTTTCTCTGGCTCACACCTCCCGTTGTCCTCACGGACTAGCCACAACCAGTTCAGACCCCTCAACCCCTTGGCATTCAGCCTATGACAACCACCTTTCTGTCTGAACCAATTCGTATTTATTTATTTACTTGGAGAATAGAGACTAACTTTACTATGAATGTCATCAAAGCCTAATCAGAAAAATAAGTTTCACAATGCATGATAATTATTTTAATAGGCAACTGTGATGATTTTTTAAAAATTATCACAGTATATTATTACATGCTCTTTGTAAAAACAAAGTGACTCGCAGAAACATTTACACAAGTCTCTCTTTACGTTCTCCTAATCCCCCTTTCCAAAAATACCACTGTTAATTTGGGGCATACCCTTTCATACCCTTTTCTGTGCTGTACCAGCATGTTCTTGTATGCACACACCCCTTCTTTCATTTATTTCATTCTATCAGGCCCTCACATATTAATCGAATGTTGAATGGATCCATTTATTCATTAATAAACATTTCTCAAGTGCATACTCTGTGACTGCGTTCTGAGTGATAGGAGTAAATCTTGGAGTCCAGGGTGGAGGTTATAGAGGGAAGAAGGGAGTGGGTATGTGTTTGCAATGTGGGGAGCATATTACACATATTATGTGATTTTCTCTTTTAATTTAACCTATTAGGGGCACCTTTTCCATGTTAGTATATATAGAACTGCTTGTTCGATTTAAAGAGCTGCTTAGTTTCCCGTGGCCTGGATATACCACACAGCCAGTCCCTCTCAATGGACATTCAGGATGTTTCCTGTGTAGATCTCTGGGCATAGATGCATTTGCTATTAGAGACACTGCTGCCCTGCCTGAACCTTCTTATACATACATCTCTCCCTACTTAAGTATTTTCTGTCTTTTAATGGGACTAAATTTAAAATCAAATATATGTTATTTCCTGCTCAGATATATCCCTGCTCTGTCATTTGGTATGGATAATTGACAGTGGACCATAAACTTAGGAGAAAGCATTTAGGAGTATATTAGACATTGTTTAATATCACACATGCTTCAGACTGCAATGTTGGAGAAGGCGGCACTTTTGACCCCATGGCAAGATGACAGGCCACCATCTTTCTATCTCTGTAGCTGCAACAATTCAAGGTGGTATTGGCTTTTTAAAAAATTGTGGTGAAATACACATAAAGTAAAATTTACCATCTTAACCATTTCAGCATTGGCTTTTAAACACATGTGGGTGGGTGCCCTGTTTAACACCAAACAGTGCTGGTTAATTAAATACTGTACGTTTCCACTGTAACACAACTTTAAAGAGTTAAAGTTGAGGCTTTAACTCTTTCCCTCCACCCTCACTGACCTTTTCCAGTGCCTCTTTGACTGTCTAGAAAATTTTTGTTCACAGAACAGTGACCCACAGACAGAATATGGAATAGGTACTCATTAGTTCATTCATCCATCAATCCATCAAGAATGGACTGTCTGCTCTAACAGGGCCCAAACTAGGTGCTGGGGATCAAAGACAAGTGAGAGAGGGGCCCTGGCTGCCAAGAGAGCAATTGAAACACATCAACTAATGATACTGTGTATCTGCCTCTCTTTCCCTGTGTATATGATTCCTTCCATCATGTTTTTCATGACTGTTGTCTTTCATTGTCTTCTGTTGGGCTATCTGCCTGCTTCTAGGCTCCCTCCGCCAAGGTATTCTGCACCCCCCCACACACCAGCCACTTCTCCCTACAGCACTGCCCTCATCACATCTTGTAGTCATTTCTGTGTCCAGAAACTTCCTGTGGGGAAGTTCTCCTCCTGAGAGCATCATCCAAAGTTCCCCAGAAATGCACATCTAATCTGCCTTCCTGGTATTACCCTGGCTTTGTGGAAGAAAGAGGGCTGTAGACCACAACTTATTTAACTTGTGTCCCTCATACAAGTTATCCAGTCTGTCTGTGCCCATTTATGAAGATGGGGCCAGCATCCTTAACCTTACAGGATTGGTGCAAGAACTTGTAACATGCCTAGCATGGTTCTTGACACAGCAGACACCTCGTCAATATTTGTCTCTTTCATCTCCAACAGGACTTAGTTGATTTTCCTTATGTGACTTTTGACTTTACCTGCCTCCCTTTCCACACCAGTCATGGCTTCAAGGCCCTAATAAATGGTTCCCTACCGATTCTATATTTTCCTCCTGTATTCTGGTAGAATTGGGAACAAATGAGCACTGGCATAGCTATAACCTCTTTTCAGATGAACCTTCCCTTTGAAGTAGCAGGCAAATAAATGGATTTACTGTTTTCTGCCATGCAAAGATGTTGATTATAGGCAGCCCTAAGAGAATCAAGGAGGCTCATCTCCAGGGACCAAACAGTGCTGGTTAATTAAATATTGTACGTTTCCACTGTAACAGTCCAGCCACAGCCAGAGGGGTTTGGCAAGAAAGACCCAGAAGTTCCTCATTTTTCTAGCATGCCACCAACCTCAGAAGTGTCCTCCTCTTCCTCTGAGCTATGTATGTTACATTGAAACAGGATAAGGAGTGAGAATTTTCCCAGAAAACGGTATGATGCTGGGTCTGGCAAGATCAGTCATTCAACTTTCTCTCTTCCCTTGCACCCCAGATCCACTGGATGTTTCTAGTATAAGGGGGTGATTCTCCACATGTATTTAGTTTACTTTGCATTGTCTTTCCATCTTGAAATAGGAAGCCTAGTCTTTTGCATAAATTGAGGTTTCTGACTCAAGAACAGCCTCTTTGGGAATCTGGAATGTGCTCAGTAAGTCGGGGGGTTGCTGCACCCCCAGCACTGGTGGCTAATGAATCATAGCAGAGACCGCCATCTTTTCCATCCTCCGTCCTCCCAGGAGCACATTTTCAGAGCTAGAGGCTGTTTGGTAAGACTTTTCTGAAGTCCTATGAAATTAAAATTACAGCATGGCACCATTCCACCTGGGGTATGTATTAGCCTGATATCACCAGACGAGTTTGATTTTTCTTCCCCTTGGGAGAGGAAACTGAATGTAGAACCCGTATAGCATGTTCCTGGAAAATTCCATTTATTTTTGAACAACCAATCTGTCTAGATGTCTCTTGCCCCTGACTCTGTTAGATTCGCTTGAGGAGCTCTTAAAATACAGATGCCCGGACTGTTGCACCCCAGACCATTGATAAAGGGTGGGGCCAGGGAACTTATATTTTTTTCCTTTCCCCTCCCCTAAAATTTTTATTTAGAAACATTTCAAATGTACAGAAAAGTCAATAACAGTATTACAGTGAACACCCATCCAGATTCACCCACTATTAGCATCCTGCCATGTTTGTTTTCTCCCTCTATGTATATGTATATGTACACACACCAACATGCCCATGCACGCTTGCACACACACACTCTTTTTTCCCTTAAACAATTTGAAAGTAAGTTACAGATATCAAGACGCTTGATCCTAAATACTTTGGAACCAGGACATTCTCCTCTGTAACTGCAATAGAGTGAGCACATGCAGGAAATATAACATTAATATAATGCTATTATCTAGCATTGGTCCATATTCAGATTTCCTCAGTTCTCCCAATAATGCCCTTTATCACCTTAAAAAAACCCCAAGTGCAATTAAGGATCACATGATATTTAGTTGTTGTATCTCTTTACTCTTTTTAAATCTGAAACAGCTTCTAAAACAGTAGTCTTTAAAAAATTGTATGTGATCGTGATTTAAGAAAGATTTTTTAAAAAGATTTTATTCATGAGAGAGAGAGAGAGAGAGAGAGAGAGAGAGGGGCAGAGACACAGGCAGAGGGAGAAGCAGGCTCCATGCAGGGAGCCTGACGGGGGACTCGATCCCAGGTCTCCAGGATCAGGCCCTGGGCTGAAGCCAGCGCTAAACCACTGAGCCACCTGGGCTGCCCAAGAAATATATTTTTTTTAAATTAGATCAGTTTCTGTAGACTGTCATCGTTTTGGATTTGCATGAGTGTTTTCTCATGGTCAGATTTAGGGTAAATGTTTGGGGCAGAAGCATTCTGTAGGTGATGTTAAGTCTTTTTCCACGTGCCACGTAGGGAGTCCCATTATTGGCAGTGTGAGCTTTAAGACTGTGTCTATCTGGTTTCTCTATTCTAAGGGGACCATTTTCCTTTTGTAATTAATGAATACTCTGTGGGGAGATACTCTGAGACTCTTTACACATCCTAATCCCCAACAAGCTTTCACCCAGTGGTTTTAGCAACCATTGATTCTGGCCATGATGCTTATAAAATTGCGGTTGTCTGTTTCTATCATTTCTGTATTTATCAGCTGACATGCTTTTCCTAATGGAGAGCTTTTGCTTCTTGCCCTGTACCTATCTATCTAATCAGTTCACCAAGCTAGGTAGCTATGAACCTAGCTACCTCTTGAACTAATCAGCCTGGGTTCATGAATTATTTTGGAAATTAATAAGTGATAATACAACCCTCAGTACATGCTGCCACTGTCCCAGATTTGGCCAGTGGAAGCCTCGTCAAGCATCTGATCTCTGTGTCCTTTTGAAAGTAGCCCTCAAGTGTTTGAGCACTTCACTGGTGTTAGCATTAGTGGATATTCTGTTCTCACTTTGTGTTCTCTTTGCCCCAGCCCTGGAAGAAGCTATTATTCTGTGGAGACCTAGTTCCTCTGGGACTGCTATTTAGATTATGAAAGCTCCCCAGGTGATTTCAATATGCAGCCAAGAGCAAGAACCACTGGTTAGAGTCCTCTAAAGGGGGATCACCTGTTCCCTCAAGGTGTTTTCTCCTTGTCAGTCACTGTCACCCATTGTCACCTGGAATTAGTGGTACTGATTCATTACTGAGGTTTAGATTTTTGTGGGTAGTGTCACTTGGTGAGTCAGAATTATGTGCAGGTCATTGACCCCAATACCCATAGAATATAGTTCCATAGGCCTTCCCTGCATTTCAACCTCCTGACACAGGTAGATGGTCCCCAGGCCATGTCTGGAGAAAATGCCCAAAGTAACCCTGGAAACAAGATCTGGGGCTTCTAACTTTCTTTTTGACCTTTGTCAATGTTTTCTCTCTTGCAGTATGATCTCAGGATCCTGCCATGTGCCCTAGGCATGCAGCAAGGATCCATTTGATTTAGTGGGTTCCTTGAAAATCTCAAATGATTTAGACCCTTGTAGTCATACTGGTGTTCTGTCATAGGAGGTATGTGATATAAAAAAAAATAGGCTGTGTGCTTGTTGAAAGCTTTCAGTTGAGCCAAAGACCTTTTTCAACCACTGCATTGTTGTTATATTTTTGTGGTCATTGAATGAATCGGCCTAGTAAAGTTTTCACATGTAAGACCCTAGAAGGCTCTAAAATAGAGTGTGCTGTTTCTAAGGATGGGTCATAGTGCCCTTCTTAGTTTCTGTTCTGTCATTTTTAGAGAGTGTGAGTGAGTATACTTTGTTCCCTCTCCTTCCAACCAGTTTTATCTCATTAAAATATCCAGCAGCAATAGCCTCAGTATCCAGCAGCTGTAAGGAAATGCTCCTGATTTGTGGTTTTTCACTTCCTGGTTTCACATTTTTACCACGTCCCACATGGCCCAGCGAGTCCTCTCTGTAGTCTCAAGACCCATAGCTGAGAGTTCTTAAGAACAGTCAGACATGGAAGGCAGTGGCTCTGGGGCTGTAAGACCTCTGGTAAAACACTCAATCTCGGTGTTTCTTCTTGTTTGTAAATAGGAGGTTCAGTATGAGGATTAAGTGGGGTCATCTATACATGGTGCTTAGCTTCGTGCCATTAGGGCTATTACTTTCAGTATTTAGACACAATAAGTGATCAATAAATGCTAGCTGGTATTGTCTTATTAAACCAAGCTGGTTCTGAATGTAAGGGCAGGAATACGTGAGGCCCTAGAGCGGGAATTGGGAGTATGCTTGCCTTGCCATCCCCATGCCTATGTTTCCACCTGTGAATGCATGGTGAGGCACTGGCA
This sequence comes from Canis lupus familiaris, assembly GCF_011100685.1. NCBI lineage: Eukaryota > Metazoa > Chordata > Mammalia > Carnivora > Canidae > Canis > Canis lupus. Next base: position 15,727,491 of record NC_049260.1, on the reverse strand, counting down.
TTTTGTGGCCATCATACAGTGTGGCAATAAAGGAGAGACATGTCAGATACACCCTGTGACATCTGCCTTATCCATTCATTTTTTGGCAGACCATGTAAGCACACACATTTGCACGTATATCCATAAAACTTATGTTTGTTACTTTTTGTAGTTATGTCTTAGAAGCTAAGTGGTCCTGCCTAGAAGACACACACAGGGACAAAGGATGGTGGCAATGACCGTCACATGAAGGAGGAAAAACATATATTCTCTCCTCTTTCTAGTTGTTCTAATAGTGATTTGTATGGTTGGCCACGATCAGCAAATGCATTTAAATTTTCTTTCAAGACTCAGTTTATCCCATAGAAAAAAAAAGCCCAAAGTAATGTGTGAAATCTTGAGTTCATGTGGACCGGGCTCTGAGTGTGAATGTGGTAGCTCAAATTCAGGGATTCTAAACCACGGCCTTGGGCAAGTCATCCTAGTGTTTCTCCAGTTTTTACCAGCTATTAAAAGGAGATGACAATGTTGTCTATATACCTCCTCAAGGACGGTCAAAACTGACTAGTAAACATCACTGAAATGCCAGGAGGGGGAAATAAGGCAAATGACATCCTTAAAGTCCCTCAAATTTTGTTTGGACAGAGGCAGCTGAAATGTAGTGTCTCCTGACATCAGTCACCCACCTTGAACTGGGTTTTAGATTGGGTAGATCTGGCAAGAAATCGGAATGGTGATGTGCAGAAATTGAGGCCTGGCAAAGCAGCAATCCAGGAATATGGGTGAAAATCTAAGGCTGTGTCACCCAGTGTTACAGGAAGCAGTTAAATACAGATTGCAGAGAACCTGGGACAAGACTTGAACAGAATTGGTTCATCCAGCATTAGGGGACAGCTCTGACTCAGGCTGAGGAGATACTGCTGCTCACTAGCTTGTTGTCCTTAAATAAGACATGGAACCCTGATTTTCTCACTTGCTAAATGGTTGCTCATTCTGGCTCCTCTCTTTTTCTTTCTAACTCACGTGGTTGGCAGGATGAGATTGGATGATGGATACCAGAAGTGCTTTAGAGAAGATCACAAGCTATCCCAGCGCCAAAGGGAGTAACTGTTTCTGCCTGGGGTCTGGTCAGGTGGCCTTTACCTTCGGCAGCCTCTGGATACCTCACTGCAGGGCTCACTTTTCTTGATCCTGTATGTTGGTGATGTGTTTGATTGGACTTTATGCCACCAGTGAAGCAACCTTCTTAGAGGCTTTTAAGAAATATCGATTAGTCTGGCAGATGGAAACTAGTAAACGTGTCATTCTTCCTGATACCAGACAGGGCATTATAGGAATCTGATGCAGAGATCTGGTTCCAGAGAAATCTGATTATTCTGTTCCAGGTCCTGAGTCTGAGGCGTTAGTCTATCCTTGAAGAATACATCACTCTCTCTTTTGCCATTTGTGTAGCATTGGGTTAGATGCTGTTTCTTACAGAGGGTTTTGTGAAAATAGGAAATTACATATAACTGTGTTTCATGATCTCAGCCAACACTGGGCCTTCAGATGTTATTTTCAAATAGCTTTGGTCAGGCCTGGTGACTTCTGTGGTTATGAGTGTTAGGTTTCAGAGATGTGTCATGTTTACTTGTTCTCTGTTCAGATTTGTATGTGCAGAGTTTGCTTTTAATATAACATCTAGCAAATAAAAGCTCTTACCGATTTATAATAAGAGGTATATGTATGGGGGCAGGGAAGTCACAGGGAATAGGAGATGGGTGCCGAGATCGCCTCGTTGTCCAGACCTTCTGTGCTAGAATGAGGAGTCCGTACCTATTATAACACAGATTGCTGAATTTGCCTCCTGTTGCATTGGAAGCCATGGAGCCACAGTGGAATTCTTTGCTCTGGAGTACCACTCTTCCCCAATCCCCCCTCCCTGCCTGTCCCACCCTGGGGAGAAGCCAGCTGGGATGGGCCCTCACTGCTTGGGAGAGCCGAGCCCTCCATGGCTAACCCTTGGCCTTCAGACAGTGCAGTCAGCAGCTGGCAGGGCCCAGGAGCTCTGCATTTGTTCTCCCTCAGGACCAGGTGGCTTGTGGTTTTGCACAAAGGTGTGGAGTGTATTTGTATAGTCACCAGAGATGTGATTAGACAAGATATTGATTCTGAACCTCAGCCCCCTTCCTTCTGTTCGACTCGGTTCTTGCCCTAGTGAGATGCAGGCAGAGAAAAATAGAACAGAGAGAACTAGGCCGCTGGCTTTTGAGACATATTGATCAGTGAGCACATCCGATGTAGCAGACCTTCCCCTTTGTGTGATGTCATGCCGCGTGGGGCCTTAGTGTGGCCTGGGATCACTCCCGCAGGGATTTGCTTTCTCTGGGAAAGGACTAGAAAAGGAAAAGAATCACTGTAGGCAGTATCCAAAAAGAATGGCAGCATTTCTAAATGTGTTTCCTTGAGGTCGTTGATCGCTTTGGTTTTCTAGGCCATGTGGTGACAGGAGGGAACAATATGAGGTGGTGAGCCTTGAGCAACAAACTTCGGAGCAATGCTGGTCTCACTTCTCTGCTATCCACCTCTCCCTGGCTTGGGCCGCCACTGCCGTCTCTTCGTCTGTCCCCCTACCCCACCCTATCGTACATACCACATGCATGTTCTTTCTGCCCACAGGGCATGTCTGTGGTGTGGACAGTTGTTTCTGTACCTGAACCAGCTCTAAGCCTGGGCCTCCCAGTTGGGCTCCTCAGGATGAGCGAGATGCTGGAACCTTCAGTGTCCTCCGGTCAAGTGAAGTGTGGTCCTGGCTTTTATCTTGATTTGCCTGGGTTGGCTCTGTGTGAGCAGCCAGGGATCCTGCTAATGGGTCCCCTGGGACAGAAGGGAGTGGAACGAAGTGGATCTGTTGAACCCCTGTGGGGCATTTGAAATGGCACCAAGGGCGGGCTGAAATCTAACTAGCCTTTGCTTATCAGGCCTGAGTTCCAGCATGTTGAAAGGGTGCTGATTAGTAAGAAAAAGGCCAGGCTACTTTATCTTTTCCTTTGCACATTTGGGGAAAACTTCCTCTGTCTTGCTAGCATTAGAAGCAGACCATTCTTTTTATTCTACATCACATCAGCTTTCATTAAAAGTCAACAACAGCAAAATACAAAGCCCCATCCGTGGAAAAGCGTTTAAGGCAACACTGTGCTCCAGCGCTTCAGGGGTGGGGTTTTTGCCTTCTGCACCAACGGATCAGTTTCTCATATCCATGCCTTTCTGACCCAGCAGCTTTTAAAAGACCAAGAAGCATTGCTCTGCTTTCTACTGCCTCTCTCTCTGAGACCAGGGCTGCCGTGCCTCTAGCCATGTCCCAGAGAGCATATTTGAGACAAGTCAGCTTAATTTGCCTGCATGCCTAGGAAGCCTCTCTTTAAAAATCTAATTTTGAGACAAGAGCTGTATCTAAATATTTTGCTTTTCCCATCCAGGCGAGCGACGGAGGCGCCGTTGCCAGGTGGCATTCAGCTACCTGCCCCAGAATGACGATGAGCTTGAGCTGAAAGTCGGCGACATCATAGAGGTGGTAGGAGAGGTAAGTGTGCCAGGTGGGTGGGCAGGTGATTTCCTGTGGGCTGTCAGGACCCACCCCTGGTTGACCTTGCTGTGGCGGATGCTAGAGCTTAACAAGACCTTACACGCTATCAGGTTGAGTCTCTTCTCAAAGGAAAGGATTCCCAGAGAGGAATGCTGCCAAGCCCACGAGGAGCAGGTGTGGGCCATTTGAAATTATGGTCTTTCTCACATGGTGTGCTCGGTGCTTCTGGGTTTCCAGTCCACTGCCACAGCTTTTTCTCCTCTGCTTCAATTGCTAGTAGACTCTGGCTATCCAGAGTGACCCTGAGCCATCTCTAGAGGGTGAATTTGGTTTTCATCCTGGGGGACACTGGATTCAAAGGGAAAGAAAAGAAGTGACTCTTATAGAAGACTGGTATGTGATAGGCATGACAAGGTTCTTTATACATGAGCCCATTGGATGGCCTATCATAAGCACTTCAACTTGTGGATGAGAAAAGAGGCTAAAGAGGCCCTAGAAGAGTTAAGGCTGAGGGTTGGAGCCAGGTCCACCTGGCTGGAGACCCTGTTCTCTCCACTGCACCACATTCTCTTATTCCTGCTTGGTCCTGGCTCCCCACACACTGGCACAGGCTTCTCAGGCTCCACTCTCCCACTCTGGGCAATCCTGGACTTCAGACCTGGAACCTGATCATTCATTCTGATTCAACACATGTACCTCTCTATAGAAATACAGTTCTCTGGTAGCTTTGGTTTCATGAGTACCATTTGACCTTATAGAAACCCATGGTTTACAAAAAATAAAAAATAAAAAGGAAGCTAGAAGTCAAGGAGGAGATTAAGTGAACTGTGATGTGGGTCCAAATAGCAGGGCTGATGCTAGCCACCAGATTCCCTGATGCCCCTACAAACATAAAATGAGCATGCGTCAAAGCCTTATTTAACCTGTTAACAAGGGGATGTGCAAGATGGTATGGCTGGCTCAAAGAGAATTGTGGAAGAGCAAAATATTTATAACTAAAAAGGAAAATACTTGATTAAGATTGCTAAGTCAGGGCACCTGGGTGGCTTAGTGGTTGAGCGTCTGCCTTTGGCTCAGGTCGTGATCCCAGGGTCCTGGGATCAAGTCCCGCAATGGGCTCCCTGTGGGGAGTCTGCTTTCCCCTCTGCCTATGTCTCTGCCTCTCTCTCTCTCTGTGTCTTTCATGAGTAAATAAATAAAACCTTTTTTTTAAAAAAAAGATTGCTAAGTCAGATGTAAAACTACACAGTATCCTACAGGGCAATAAACTAACCTTTGAGATTGTCTCTTCTAGGGAATAAGGCACTTGCATCTCTGGCAGTCAAGATTCATTTTTATTGCTATCTGAACAGAATCATTCTCATCGCTCTTGGTTCTGCCAGTTAACATCCACTTTAAAGGAATCATAAATAGTGAATAGGGTGTCAAACAAAGATATGTACCTCTAAAGAATCAGTTATTGGGACTCCCATTGGCACTGGGAGGGCACAAAGTAACCTCTATTGCCTATTTCTCAGTTTTGGAGAATTTGTATTGACATGTCATTCATTCATCATTTTTTGAGAGAGAGAGAGTACCTGTGCGAGTGGTGGGGAGGGGCAGAGGGAGAGAGAGAATCTTAGGCAGGCTCCATGCTCAAAGTGGAGCCTGACTAGGTGCTTGATCTTACAACCCTGAGATCATGACTTGAGTTGAAATCAAGAGTTGGACACTTAACCAACTGAGCCACATAAACACCCCTCATTCATCTTTTTTTTTTATCCCTGTTGCCAAGCAGGACACATAGGAGACATTTGTTGAAAGTTGAATAAATGAAACATGAACAGACAACAGTGTAGAACATTTATGCCAGGGGTAGAAGGACAAATTTCTTTTTTTTTAAAGATTTTATTTATTTATTCATGAGAGACACAGAGAGAGAGAGGCAGAGACACCGGCAGAAGGAGAAGCAGGCTCCTCGCAGGGAGCCCGATTTGGGACTCAATCCAGATCCTGGGATCACGCCCTGAACCGAAGGCAGACATTCAACTGCTGAGCGACTCAGGCTTCCCAGAAGGACAAATTTCTTAAGACTGAATCCGTGGGAGAAATTCCAAAGGGAATAATAAACAGTATGACTAATAATTTTTTTTTTAAAAAGTTAAAATTTTGGTATAATTTGAAGCAAGTTTAGCTAAAAAAAAAACCCAAAAACAATAACAAAAAAACCAAACTCAGAGGACAACAAATAAACATTTTGCAGTAAATCATGAAAAGTTATTATATATATCACATATGAAAATATATTAGGAAGATACTGTAACGATGATAAGTGGTAGATAAATCTGTCATAAATACAAGTCCCACAAAGAGAAAGAAAAACCTTTACCATGAAGAAATGTTCCACACTGCTATTAATTAAATAAATGTAAATTAAGACGATAACAGCTCCTGCTTTTGAGAATCCTAAGAAAACATTTTGTGGTAAGACTGTTGGTAATACCGAGAAGTGTGGTAACTTTGTATATCTTTATGATCCTAATATGCAGCTATTTAGCAGGGTATGGCAAGAGCTGCACAAGTCTGAATTAACATCCTGTGAGCCAGTAAGCACACTCCCAGGAATTTATCCAAAGAAAATGGTTAACAGAAAAAGAATATGTGAATTGAGTTAATTGCTTGTGATAATGAAAAATAATCAAGAGAGAGAATAGTTATGTGAATTAAGTGATATTATCCAGCTAGAAGATCGTGAAGACATTAAGATGGTAAACCCAGAGGTCTTTAAATCTATATTTATTACAATAATGTGCAAGGTAATTTTCTGTTAAATTCTGCTAACCTGAGAGCTTTTCAACAGCGGGATCTTGTCTTGATCTATCTTTACATACGTGGTACCTGAAAGAGTGCCTGAAACCTAGTATGTACTTTAATAAATGCTTGCTGAGGGATCCCTGGGTGGCGCAGCGGTTTGGCGCCTGCCTTTGGCCCAGGGCGCGATCCTGGAGCCCCGGGATCGAATCCCACGTCGGGCTCCTGGTGCATGGAGCCTGCTTCTCCCTCTGCCTGTGTCTCTGCCTCTCTCTCTCTCTCTCTCTCTCTCTCTGTGACTATCATAAATAAATAAAAAAAATTTAAAAAAAAATAAATAAATGCTTGCTGAATAAGTAAATGAATAAATGGAAGTCTGAAAAGATTTTTTTTTTGCAAAATAAATGAACGATCAGGACACAAAATTGCATACATTAGGACATAGCCATGTAAAATATATCTCCGCACATGTGATTAAAGACTGAAAGGGAACAAGACTTAAAACTGGTTGTGTCACAGAAGACAGTTTTTCCTTTAATGTTGTAATAATGTTTTATGTAATACAAATCAAAATAAGGAAGATTATTAACACATTTCTGGGAGATAGTGCCTGCCCTTGCCTGCCTGTTGGCTGTAGAGAAAGCAGGCATGGATTGCTGAAGGAGAGGAGGGATTGCAGGTATTATTCTTCTTTCAGTGATGATGTAGGACGTCCCTGCCACCTGCAGGACCAGCGTCCTGTTCACTCACCACCAGTTCCATGCTAGATTTCATGATGGGCTTGCTTCACAGAGGAAAAAGGAAAGATATGTAGCCTCAGATATTTATGTAAAACAAAATGTAAAGGTTGGCCTTTTAAACCATGTTAAAAAATTACATTATCAAAAAATGAATTTTCCCATTATGGCAATTTACTTGTAATATTGCAGATACTTGGCCATAATGTAAAATATGCCTTTTTATAATGGATGTATAAATGCCAGTGGATATTTTCTCATTCCACTGGAAATTAATTAACATCCCAAATCAATAAAAACTCTTCAGTCATAGGGACAGATTGAGGTAAGACCATAGTATTAGCTTTTCAAGACTATGAAACCAATCAGTCTATCGGGCAATAAAAGTATAATAGGTGATGTTGTGTATGTGTGTATAAATATGTTATATTTTTATTGAGTGATTAATAGATTGATCCTACAGTATCCCAAAGCTATACACCCACACAAATGCACACACACCCCTTTCCCTAAAGGAGCAAAAACCCCCAGACAACTCTTCAGAGGATTTTGGGGGTATGGACTGGTTTGTTGAAAAAGGTTGAATCAAGTAGAGAATCAATCGTAGGGCAGCCCCGGTGGCGCAGCAGTTTGGCGCTGCCTGCGGCCCGGGGTTTGATCCTGGGGACCCTGGATTGAGTCCCACGTCAGGCTCCCTGCGTGGAGCCTGCTTCTCCCTCTGCCTGTGCCTCTGCCCCTTTCTCTCTCTGTGTGTCTCTATGAATGGATAAATAAAAAATCTTTAAAAAAAAAGAATAAAAAAAAGAATCGTAAAACATGATATTTTGTATATATTAATTTAATTAGATATATATCTTATTTAATTAAGACAATTTTATTAAGATACTATGTATCCTAAAAAAAGATAATATATATCCTATTTAATTTTGCCATAAAATATGAAAATGTGCATTCATTTGCCGTTTGTCACCATAAGTTCATAGAGTCAAGTTGTTCTTCTTAAATGCAGGTTTGCTGGTTTGAGTTATGTCCTCTCTGCCTCCATGTTGCCTCCTTCATGATTTCCATCACTTTTTAAAAAAATGGATTGACAACAACACAAAGGAAGCAATCAGAGTCCCCATTCCTTCTAAATAAAGTTCTATAGTCCACTGCCCCCAGTGTCTTCTGGTTGTCTCATCCACACCTAATTTGGCAGCAGGTTTTTTTCCTTTTTTTTTTAACTTTCACATCGTTCACCATTATCCTTTCTCACCACTGACTTTCTCTTCACACTTACATATTTTTTGAGCTCTGTGACCACATGGTGGTCTAACAGAGCAGTGGGCTTACGTGGGTTTGGGTAGACATAGCCCAACCCTTATCTGGCCTGAATTGGCTGCTAGCCCGGAGAGCTCACCCCAGAGGGGCCCATGCAGATGGCTCAGAGAAGGAATGGGGAATGCAGGGCTGTCCGGGCTCAGGGCACCTGGCAAAGTTACCTTCCTCTAAACAGCATTTAGAATGCTTCTGCCTACTGGCTAGAGATAGTGCCTCTACTCTCATCATTAGGTTCATATTTGCAAACCTAAAGGAACCAGGCTACCAGTTTGAAAGAAAAAATTGCAGACTGAGTTCTTAGATTTTTTTTAAAGAAATCACTGTAAATATACACTTGTGCTGCTTTTGTCCAGAGTGGAAAAGACTGATCAGTGCAGACGGAATTCTAATTATAAGGCCAGAGATGGCATATAGACAAGCTCGTCAGGAGAAATGGCATTTGAAGGCCTCTGGAGTTTCAAACTTGGCTTGTTGGCCTTTTTTTTTTTTTTTTTTTTTTTTGCAAAGGGCATTGAAACCTCTTCGTTTCCCTGTCTGTGTTACCTAGAGCCTGGGAAAGGAGCTACTTTTCTTCTTGTGTTGGGATGACCTTGGTGTCAGCCAGTCTCTCTGTGGTGACCCAAGGGATATTCAGAGATTCTAGCTTTTATTTGTTCTTTGTGGTTTGTTTTTGCGGTATTTTTCAGTGGTCCCTAGTCAGGCTCGCTGGAGACCAATGGTCTTAATTTCAGATTTAAAGCCTGACCTGGCCTTAGAGTTTGCAAAGATGGTAACTTGTACTTTCAAGAAACTTAGGCATCACCTCGCACCCAAAACAGTGGGTTTGGTTCTCTCAACTCGAGTTAAATGGGTTGTTGAAATTCTTCAGAACTTTAACTTAATCAGACAACATTTGTGGGTACAGATGGGCAGTTATGATATTGTGAATTATAATGAGAACTATATATAATCTGGTCTCTGGCCCATTTCTGGCACTGAGCTCCTAAAACTCTTGGGCTTTCCTAAAAGAGTAATAGAGGGGTCTTTTGTTATGTTAATGGGGTAACCTTTGAAACACCTAAGCAAAGGAGCCCCCCACTGCTAGTGGAGCCAACAGTAGGTTAGAGGGTTGGACATTTCAGTCCCTCCCACTGACATTGGGGAGGGTGGGTGCTGGAGGTCGAATCAGTTGCCAGTGGCCAGTGAGTCAATCAACCATGCCTATGTAATGAAGCCTCCGTAGAAACCCCAAAGGACAGGATTCAGAGAGCTTCTGGGTTGGTGAACATGTGGAGGTGCGTGGAGAGTGGTGCCTGGAGAGGGTCTGGAAGCTCCACGCCCTTTCCCCGTGCCTTGACCTGTGCATCTCTTCCATCGGACTGTTCCTGAATCATATCCTTTTCTAATAAATCAGTGATCTGGTAAGTAAAATGTTTCTCTGAGTTCTGTGAGCCACTCTAGGAAATTAATTGAACCCAAGGAGGGGATCATGGGAACCTCTGATTTATAGCCAGTGGATCAGAAGTATGGGTGACAACCTGGACTTGCAACTGGTGCTAAAGTAGGGGGTGGGGAACAGAGCAGTCCTGTAGGACTGAGCTCTTAACCTGTGGGATATGGAGCTGTCTCTGGGTAGATAATGTCAGAATTGAGTTAAGTGGTAGGACACTCAACTGATGTCTGAAGAATTGCTTGTTGGTGTGGTGAAACTTCTCTCACCCCCTCCCCACACACATTGGAACTGGGTCCAGGGACCCAAAATAGCAGGTATTCCTCATTTTTTTCTTGGTCTAAGAACTTCAAAGACTTGCATATGAAGAAAGATGCCTTTTGTTTTATGCTTGCCTGAGAGAAGTCAAGGTCATTTAAAAGCTGATTAATTAATTAAAAAAATAAAAGGTGATTAATAGGGGATCCAAGCATACCCAAATTCTTACCCATCAAGGCACCCCTTGCTGTAGAAGCGTTTATCTTTTCAGAAAAAAAGGAGATAGCATTAATATAAAAATTTGTTTATTAGAATGTGATAATCCAAAGAACGGAGGCTGCTCTACAGTCATTTCTTCAAAAAACTTTGGGTGGACACGTCTGATGATGTAATGTGCACAGGTGAGAGAGCATGTTAAGGAAAGGGCAGCCACGATTAGAAGAAAAAGTGATTAGATTAGAATCATCAGCACACAAAATAGACTACAACTGTATAAAAGCAACATATTTGCAAGCTAAAATCTATTTGTAAGAGATTTGCATAGCCATGGGATTTTTCAAATATCTGCTCTGTGGCAAAAGCTGTGTTCGTGGAGATTGAAAGATTTATTGAACAGAATCTTTGCTTTGAAACGTGTTCGGTATAGTCAGGGAGCTTAAGATTTGCACAAAAAAAAAAAAAAAAAAAAAAAAAAAAAAAAGATTTGCACAGCTAAGAAGCTAATGAATAACCCAGGATGGTATAAGAGTGGGAAACGCTGGCCTTGACAAAGGAGGAAGGAATTTAAAAACAAAGGCGCTCCCCGAGGGTGAAGAAGATGCTTCCTAGAACAGGAGGAGTTTCAACCGCAGGCACCTGGAAGGTGAGAAGTATTTTGATCATTTCAGCAAGCACAGGGTGTATTGTGTAAGGCGCTGGGCTCGTCTGGAGTGGTGAGGACAGGGTGTTAGTACAGCCTTGCTCTGGAGTCAGGGATGACCTGGGAAGCTTCCAGGGCAGGTGTGGAGTAAAGGAAGCAGAAGCTGGCCAGGCAACAAAATGCTGATGAGCTAAGTGGCGGTGCCTCCCACACTGAACTTTAAAGGAATACCCCCATTGGAAGATTCCTTACAGACAGGTTTTCTAAGATTAACACATCCCTGTAGACAATTTTCTCACTTGGGAATAGTGACGGGACAAAGCTTCAGGATCTTGATTCATCAGAAAGAGGTTATCTTGATGGTTTGCTTTACTCTTTGTTCATATTTTCAAGTTGGAATGACAGTAAGGCCTTAGCGTAGAGTCATTTTGGAATTTGGGGACCTGTAGATTAACCTGTAGCTATTTTGAAGGACAGGACTGTCTGTTGCTGAAGGATGTCTAGAAAAGTTCTACCAAAAACCCTTTCCAGGGATCCCTGGGTGGCGCAGCGGTTTGGCGTCTGCCTTTGGCCCAGGGCGCGATCCTGGAGACCTGGGATCGAATCCCACGTCCGGCTCCCGGTGCATGGAGCCTGCTTCTCCCTCTGCCTGTGTCTCTGCCTCTCTCTCTCTCTCTCTCTCTCTCTCTCTCTGTGACTATCATAAATAATAAATTTTAAAAAAAAATTGGGATCCCTGGGTGGCGCAGCGGTTTGGCGCCTGCGTTTGTCCCAGGGCGTGATCCTGGAGACCCGGGATCGAATCCCATATCAGCCTCCCGGTGCATGGAGCCTGCTTCTCCCTCTGCCTATGTCTCTGCCTCTCTCTCTCTCTCTCTCCCTGTGTGACTATCATAAATAAATAAAAATTGTAAAAAAAATATATATATATATATAAAAAATTAAGATTTTAAAAAAAAAACACCCTTTCCACTGTGAGGCAAATTGTGCATGTAGCTCTGTCTCGTTGGGCAGAGTTTGCTAACGTCTTAAATAGAAATTGTATATGTTTTCTTTAGTAATTTCCCTTTGAATTACTCTGCAAATTTTCCTTTTGAGGGGCCTCTTTCATGTGGAATAGGCTTATTCTCAGAATAATGAGGGAATAAAAAATCACTTTCCCATGTATGTGGAATGTTGTGGCCTTGCCTGAAAGAGGTAATCAGACAATGAAGTACACAGGAATTGGGGGAAAATATTGGCCCAGGCATATAGGACCTAGATAACACTTGTTTCTCTTTAGCACAACCAGCTTTCATGTCCCAAAATCAACAGGGATGGTTATTTAAAGCAACTAAAATGGAAAATAATGTAAGTGTTCATGCCTTCAGGGAGTGGTTCCTTTAAAAACATTTTTTCACCAATTCCACTAATAGAAAAAGATGTTTTCTAGAAAAAATTTGTATTTTTCTGGTAATATTCAAAAGGAAAAACTATGTGTTAGAACATTTACATGAAGTTCTAGAAAAGGTGAAATCAATCATAGGCGATAGAAATCAGGTGGGTGGTTACCTGAGGAGGTAGATTGACTAGGAAGGGGTATAGGGAATTTTCTGGAGTGATGGCAGTTTTCTGTACATTGATGGAGGTGTGGGTTACATGGGTGCATATGTGAAAACTGATTGACTTGTACTGTTAAGATGTGTGCATTATATGAATTATGCCTCAATTTTAAAAACTTTTAAAAACTAAGTATTTCTCTGGTGTTCTAAAAATTTTCAAAATACGTTCCCTTACCTCTCAAAGAAGAAAAGGCTGGTTGGAAATTCTCATTTAATTATATCTGAATAATTTTTTTTCGATCTATAATTTACATAAAACATGGTATTAGTTTTAGGCATACAGCATAATTGATACATGTATATAGTGTTATCTGATTACAGCAATGGGTTTAATTACCATCCATCATCGCACATAGTTAGAATTTTTTTTTAAGGTCTACTCTCTTACTAGCTTTCAAATATATGATACACTACTGTTAACTATAGTCATCATACTACACATAATATCCCTGGGATTTATTTATCTTAGAGCTAGAATTTTGTACCTTTTGACCACCTTCACCTACTTCACCTACACCCAGCCCCTGCCTCTGGCAACCACCAGGCCTTTTTTTTTTTTTTTTTTTTTCCACCAGTCTTATTTCACTTAGTGTAATACTCTCAAGGAACTTAAAAAGAAAAAAAATGAAGTACAGGATTGGTAGAAGGAAGGAAATAACCAAGATTAGAGTGTGAGTAAATAAAATCTAGTCTAAAAAGATAATAGAAAAGATCAGTGAAACTAAGAGTTGGTCTTCTGAAAAGATAAAATAGATCTTTAACTAGCCTCGCCAAGACAAAAAAGGGGACACAAATAAATAAAATCAGAAAAGCGGAGAGGTTACAAATGACAACACAGAATTACAGAGGATCGAAAGAGACTATTGTGAGCAATTATCCACCAACAAATTGGACCGCCTAGAGAAAATGGTTAAATTCCTAGAAATAGAACCTATGAAGTCTGAATAAATTTTGAGGAAATTTTTAGTCATGTTAAGGTGTAGGCCTTTCCTTAAAGCTTGACTTTTCCATTGTCCTTTCTGGAAAGAGTGGTAAAACAGCTCTGGGAACAATGAAGCTGACCTCATTTCGCCATGTACCTCCCCCCACCATGCTTCCCTCACAACTCTCCCCCCTCCAATACATGCCCCCCCCACAGTGTGCTTCTGACTGAGGTTTGGGCTACAAAGGGTTAATTGCACATAGAAAGCTATAACAGCCCTTAAATGGGTTTTTCTGTCTTGCTACTCACACCTTGAGGTAGACTTTAGATTTGGTAAAGCTGTTGTTGCATTTCTTAGTACAGTTAACAGGTAAAACCTCAACTCTGATAAGTCGAAACTATTCCAAATAGCTATGTACCTCAGCATAGTCATCTTTGCATCCACAGGCATCCTTTCTGTAGTGCCTTACAAATGTAGCTAATGTGTATAAAATTGGGTGGATGGAAGTGTAGAAATTCACCCTGCTGCTTACTCAGCTTCCAACAGGGCTAAATAGCTAGAGATGAGCTTCTTGGGCCATGAACTCACTTAGATGCTGGCGATTGTGAAGACACGGGAACTGCAGCCTCCTCCCCCCGACAAACTGTTGAAGTGCTTTTACTGTGTCGTTCTTTCTCAAACACTGCCAGGTGTAAGGTACCTATTCCCAGCTCTGGGCTGAAGGTAGGGTTCTCTCTCAGGATGGAGCCCTGGGCTCCAAAGCTGGCTGAGTTGGGCCCAGGGGTGCAGGGTGGGGGCTGTTCTCAGCCTAGAGGCCTGGTCTGCGGCAGGCTGTAGAGGAATGTGTGCTGGTGGGGGAGAAGGTGGACATTGCTTCCCCTTTCTTACTCTCCTTGGAGCAGAAATGCTAAGCCCCTGCTAACATCCATAATCCACAGTTTATTACAAAGAGACACATTGCTTTCTCTCTTTTAAATATAGAAACAAACATAAGCAAGCTTGATTTCTAAGCAGGCTCTGTATGTTCCTTTGTTGCAGGAGCTTCTCAAGCAGTCTTTCTCTGTTTTGTTCACCAGTGAATCTGCTCCCAAGTCCTAGAGCACTGCAGGACAGGTGCTTAATAAATGTTGGTCAAATAGGGAGGACACACAGACCTGGGCTTGGTGGTCCTTAATGAAGAACAGTGGCTAAAGTTGTCCTGTCTTTTGGTCCCCTTTGCTCCTCACAGCGGGGCAGATCCTTCTGTGGCGGAGTCAGGGCTTCAGAGATCCCCATGGAGGGTTTGCCCTAAGGATTTCCCTGCTCTTCATACTTAATTCAGAGTGTGAGGTACTATGCTTTACTCTTTGAATGAATGAAAAAATGAATGAATGAATGAATGTATTTGCTCTAGACTTCAATGCCCTCATCTTAATACTGGAAGTGGAACTCTAGAAAATTGGTGAAGAGGGATAGTGGGAGGGTAAGGATCTTTTTTTTTTCTCATATCCCCAGCCTGAATCTTACAACTAAAGCAGCCAGCTGGGATCCCTGGGTGGCGCAGTGGTTTAGCGCCTGCCTTTGGCCCAGGGTGCGATCCTGGAGACCCGGGATCGAATCCCACGTCGGGCTCCCAGTGCATGGAGCCTGCTTCTCCCTCTGCCTGTGTCTCTGCCTCTCTCTCTCTGTGTGTGTGTGTGTGTGTGTGTGTGTGACTATCATAAATAAATAAAATAAAAAATAAAAAAAATAAAAAAAATAAACAGCCAGCTATAGGAAAAAATAGTACTGAACAGTTCTCACTGGCACAGGGGCCAGACACCCTGCCACTGCCAGGGTGCCTGTAATGGGAAATGTACCTCCCAGGCAATGAGCCGTGGTTTTACTGCCTGCCCCTCCACTTACAGTGTGGCTAATGATAGACCTGTGCTGTTTCCCTGTTGGCCACTCCTCTCAGACTGTGCTGTGACATTGATATAGGCATCTGGGGGTGTGGTGAGGTAAAGACACCCCTGTTTTCCCAGCAGGCAGCTAACCAATCCCACATATCAGGAGTACTTCCTTCAGGGATCTCAGGCTGGAGCCACTTATTTGGGAACAGGAATGTTTTAGATACTGTCAAACTGAATCAAGTGGAATTGGCCCAGCCGCTCCACACTGTCGGGGATTATGCTAGGGACTGCTCATTTGTGGTCCATGCCCTTGGTTTTTCCCTCCTGCCCTGTGATTCTGGGAGAAAGAAGGTCATTTTATGGTTCCTTATTCAGGACAAGCACAAAGGATCCCCCCACCACAAATCCGGTGACTATTTCTATTCAGGCTCATGGTGAATTTTCCCAACCATCCTAATCCTATAAAAAGCTCCTTGAAAGAATAACACATATCAGTTGAGTTGGCATAGAAACATGGAATGGTTTCAACTGAGATGCTGTTAAATGCCACAGTGTGGTATTGAATAGTCACTGGGACAGTTGTGCCTGGATGTCTGGATTCTTTCCCGAAGATTCTGTGATCATGCAGATATAATCACCACTCTGCAAGCCTGTATCCCCTGAGTTCCCTCACGAAGCCTCCAAACAGCATTCTAGTGGTCTCCATTCCACAGGTTCTGTCGGCTTCCCCTTTCTGGAGTGTCTCACACACCTCCTTCCCTAACTTAGATACATCTCCCATTCTCCTCTTCAAGGCCAACCTTAATTTTGATTTCTTTTTTTTTCTCTGAGCCTTCCTGTAGCATCCCAGATCTGGGGGAGCTTGGCTTTGTGTAACAAGTTAGGTTTGTGCTGAGTCATGGCATTTCCCTGCCTCTCTACCTCCCATTGCAAGTATTTTTTTTTAAGATTTTTATGTATTTATTCATGAGAGACACACAGAGAGAGGCAGAGACATAGGCAGAGGGAGAAGCAGGCTCCCTGTGGGGAGCCTGATGTGGGACTTGATCCCAGGACCCTGGGATCACGACCTGAGCCAAAGGCAGATACTCAACCACTGAACGACCCAGGTGCCTCCATTGTGAGTTTTTAGTCACACATGTTCTCTCCTCTCTTTCGACCACCAGCCCTTCTACTTTGGTAGATTGTCAGCTGCTTGGGTGGGGTGAGCCATGTCCTGGACAGTTCTGTGTCCCTAGCCCCTAGTGTAGAATCATAATATATCTGTCTCGAACACCGATGGAGTGTATTCATTATCCCTATTGTATAGAAAGGAACCAGGATTCAGTTTGGTAGGAAATTTGAATGAGGTCATATAACTGCTGAGCTTCAGTAGGATTTGAACTGGTCTTTTGACTTTAATATTCTTTATCTTTTTTGTTTTAATTGTTTTAGCTCTTAAATTGTATTTATCAGTTTGTGTGGATGTTAAAAAAAAATCCCAAAGGTTCAGAGTCTCTTTCCGTCTTTTTGCACCGTGTGAGTAACTTAATACTTGCTTGTTCTCAGAATGTCCTGTTATTTTCCTTCAAGGAGCCACTTCGCTGTTCTGACTTCTGACTTCTGCTGTTCTGTTAGTGGCTCCATCACAAAATCTTAGGATGACTTTTTACCTTCCTCTTGCTCGTCCCAGCTAATTGGGGACTCAAGACCAGCTCAGAGGGCCTTCAAATCCGTACCTGCCTTCTCCCTTATCACTGCCTCCCCCAGACCCAGCTCTCACTCCCCTGCCCAGAGGACTGCAGTCTGGCTGCCCTCCCTACCTCCCTTCTGCCCTGTTGTACTTCATCTCAGGGCAATCTAGAACCCTGCAGGGAGTCCTTCTACCTTCCGATTGAGATTTTAGCACAGGGCTTCTTAAGGGCTTCTTAAGGGTCTTCCTAAGGCCATCTAGTTAGTTTAGTAGCCCAGGAAGCCATTGTCACTTGTTAAATAATGGCTTTAAATGCACAAAATAAAACATAGGAGGGACACCTGGGTGGCTCAGGGGTTGAGCATCTGCCTTCAGCTCGGGGAGCCATCCTGGGTTCATGGATCAAGTTCCTCATCGGGCTCCCTACTAGGAGCCTGCTTCTT
Source organism: Canis lupus familiaris (assembly GCF_011100685.1). Taxonomy (NCBI): domain Eukaryota; kingdom Metazoa; phylum Chordata; class Mammalia; order Carnivora; family Canidae; genus Canis; species Canis lupus. Next base: position 15,710,044 of record NC_049260.1, on the reverse strand, counting down.
CCTCTGCCTGTGTCTCTGCCTCTCTCTCTCTCTCTGTGTGTGTCTCTCATGAATAAATAAATAAAATCTATAAAAAATAATAAATGTACAGTTACAAAGGGAACCATCGAAATAGCTATCAAGCTATTTTAAAAGCAGATTTTGATATGATAATCTATGTTTAATTTCTTATTATAATTAATAAATAATTCTGTATGAATACACTAAATAATAAGGTCCCCAGCAGGTGTGGTAACTACTACCGCTTGATGGTAGTGATGGGTGCAAGCGATATCTGGAGATACCCACAGCTTCTGTGACATGATACAAAAATGTCCACGATTGGTTTGGTGATGAGTCACAGGTCCTTCTACTATTACTGTTTCACCTACATTTGATAACCAAAGTAAATGCCAAATTTCAGTCTGAAGTTAGTGAAAATACATTGTTAATTCCTTTCCACTTGTGTTTTTGGCCCCCAGGTCCAGCCCCCTTTCCTGAGTCTGAGTCTCAAGGCTCTAAGGTCTGCGATTGCATTCCCTGTTAGCTTGTAAGCTTTGGGTCCTTCTGCTCTCCCTGTGTGGGCTCTGTACTGTGCACCATACAGATGGGAGAGAAAACCGGGAACTCCAGTGTCTAACCTGAGCACTGCATCTCTCTTCTTGTTTGCATCTGTGCAGGTAGAGGAAGGATGGTGGGAAGGCGTTCTCAATGGAAAGACCGGAATGTTTCCTTCCAACTTCATCAAGGAGCTGTCGGGGGAGTCGGATGACCTGGGTATTTCGCAGGATGAACAACTCTCCAAGTCAAGTAAGGAAGTCCCCCATGCAGGGAGGGGGTGGGGACACCGGCAGGGGCTGCTCCAGCCTCCCCCTCTGTTCTGTAGCCTGTGCCTAGTGACGGTGACAGAAGCTCACGAGTACACTTCTGGTCGTGCGGCCTTAACCCCCGCGGTGTAGTAGGTTATCACTGTAAAGGCGTGAGCCGCACCCCTTCACGTGTGCACAGGCACACACTATCCACCTCTGGATAGGTGACCGTCAGCCTCCAGGCCATTTCAGTATTCCCCTGTGGCTCACATTACTGTGCTTCCATACACTGCTCTCACTGCCAGTTAATAATTATTTTTTAAATGAACTGAATGAGACTGCATTTCTCAGCATCCTTTGAGGAACTTGGAGGAAAAAAATGGCACACACACACACACACACCCCGTTGGTGGTGAGAAGTGCTGTGTTCAGGACGACCGCATGCCAGCTTCATTACTAGTAGGACCAGACAGCTGAGAGGCCAGCCCCACCTTGGGTGAGCATGTGTGTCTTTCCGCGATGGTGAGAACGAACTCCAGGTCTTTCTTTCTCCAGGGCCTGAAGCTCTCCTCCCTCCAGCTTCTCTGCTGCCCTTTCCAGCTCACGGAGCAAAAGGTCAGGACCGGGAAGCTTTGTTCTCCCAGTCGCTAACCCAACTTCCCACGTGGGCGTCTGTGTATCTCTTGTGCCGTCCTGAGCCAAGGTCATGGCGTGAATGTCGGAAGACGCTCGACTGTCCTCGTGGCGCAGCACTCCCTGGGGGCGCAGGCTTCCTTTTCTAAACTCAGCCCTGTCAAAATCATACTGAAACGTCTTTCTTTTCCATTTGGAAAAATCTGACTTGAGTGGTGTTCTCCAGTTAGTTGTGTCTCTTTTATCTAACCAAGAGTATGATAGACAGATTCCCAATGTGGAGGTAAAGCCACTTCCAGAAAAGTGCTCGGGCGACCTTCTTCACTTGGCCTTTCAGCAGCTCGGGCTCATATCGCCTGTCATACATAGAAACAGCAGCTCTGGCTGGTTGGCTCACAGGCTTCAGGTATACCCTTTGCCTCTACTGCCAGTGCCAGGGACCCCACCCCAGCCCACCCCCAAACTCCATTCCATCCCAGGGTCTATGGTAGGAAATAATGGGAGGTTGATTTCGGAGCAAGTGAAGCATCTTGGAGCTCCTGCTGCCTTCTCTGGCTTGGGGTGGGGTGATTCTCTGCTAACAAGGCTCAGCTAGTGAGTACAGCTGGGAGGGTGGTGAGTGTCCTTGACCCCATGATAGTGGGAGTTGCTGTAGGTCCTGAATCATACATTAGTCCCAGCTGCCCTGGTGTCTCTTTTTGTACACGGGAATAGTGTTGAACCTGGTAATTAGGTCCTATGATAACGACACTGTATCTCAGGGATGTTGAGAATTAAATGGGCTTTCTTGGGAGGGGGGACCAAATTGGGTCATCGTACCATTATTTCTGTGGGGAAGTGTATTATGAGTTCTAATAGCAATAATGCACATAAATCACCTCACCCATGTAAGGCCGTCCATAAATGGTCACTTTCATCATTAATCATGATAGACTCTTGGGATATATAACCAGTTTGTGTGCTGAGACTGATGCACACTGATTGGTACCATGCACACTGAAGCATTATCTCTGCATGTGGAAGCTATTATGAGATTCCTTTACTGATGCAGAAAAGGAGATCTGGAGAGGTCTCCCTCTCTGGGAGAACCTTGACTTCTTGTATCCTGCCATGTTACCTGTGCTTTCATGGCTGGAGGGTCAGAGAAGTAATGCCTTTTGTATTTTGGGAACTGTTGAAATAAACTGCCTCCTTTTGCTCTAACTTAGTAATATGGACATTTGACCTGCCTGACCCCCTCAGTTCAAAGTGCACGGTGCTGGGATTCCTGGGGCAGGAGGTTAGGAGACTGCTTAGAATGGTCTCTCTGGGCACTTAGCCTTCCTTCAGATGCTCAGAAAGGACTGTTTCTCTTGGAGAGACTCTTCTCCCCAACACTCATTCAGTTAAAAGCCCTCCATTTCAGGACGAGGAGAGCCCACAAGTTTCAGCAGCCATGTTTAGTTACCACAGAATCTGTTCCTTATTGGGGAGGGTTTGAAGTCCCTGAAGAGGCATGGTCTCCTAACAAGGATGGGTGTTTCTAAAAGAACTGCATGGCCATGGCAATCTTCCTGTATGTACAGTTAAGGACAAGAGGGCCCATCTCTCCATCTTTCCATCTGTCCACCCATATCCATCCTTCTATCCTTCCTTCCTTCTTCCTTTTCTTCTGCTTCTCATTCATTCAGCCTTTGCTGAGCCCCTGTTGTTACTAAGACACTGCACAAGACCCTGAAGATATACAGAGTTCCTGCCTTCATCAGCTCGCATAACAAAGGAGTACACAAACTGGAAGTTTGGGAAGGTGCCCCAGGTGCTCCATGAGTGTCTGAGGAAAAATGGTATACAGAGGTGGAGAGGCCAGTCCCACATCCCAGTGGACAATGGTGGTCACAAAAGACTTCATACAAAAAGAGATGTGATGATAATGTCCCTGTGGCTTGCTGAATTGAAGTAATCCCCTGAAAAGAGAAATAGCCTCTCTCAGCATTCTGACAGGCTTTTCAGTAGCTGTTTACACTCTGAAGATAAAATGTCTATCCAGTGGTAAAATGTGTAAAATGTAGTCCCAATCACATACAGAATTTATGTATAGTGGTAGTAGGACTTGTCTAAGCGGAACCTTTGGTTTTAAAATGATTCTGCTTATTCCCTATTCGCAGAGAATGGCATCAGTAGTTTCAATGTGCTTTACTTTAAATTTTTTCTTTTTAGAAATAATTATAGTCACAAGAAGTTGCAAAAAAAAAAAAAAACCAACTAGAACTGTATAGAGAGATCCCATGTACCTCTCATCCAATTTTCCCTGGGGATAACATCTTGTATAACTGTAGTAAAGAAATGCCTATTTACTTTTATCATAAAACTAAGAAAGACAGAGGTAGTTCGTGCACAAAAGACATCTAGGTTTTTACTCCAGTACAAGCTAAACTGTACTTAATCAAGATCTTTGTTAGACCTGCCCACTTAACATTCCTAATGTTTATGCCATTTTGGCAATTTTTAGAGAGCCTTGTGCCTTCATATAAAAATCCTCTGAATTTAAATGCTACCAGACATCAGGGTGAGGTTTTTTAAGCAGATAAAATCTATGTCCTGGTACATATGAAGAAAACTTAGTGTACAGTGTATCCTTGTGTATCTCTTTGTTCACACAAGTGCATGCACAGACACACACACACACCTACATGTGCACATAATTATTTGGTATTTGTACTCTTCACATTTCTATTTCCAGAAAGTAATGGGTGAATGTAATACAAGAAACCTTGACTTATATTTTTGAGGAAGTGTACCCGGACATCTTGACACATAGCGGGTGCTCAATAAGCACTTACTGAATCCCTTTTTACTCTGAGGAGGCATTTTTATCTTTGAAAGACAGGTGCTTGAACTTGCTTTTCTTTTACCGTGTTGTATTTTTTATATATGGTGGTTGTTTATGAAAATATCTGAACTGTAGATCTTTGTTTAGGGTAATCTGATCTGTCAAGGAAAGAGTTACAGCAATTGTACTGGTTGATGTGTTGACTTAAACCTTTTACCTTAGATAAGAAAGTTCATAGCTATGTAGCAGCAGAAATGTTTTGCTCCATATTTAAATTTGAAAACGCTATTGTATTTTATAGAATTTGTGAAACATTAGAGGTACTTTTTCAGAGGTTTCTATACCCAACATGGGGCTTGAACTCATGACCCTGAGATTAAGAGTCAGATGCTCTACTGACTGAACCAGGCAGACACCCCATAGTCTTCTATTTTTAATACAATTTGTTAGCTTGAAGGTGGAGGTACATGCATTGTAATTTATATCTGATTATAATCAGATGTGTTTCAAGTCCTTCTAAATCTATAGATTCCTCCTCCATGTCTCCTTTTTCTCTTATAATTTTTGCTGAACAAACTAAGGTCCTTTGTCTATGAATTTCCCACCATCTGTCTTTGCTGATTTCGTTTCTGCTATGCCATTAACTCTGTGTCCCTAAAAATTGATCATTGCATCTAGGGGCTTAACTAAATTGAGGTTTGATCTGAATAAATATATATATTTCCCAAAACATCATAGATGGTGATGTATCATCAACATGGAGGCTCACAATGTCTAGCTATCTTTCTTTTTGAATATTAGCAGCCACCTATGATTCCCACCCACCATTCATGAACCCATGAAATGGGTTCCCATTTTTCAGACCAATGGTGAAAAAATTTTGAGTAAGTTAGATTTTTAAAAAAGAAAACATCCAAGTGGTTGTGATAGTACTGTGGGCAGAATCTTATGTTAGGAATGGAAAGGAATTTAGAGATCTTCCAGCCTGGTATCAGATAAGAACCCTAAAGTTCAGTGAAACAAAGTCCTTGGTGTGGCATGGCTTACCAGTGACAAGGCCATAATTACGTGCAGGCTTTCCACACACACTTTGGTATTGCCTTTATTCTGGCCCGCAGTTTACTCTTTCACAGGGCATCTGACAAATTTCCAATTTGAGTAGAGTTTAGATTATTTCTTCTTATTATTGGAGATCATGATTAATTAATTACCTTTTCAGTTTCCATTTTGCACATGCTAATATTGACTGTGAAATAGAACTAATTATAGGGACACCTGGGTGGCCCAGTTGGTTAAGCAGCTGACTCTTGGTTTCAGCCTAGGTTGTGATCTTTGGGTCCTGGGATTCAGCCTTGCATCGAGCCCTGTATTGAGCTCTGCACTTAGCAGGGAATCTACTTGAGATTCTCTCTCTCCCTCTCCCTCTCCCTCTTCTACTCCCTCTCCCTCCTCCTTCTCACAGGCGAGCATGTGTGCATGCTCACGTTCTCTCTCAAAAAACAAACAACCTAATTATAAATTATACTGACATTATATTAAATTATAATCAGAGAATATCCTAAATTCTTAAAATTTATTTGGACTGAGAGGCAAATCCAGATATTATTGTTGTCCAATTTCCTTTTCAGACAAATTCTGCTTCACATTTTGGACATAAATGTATCTTTTATTTCTAACATTTTTTTAATATTATTAAATTTCTCAGATTCTTTTTTTTTTTATTTTTTTTATTTTTTAATTTTTTTTTTTAATTTCTCAGATTCTAAACTAATTGTTGTAAAACTAAAAAGTATTCCTGTTTTTTTTTAAAAAAAATACCACATCATTTAGCTACAGAAACATTTTCAATTATTTCCATAATTTTCAGAGGGACAAAATTTACATTTTCTTTCTATAACCATTAATAACCAGGAGATTTCAGTTTGAATTGACTTTATAGTTTTCCTAATTCCTTATTTTGGAATTTTAGATTCTGATAGTTTCATGACTTGTCAAGCTAAGACAAAGATGGAGATGGCTTTTTAAAACTTGGGGCAAACCACTTTCATGATATAGAAATACTGTATTTCATTAGTTGTAGGAAACAGATCGTTCTTTTTTATTTTGTACTTTTTGTTCTTTTTAATATTAGATGGTATTTGTTTTGTATATGCCGTTCTATTAGCAGTGAAGAGCAATTAGCAAATTGATGAAACAGTTTCAGGCAAAATTAGATGCTAGGATAAGCATATGATTTTCTGTTGGAATTCTAAAATTCTTCCCTTTTACAGCGTTTGCTGCCTTCAGGTATTAATATTTAATAGTGATAGTAAAGTATTTCTCCCGGTGGAATAAGCAGCACTCATATTCGTGAACTTTCCAATTGCCTGTCTCTTTTGTGTTTTAGATAGAGTATGTGTCCTTGCTCACCGCAGCCCAGGCTGTTTCCCGTCATCTTGCGGGGAAGCTTGGCACACACACTTGGCCGTTCAGAGACATCAGAGCTGTGGTCTCCCTCAGAGATCCTCAGACGTGGTCCTGGGGAAGAACACAGGGAGGTTCTGTTGTACTTGGAGGGACTTTATCAAAATACTGAGTTCTTTACTTCCGCTTCCTTTTTCTGACACTGAGAAGGACCCCCGCTGTTCAGTTTGGGAGGGCCTTGCTTGCAAAGCATCTGCGTTCCTTGGGAATAATGTCACTAATGACTGAAGTGAAGCAGAATAAAAATTTCCCCAAATAAAACAGGCCCGCTGTCACTTGCTTTTTTTTTTTTTTTTTTTTTTTTTTTTGGTCATCAAAGTCCTCAAGAGCTGCAAATGAACCTTTGAAACACTTTATTGTTTCTTTGGATGATTCTTATATGGCCAGTGATTTTGAACATCTAAGTTTTTACTTTAATTGGATGGAGCACATTTATCAAACAGGGAAGACTTCAGAATTAGGGTGTCCCACCATGCCTGTAGGACATGGAAATGGGAAATACCCGATGGTATTTTAGTTGTCTATTTGATCATTTGACGTTCTCTTCATGTGTCAGTAGTGACGTGGCCCAGAAGCTGACTTGATGTTTCCTGTTGGGGTTTTCCATTTTCCTAAAGAATATTTTAAGAAGTGACACAAGTTACTCCCTCCCTCTCAGTTCCTCTCTCTGTAAACGTAGCCTGCTTTTCCCTCCCTCAGACCTATTATGAGTGAGCTGCATGACTGGCCTTTAGTTTGATATTTAGCTCATAAACCATAAGAGAACCTATTTGTTGGGTAATTTAGAGTAATGCATTTAGCAAACCATTTTACCTGCCCATGGTATTCTCTGTATGGTGTGTGTGTGTGTGTGTGTGTGTGTGTGTGTGTGTACTCGAACTAGGACAGTGTGTATGTATTTCCTGTACTTAAAATTCCAGAGAAATATGGGCTTTAGCTGTGTGTCCTGTCCTACAGTCTTGATAATCTCTACTGGTAACAACAAAAAAGAGATAATTTGACGTTTGACAGTAGATGAGTCCTATGTCCTCATGCTTGAGTACAGTCTCATGACTGATATGGCAAAAGCTCAATTAAGGTGTTTCAAAAAATAGGGTTTTCTGGTGTCTGCAGCACTAAGCAGAAAACCCCTTATATCCACACGGATGCCACTATTGGTTTCAATCCTCATTGGTGAAGACCCCCTCTAGCTTATTAGTACCTTTCCTTGTTGAAAGGTACAAAGAGTAAAATCCTTAAAGAGAATCTGTGCCTTATTTAGAATCTTGGGGTCATGGATATCAGTTTGTGTCATACAGGGCTCTAGGGATAGAAGATAAAAGATAATGGGCCTCAATCTATATTACACATGGGTCATTAAGGAATCCAGTGACTTGGATTTCCTCTGGTTAATTGAGGTTTTCCTTTTCTTGAGCTAAAATGTGGCAATGGCTTCCAGGTTTAAAGGGGGCATAATCTCCATGCCAGTCATGGGCAGAGGCAAGCCCCTCTTCCGGATGCTCATTGCTATCGTGGTTGTGTGGGGACTTTGGGCTCATTCTGTAACATTCTTAAATTCTGCCTAATGGTCTCTGATTAATTTGCCAATAAAACTCTTACAGCGGATTCATTGAAGGCAAGTTCAGTTAAAGACTCTCCTTCTTCCTTCTTTTGCCATCATTTGCTCCCCCCTTCCCCTCTCTTGTTTTTCTCTCCCCTTCTCTTCTCTCATTCACTGTCAGGAAAGACTACCTTTGAAGGGACAATTCTGTACCGAGCTGCACCGGGAAAGACGGAGGGCCACAGACGCTATTACAGTGAGTGACCTAAACGGCAGGAGGCAATTGTAAAGTTAACATCCGAGTACTTGTGGTTTTTGACACGGCCGCCGCACTTTCCTGAGCTGCTCATGCTTCTGCCAAGTGTGTGTGTGAATTTCTGATCCAAGGACATGGACTTATTTGCCTGAATAAGTGCTGTCTCCTTGGTGTGTGCTACAGGAGCATTCTCATCACCAGCCCTGGCGCTTTCTTGTTTGCTTTATGCCTCTGCCATGTGTGTAACATGCGTGCATGAGCCATGCGTGCAGAGAAGGGACCAGTAGCATTTGTCATGGCATACGTATTTGTACCAGTATCTCTGGGCCTCTGCGGTGGTGTGAGATGGCTTTCCATGGAAATGTCAACCTCTCGTGGTTACTGCTTTTCCCGAGTGGCTCATTAGAAACCAATAAACCATTTCTTCATTGTGTTGTTCAAAGAAATAAGAATTTGGCATGAAAGTCCATGCCAGAAATGGCGTTCTGCTTTGCTCATTCAGCCAATCACTGCACGACAGACTTCTTTTGGCAGGACCAACGGATAGCCTTTTGTGTTGTGAAATAAAGCTGCCAAAAGTTGAGGGGAAGGACACGAATGAGATTAATGAATGAATTTCGTGAAGCTCTTAGAACAGTTCCTGCCGCTGAATAGCACTATACACGTGAGTTTTAAATTTAAAATAAACAAAAATGGCTCACAGACCTGAATTGATCCATGCTGGAATATTACGGTAAATTACACAAAAGTGTAATTTATTATGTCATTTGGCCAGCCATATAACAGAAAATTTGAGGCTCTGTTCTTTTTTTTTTACCTTGAGGGAAAAGCTTCCACCCTGGTGTACATGTACACATATGCGCATACATATCTACATGTAGAGAAGTGGCGAAAGAGAAGGTTCAAATGTGAACGCCGGAACCGTGCTTCTCAGACTGTCTGTGGTGAAGTTTATTTTTATTTCTATCCTCCCACGGACGGATACCTGGTCTTGCTGTACACAACTTTACTACGCATGCAGTGTGCCATCTGCACCTCACCACAGGCAACTGACAGATCGGGACTGGTCTGTTCCCTGGTCACCCAGACAAGTCCACGGGCCACACATCTGAAGTCATACCAGTACACACTGCTATAAGTGTTTCCAAATATGCACACTTCCTGTGCAAAGCTTGCTATGTACCAGTAACAAGCCCTTCATGAACTGGCCCTAGCCCACAGACCACGCTCTGTGCTGTCCTACCTGTCGGTGTCACCTGGCATTCTGAGCATGACACGGGGACATTTTCAGGATGGTGTGTATGATGGGCACCAGTAGCTATAAGATGCAGCACCAAACCAACATGAAAACGTCACCTTTGATTGTCTCCAAAGGGAAGGAATTAGATTTTGAGTTCTTTCACCAACCCAGATACTCAGCTATATAATTTACATTCTTAAAAGTGATAGAAGCAGGCTGCCAGAATGTCTGGAAGAAAAATCTGCCATGTGTTTTCTTCCCAGTCCATGCTTATGTGGTTGAATGACTGTGCCCCCTCTCTCTGTGTAATGTGAAGAGCATTTCTCACAGTGATTAATACAAAGTCATTAAGATGAACCTGGAAGGCAGCAAATCCCTGAAACTAGAAGCTCAGTGAAATCAGAATGGCAGTGGTTGAAAATATTATGGTTCTAACTAATGAGGAATGATAGAAGACTCCTTCAAATTCCTCTCTTTGAAGAACTAAAACAGCCTTGCCCTAATCCATTTGCCCTGCTGCCTTCTGCTGCTGGTGGTGGTGGTGGTGGTGGTGATGGTGGTGGTGGTGGTGGTGGTGATGGGGAGGGCAGGACGGTAATGGTTTCTTCCCACTAACTCTTTCTTTATTCCACCCTCAAATGGTTCTTTCCAACCCAGAAAAGAGTATACAAGCCATTTATCACATAGAAAGAATCCATACGGCAAAATGAGAACATGTTAAAGGGGAAATGACACAATATTTAGACTCCAAAATTATATCTCCAGCAGGGATAGTTCCAAAAACAATGAACAAATAAACACACGAATGGATAGCTAATCCAGAGGGGTTCTTCATGTTTTGCACACTCAAATCCAGGCCTATAAATTACAGCCGACCCCATTGCTGTAGGCTGCTCCTTATTGCTCTGCCCTCCATTCTTGCTCACAAATGCTGTTCTTTAGCTAATTAAAATGTACACCAGGGATCTTCCTCCTCTCCCCTTCTTTTTTGGCTTATAAATACCATTTTATTGAAAACAGCAGCAGCAACAAACACAGCCATTGTTTTAATGTTAAGGATTTGATTTTGAAACTTGTTAGCAATTTATAATGACCTTTCTATATTTTATCTGTTTTCATTTAACAGTTTCTTCCTGCACTGAGACTACTTTATTTGAATGACTTCGACATTTTATAACATTTTATGTGAGCAATTATTTGGTGTATTATTCTTACGTACTAGGAGGCCACCTTCCCTGTAGAAAGATAACGTACAATTGGCTAATACAGAACAAAATTTGATGTACTTTCATCGAGAGCATCGTTGTCATAAGGGGATGTACAGTAAACGTTCAGGAGCTATTCTACACATCTAGAGGCTTTAGAGGCAGATTGAATGGCAAACTAGTATTCCATAAGATATCATTTGAATCCGGCCCTTTGATGGGATGACTGATATACTGACTTTCAAAGTAAGAGTGTACACCTAGAAATTAACTAGAAACAAATAGGCTCTTCCTTTTAGGAACATGATTGTGGGCAGAGCCTGGGGAAAAAAGAATCTGGGAGGTAAGTGTTCATGCTGTCTTGCTGACAACTATTTGGTGACTTCCAACACACACCACAAGAGGTCAAAGGAAGGATGTCATGTTCCCAGTGTTCTTCTTTGGAAAGGGATTCAGCCTTGGGGAAATGATGGCATTGAGGGAGGGAAGAAGAACAGTGGGCTCGGGGAATTCTGGCCTCCGGGAAGGCAGCTTCCTTCCTTTCTTTAACAGACACAGTCATCTTTGCCAGTGAAGGCGTCTCAATGTCAAGTTTGGTTTAATGCTTTCCTAGAGAAACATGTCTGCGTGCATTTATTCCTTGTGAAGCCATCCAAAGAGATTTAATTCTTTGGCAGTCATAATTTTGTGTGGTTTCTTTAATTGCTAATTTGTTTAAATGGCTTTTAGCTTTACAGTTTCCCTTTAGGAAATGTTACTTTCATTGCTAATTGCTAATTGCCATGAGTCATAGAGATTGGAGGTACAGTATGTGGTCCTGACAGGGTGGGGTGGTGAGGACAGAGTGGGAAGGGTTGTCATCACACAGACTGTGGCAAAACAAATTTGTATTAGAATCAGGCTCTGGCTGAAGAGAGGTGAGATGTCACATAAGAGATCTGCTTTGAAATTAGATTTTTTTGGGGAAGAATTTCAATTCACTTCTGAAAATCAAAGGCTGGGGGTGGGGAGATTGAACAAAACTCAGAGCCACCTGAACGCAACATATTCGACACATGAAATGAAAAGTCCTGTGCCCAGTAACACTTGTAGAGGTGGTTCCTGGCTGGCTGTGAGGTGCTTCATGGCTGTGGCTGATTTCTGAGCTCTTTCTCTCCCCGTCCCCACTCTTGACAGGTTTAAGGGAAACCACAGGCTCCGAGAGTGATGGGGGTGACTCGAGCAGTACCAAATCCGAAGGTGCCAACGGGACAGTCGCAACTGCAGCAATCCAGCCGAAGAAAGTTAAGGGAGTGGGCTTCGGAGATATATTCAAAGACAAACCAATAAAACTAAGACCAAGGTCGATTGAAGTAGAGAATGACTTTCTACCAGTGGAGAAGGTATGTTCGACAGTTTCTGTTTTATTTCAACACCATGTGGAGTACCCAAAAGTCCATCATCGTAGGGCATCTGAGACTTCTTGTGCCTCTTCTGGGGTGTCGGTATCCTCACATGCTAGCTGTTTGCCCTCTCCCCTTTGGGGCTCTCCCTCTGTTTCTGGAAAGGCTCATGCTCCAGTTTACATCTTCTTTTCTTACGGATCTCTCTATGGAACGCATCTCAGTATGGCTTTTCAAATGGACCTGGACCATCCCCCCTCCCACCCCAAAAAGCCCCTCATGCCTGGACCCAGCTAAACACATGACCTTGACACCTTTGAGCACAGACTGATCCATCACTTCTCCTTGTCCATTTCTCTAGTGCTTTGTGCCTGGGTGCGTCGATTGGTCCTACAATAGACAAAAGGGGTTATGTATTTTTTTCACTGGCAGTTAGGTGGGAGTGATTTCAGACTGCTGAAAGGAAGTCTCCCACGTGTATATATGATGGAGATGGGCCATGCTGTGACTCCCTGGGTTTTTCCCATCAGGAAGCTGGTTGTTTTCTTCTACCTCTCTGATTCTGGGTTGCAAGAGGCAGACAATGTGTTGCTGCTAAGTACGCGGTTGCCACAGCAACACACCCAGAGCCATCGAGCTTGTGGCTGTCAGTGACGTCTAGTGTGGTACACTTCTGAGCACCACGGCTTTGCTTAGGATTTGATAAATACTGTGGAATTTTCCAAATTGTAATAAGCTACACTCATGCTGTGCTTAAGGAATGTTTGATAATTCGATTTAGCGCTGAAACTTTTGCTTTGATGTTTGTGCCAGTAGGCTCGGGGGATGGGGCATTGGCAGCATCTCTAATGCAGGTTTATCAGTGGCTTTTAAATGTTTTTCATTTTTTGGGTGAGATGAGTTTTTCAAAGTTGCATCATCATCCACTGCTGTACAACTTCCACCCGCCTCTTTCCCCCAGCCCCCAGCAACCTTGCCTGGTGTCATCATACATTAGAAACAGAATCTGGAAAGGAAACTTTGGGACACTTAATACTCTTAGAGATGAAAAAGACAGAAAGGGCAGAGACTTAGACATGAAGCACTGTTCCATTTACATTCTTCTTTCGCTGCAGCTTATCTGAGCCAGCTTTATTTCTTTCAGTAAGTAATATATGATATTTCTCAAGATCTAAGAACTGTCTAGCTGGTATCCCAGCTTGCCAACTCATTTCTCCTTCACATGATCACCTTCAGATTCCTATAAATATTTACAAACGAGCAAGTCCCCATTTTGGGAGGAAACAATGGGTATAGTTTTTCTTCATTTTACTCAACTGGTTGAAATGAACGTGACCATTGACTCAGTTAGCAAACAGTTAATTTTTTTGGTTTGTTTTATGATTCTTGGTCTTATTCTTTTCTGTGTAGGACAGTGTGTGTGTGTGTGTGTGTGTGTGTGTGTGTGTGTGTGTCTGTGTGTTTGACTTTTGTTGCTATGAATATTTGTTTTAACCACAATAGTAAATTGGGCTATTATCAGTAGCCGTTTTGGCGTCACATGTAATACTCCCGAGTTTATGCCTCAGCACACTTCTCTGAACCCCGGGGCCATATCCCTGACTGCCAACTTGCACATCTCCACTTGAAGATCTTAAATTCTTACTAGCTTTTCCAACCCTGAACTCATCGTCTTCATCACCTAAAACTGCTCTGCCCATACCCTTCCCCGTCTCAATGAAGGCCGCGGCTCTCCCCCTCATCCAGATCAGGATTAAAGTCTTGGGTCTGTCCCTGACTTCTTTTCTCACAGCCTGTGTCTGATGCATCAGGTGACTCCATCAGCTTTGCCTCTGTGAATGTCAGTAACCCACCAAAGCTCATCACCTTCACAGTTCCCCTGCTCTCTCGTCATCACTTAGTAATCTCCTTATAGGGCTTCCTGCTTCTCCCCTTCCCCTGCAGTCTAGTCTCAACAGGGAAGCCAGGGCAATCTCTTGAAACCCTAAGTCAGATCACGCCACTCCCCTGCTCACATCCCCAGAGAACCAAAGTGAAAGGCCTCCCCCAGGGCCACAGGCTGCAGTGACTGGCGTCCATTACCTCTCAGACTTCTCCCCTTGCTTACTTCCCTCCTGGCCCCTTACTTTTCATTCAACATGCCAAGCACCCTCCCACTTGGAGACCTGTTTCACAGTAGTTTCCTCTGGCTACACACGCTGCTTCTCCCGACCCACTTCGCTGCTTGCCTCTCCCCCCATTACTCTGCTCAGACTTCACCTTTTCAGTGAGCCCTGCCCTGGCCCACTCATTCTAAAACCTACCCTCCTGGCCTACCCTGCCCACTTGTGCTGCATGTTTTGTTTTCCATAGCATGCAACTTTTTCTAACATAATATTTATTTCTTTATTGTGTTTATTATTTATTTTACTCACTTATATATGCTATGTGCTTAGAACACTGGCACATAGTAGGTTAGGTGCTCAGTAAGTACAAGATGTATGAATACTATTTAAACTGTGTTAATATAGCATTCTAGAGATCGCAGACTTCTATAACATGAGGGAACTGGGTGGGATAATATAACAGTTACATAGTTGGAAAATATAGTGGTTGTATGGTTCACTGCGTTATTGTGAAGCAGAGATTTATTGTATTAGTCTTAGTGATATGACATGTTAACATCATCAGAGTAATATATATGTGTGTATGCGTGTGTGTGCATCTTGATTCATGATTTGTTTGCAGAAGGAAACCATGTGCTGCCGGCAGTCTTAACCTGCTTCTCATTGTGAAGTCTCTGGGGAAAACGTAAACTTCCCAGCTTGCTTTACTAGCTGTGGACAGATTTTTTATAGCGTATAAGAGGACTCAAAACCATCTCCACCCTCTGTTGTTGGTGCTATGGATAGTTGCATAGATTTATGGATCCATTATATTACTACACAACCAGTCATGAGAGCTGATAAGTGCGATAATGTTTTACTAGTGTACAACCTGGTTCTCGTCACTTTTGAGATGGATTTGTGTCCAGGATTTATGTTTGCGGAATGAAGTTTCCTTCAAGAATTGAGTGTGCCGTTTTGATTTTGCAGAAACACGAATTGGATCCTATGTGACAGCATTTGGTAGATAAGACCCAAGCAGGTCTTCCACTTATGCTGGGTAGTTGGCCTTCTGAGATGACTGGTTTGATAACTTGGATAAAGAAAAAAAAAGAATCTGGTAATTTTTAACAACTGCAAGCATATTATATTTTCCATTCAAGTTGAGAAGTTTTGAGATTCACTTTTCTCCATTGCTAGAAAATGCTGTGCTTGTTTTCTGCTGCTCTAATCCATATCACCCTAACCAGAGTGAGTGAACGCTGATAATTATACCAGGACAGGTACTACATAACAGCCCCCCACCCCCAACAATAGGGAAATAGTGAGTAGTCTTGCTTCTTAGTTTACTGAACTAGAAGGAAGGACCCTGTTTATGAGTCCTTTTATCACTGTGGATGATTTGTTTAGCGCATTGTTTAACTGAAATGTTTACAGATGAACTCATTTGTTGTCTGGGATTTTGCTTCGTAATTCAGAAGATGGAAGAGTGAGTAGGGCATAAAGGAAATAAGATTGGTCATGAGTGTATAATAGTTGAAACTGGATGGTGCATACATGGGGGATGAGTACTCCATATATATATATATACGTATATATACATATACATATATATATATATGGTAAATTTCCCTTGCTAAAAGGTTAAAGAAAAAAAGAAGAACCTTGGGAAAAAATATACCATTCAAATTAAGCCTAGAAGTAATATGTGTTATATTAAAATAATGGAAAATATAGTGTGTCTACAAATGAACCAAGTTAAATTTCATAAGATTAGAAGGGCATGGTACCATTGTTATAGCTGATTGACCCTGACAAAATCACTTAATCTCAACTAAGCCATATGTAAAATGGGAATACTCTATATACCTATCCTCTTAGGACTTAAAAAATGTTATATAACAGAAAATACTTTGAAATTATAAATGTAACTCATTTCAACTAGTATTTATTGAGTACTCACTATATTTTCAGCACTGGGGACATAGTGGTAAACAAGACCAGGTCACTGCCCTCCGGGAGCTGCTGAAAAGTAAACAAGCAATAATAATACAGTGCAGAGAATGCCATAGGTTGAGATCAGGTTGAGAACACAGTGCCGAGCTGTGTTCTTGGGCATGGCAGGAAGTGATGAGTTGTGAGGCAGTCTGGAGAATGAGTGTTCATGTACGAGTGTACCTTCTTCCTACAGGAAGTAATGTTTAGACTTACTGTAGGAAGTAATGTTTTTAGGCCTACAGGAAGTGATGTTTAGGTTGAGAACCATGGCGTCCAATAGACATTCATCAAGCCAAGGAGTATAGAGTTATCAAGGTGAGAAGAACAATATGTATTAATGCCTTGAAGGGAAATTAAAATAGCACAGAGTATGTGTCGAGGCTTCAGCAGGAAGTTGGGAAAGATGAGAGCAGAGAAGGAGCAGAGCCCAGATCAGGAAGGGCCTGGTGACTTGTTAGGAAGTCTGAACTTGATCTTAAAGACAGTGAGGAGCTATCAATGGGCAGCTGTTTTCAGCAAGAGAGTGATAAGATCAGGTAGGTGGTTTAGAGAAAGTATTCCAATTTACAATGGGAGGAATGGATTACAGAAGACAGGGTGACTGAAATTGAGGAGGGAGGTTAACAGAAACTTATGTTGGCTCTCCTAATAAGCTCTCCTCCAGCCCCTGAAACCTGGGTTCTAAACCAGTTAATGAATAAGGTGAATCAGTGGATGGAGAATCAAAATAATATTTTTGCTCCTTTTTTCAGTATGGATATCCATTTCACCCAGCACTGTTTATTGAAAAGGTCATCCTTTCTGCATTGCATAGCCATTATCACCTTTGTCATAATTTAAGTGGCTGTGTATGTGTTAGTCTGTTTCTGGACTCTCTATTCTGTTGGTCTGTATTTTTCCTTGCACTTATTCTTTTTTTTATAAAAAAGATTTTACTTATTTATTCATGAGAGACACACAGAGAGAGAGAGGCAGAGACCAGGCAGAGGGAGAAGCAGGCTCCATGCAGGGAGCCCGATGTAGGATTCGATCCCGGGACTCCAGGATCACACCCTGGGTCAAAGGCAGGCGCTAAACCGCTGAGCCACCCAGGGATTCCCTCTTGCACTTACTCTATGCTACCTCATTTACTGTAGCTTTTTTTTTTAATTTTTTATTTATTTATGATAGTCACAGAGAGAGAGAGAGAGAGAGGCAGAGACACAGGCAGAGGGAGAAGCAGGCTCCATGCACCGGGAGCCTGACATGGGATTCGATCCCGGGTCTCCAGGATCGCGCCCTGGGCCAAAGGCAGGCGCTAAACTGCTGTGCCACCCAGGGTTCCCTACTGTAGCTTTATAGTCAGTCTTGATATCTAGCAATTGAAGTTCTCACTCTTTGTTCCTCTTCAAGATTTCTTGGGCTATTTTTTAAAAGATTTTATTTATTCATGAGAGACACACACAGAGAGAGAGAGAGAGAGAGAGAGAGAGGCAGAGACACAGGCAGAGGGAGAAGCAGGCTCCATGCAGGGAGCCCGATGTGGGACTCGATCCCGGGACTCCAGGATCACGCCCTGAGTTGAAGGCAGGCGCTTAACTGCTGAGCCACCCAGGCGTCCCTCCTGGGCTATTCTTGATCCCTTGTATGTTCATATAAATTTTATATCATCCCCACCACCACCACCAAAAACCAACCAAACAAAAAAACCCTCTTGGGATTTTCACTGAAATTGCATTGACTCTATAGATACTTTTGTAGAGAATTGATACCTTTCCAATCCATGAACATGTTATGTTTCTCTATTTATGTAGATCTTATTTCGTTTTGTGAAAATTCCTCAAAGCTGTACACTTAAGATTTGTGCACCTTTCCCTATCTATGTTATATAGCAATGTTGTTATCGATGAAGGCAAAGTTGAAGGATATAGATGAGTGTGAGAGCCAAATGGGCCTGCTAGCTGATCCCCAGAATTAGACAGACCCACCCACCCAGTCTCAGCAATATTGAACTAAAGCAGACCCATGTGAGATAGAAGGGCCTGTGCCTTGGAGAACAGTAGAGGACAACTTCAAAGAGGAAGAAAGAGTTGAGTTGAACACGCCTAGTTTATTTTTCTGAAATTTACCTGTCAGAGAAGTCATTTCATTCTCCCAGGGAAGGTGAGTAAAGGGGCAGAGAGTTCCAGGAGTGTCCGTTTGTGTCCACAAAGTGTCTGTTTGGGCTCCCTTTTACATGGCAGGAAATATCAGAAGATAAATAGTTTTTCTAACAAACAGCTTTGAAGTGTTGTCATGGATGGTTTAGGGAAATATTTTGAAGGGAGAATGAAGAAATTTGATAGTATGTGAAAGATAAAGGAGAGGGAGGACTTGAAGATAATGACTTGGGCCACTGGCTTAAGCAGTTGGGTGGTAGTATCATTTCCTTGGTTAGAGACCAGTGAAGAAGAAAGATATTTGAGGAGGAGAGAAGTCATGGATTCAGTCTTAGATCAGCTGTTTTTTTTTTTCCCAGCTGGGATTTTTAGGTAATTGTGGGACCATCAAGGGGAGGCATCCAGCAGGCTGTTGGGTAAATAAGTCTGGTGATTGAGGGAGAACTGTAGATTTAGGTTTGGGAGACATCAGCATAGATATTGGGTTGGAAGATTATAAGCAAGAAGGCAACCCAGACAGGACCTTGTTCTCACAAATATGGCTTGATACCTCCTTGCCTCCACCTGTGGACCCATGAGGAAATTTTCCTCATCAGGCTGCATCCCTGTAACCCCAGCCTGGCCCTTTTCATAAACTCCTTCCCTTTTAATGAGTCACTCAGATGGTCACTCCGGCCAAACACTTAGGGAAAAGGATGGCAGGTGTTACACATGAGTGGGTAAATTACAGCTATTCAGGAGAATCCCCAGGACCTAACCTGACATTCCTTTATGTAGAATAATCTGGACATTTTGGCACCAGCTCATTCCATGCCCAGACTCTTTATACTGGTTGTTTCCTGGATTCCCTACAAAGAAATTCTCCAAGAAGCTCCTTTCCCATGGTCTTTCTCTCTTAATTGATTGCCATTTGTGACTTCTGATATCTCTCGCTTGCAATGATTCTGTTTTCTTTCTACATTTGCTACTGTATCTCACAACCTGACATTTTGTTTGTGACAGTCTCTTTTCAACTCTAATCATCTGGATCTCATTTGTCACCTAAATTAATGCCTTTATAATATCAACATTGTAGCTTTTACTTGTAACAGAAAGTGAGATTTAAAGTCGTATATAAATGAGCTACTAATCATTTTTTTAATCAGCCAAATTGCAGTAAGAGAAATTTTACTATTTTTGTACATAGGCAATCTTTTTATCCATTTAGTAAAAATTCATCAAGCTGTATACTTAAGTAAAATTAAAACATGTAAACATCTAAAGTGATTATCTTAGTTCCTTAAAAATGAGAGATTTAGGTCTCTAATCCTTTGAAGACTAGAAATAAGTTCTGGGGATCTTCAGGAGCTAAAGATACCTTCTTTGACTAAAGAAACACAATTTGGTCAAAACCTCGTTGTGGTTACCCGAGACCTATAGTGTTGGATGTCCCTCATTTTGGTTAAAAGGTAAGATTACGTGACATCTCTTAAGCGGTTGGAAAATCCATGGTTTTTAATAAGTGAATGGTATTAAGATGCCCACTGGTTGCCTGGGTGAATGGTTTGGGATTTTTAGACTTTGTTTTCTGTGTCATCTTTCCCCAAAGTGTCTCTGTTAAATTTTCTTAACTAGGAGAAGTAAGGACAGGGGTATTGGTAGGAAAAGGGAACCAGAAACAGTATTAGGAGATTACTCTTTGACATGTTAGATGTTGCTTACTGTTCTACATATGCTTGACATATACTTTCTAAAACACTCAGCATAGTAGTATTTTCTAGGAAATGTTTAATTGCAGCCAGATCATCACCAAGGATCGCATTCCCAGAAGGCCTTAAATGTATGTTTTTAGGAGTATAGTGGTTATTAAGCATGCAGGCCAGATTGCCTGGGTTCACATCCCACCTCTGATTTTTCCTAGGATAGACTACTTAAGCACTCATTGCTTTAGATTCCTCATCTGTAAAATTAGAATACCAACAGGACATGCTCCATATGGCTGTTGTGAGGATTAAGTAACACAAAAAATGGGTAGAAAAGTGCCTGGCATATAATCATCACTTGATTAACATTCATAGTTATTATTGCTGCCCTTCTGGTTATTAGAACAGAAGGAGTGCCTGTAAATAGCAGTGCAGTTTCCAGGATCATTTCTTTAACTTTTTATTATGGAAAATTTCAAAATCAGGGAAGTAGAATTGAGTTTTGCCATGTCTGGACAGCTGTTTGTTTGGCATCACCTCAAATATTAGCCTTTAGAAAGGAAGAAGTGCCATGATTTTGGACCTTGCCATCATATTCATATTTATAACTCCTTGAAAACCATTGTTAAACTGTAGTAGGCCCTCAATAAATATTTGTGAACTTGATCCATGAATATAATGTTTTGTCCTAATCCAATTGAAATTATGAAGGAAGACCCATTCTGTTTGGGGTCTGCTTGTGGTCTGGCCACAGATTCACTGTTTCATTTGTTTATTAATTGGCTCATTCATTCACTAACTGAAGCTTTATTGAATGCCTTTTATGGATCTGCAGTGGCAGCTCTGGAAATTTCTAGATAAATGAACTCAGGAGTGGCAGTCCCTTTGTAAAGGAGTCAGCTAGGTGGCATGTCTGGGTTCTCTATTAGCATGATACATGCATATTTGTTACCTGGCAGGGTATTTATTTGGGGTAAGACGAGTCTGGTGTAGTTAACTGGAATGGAGTTAACACCTCCTCCCCTGCATCATGCCTTGAATCAGCTGTCACATACAGGCCTCTCATTTAGTGCTTCAGATTATGTACGCGTGGGAGAAAAGTGGGTATGTATAAAAGCCATTATGATGCAGGGGAAAAGAACTAGCAGATGTACGTCCAAAGCATCAAAGAGAATAGGGGAAGGAGGAACGCCTGAGTGGCTCAGTGGTTGAGTGCCTGCCTTTGGCCCAGGGCGTGATCCTGAAGACCTGGGATGCAGTCCCACATCGGGTTCCCTGCATGGAGCCTGCTTCTCTCTCTGCCTGTATCTCTGCCTCTTTCTCTCTCTGTGTCTCTCATGAATAAATAAATAAAATCTTAAAAAAAAAAGAGAGAGAGGGAGAATAGGGGAAGGAGCTACTACCTCTCCTGGAGGCCCAGAAAGAAGAGATGGGGTGTCAGGGAGATCTTTTCAAGCAAAGTAATACTTGAGCAAAGTATGAAAAGATAAATGGGCTTTCGTGGTACTGGTAGTGTGTGCATGGATAAAGAGAGAGGATGGTTATGCAGAAGGGCTGGATTTGGCTGGAGTACAGGGGATGTGGTTGTGGTGGTGGAGGAGGAGGTGTAGGGGGTTGGAGGGGAGGTGGGCCCTCTTCCTCCAGCCACTTCACACAAGCTGTACTTCTGGGTGAGCTGGCTAGTTGGTGGAGGAGTTCCGTTGGGGAGTGGCATGATCAGATTGGCACTTTAGAGATAACTGGGGAGGTGCTGAGCAGTGTGGACTGGAGATGGGGAGGAAGTAGCTGGGAGAGTTGCCAGCCCCGGGGCTCCGTGGTTGATGACTAATTGGCCAGGCACCAGGAACTTCTAGTAGCTCTTGGAAAGGGGCAGATGGGCCCACCTCATGCACACTCTTTGAGTTGGGCCGCTGTAGCCTGGGTTGGCAGCAGAACTGACAGAAGAGCCAAGTTTCCTTTCAAAGAAAACTCTTTTGTATATTATGGAAAGCAAAAGGCCAGGACTCAGCTTTCAGCTATCTTTGTTAAAGAGATGGGCTAAGGATATAGAGATAATAAATAAATGAAGTAGGGAAGGCATTGTTAAATGCATTTCTGTGCACATGTCCATGAACGTAATCATGTATGTCTCTAAATCACACATATACGTTTATTTATGTATATGTATATGTGCAAGTCCATCCTTTATTCGGAGTTCCTTAGGTTTTACCTGATGTCCTTTCTCTGTTCCAGGATCCCATCTAGGACACCCCATTATATTACATCTCCTTAGGCCCCTCTCTTGGCTATGACATTTTCTCAGATGTGCCATGTTTTTGATAACCATGGCAATTTTGAGAAGTTTTGCAGAATGTCCTTAAATTGGCATTTGTCCGATGTTTTTCTCACACTTAGACTGAAGTGGTGGATTTGGGGCAGGAAGACCGCAGTGGGGAAGTGCCATTCTTATCATGTCCCTATCAAGGGCACATCCTCTCAGCATGACTTCTCACTGTTGATGTTGACTTTGGGCACCCGCCTGAGATTGGATTTATCAGGTTTCTTCACTGTAAAGTTGTTCTGTTTTTTCCCCCTCCTTTTCTAGATTCAACTCTTTAGAAAGAAGTCACCAAGTACACCTCACACTTAAGGAGTGGGAAGTTCCACTTACCTCCTTGAGGGAGGAGTATTTTTATATTTCATACCCTCAATTAATGGGAATTCTTCTACACAGGCAATTTGTCTATTCTCTCCATCCTAATTAGGTTTCAATAAGGTAATTTGTTATCTGCCTTCTAAATTCCAAATGTTAATTCCCTACCTCCTGCACCACCTTGCCATTCACAGCCTAGTGACATCTCCCACATTTGTATGTGTGTGTGTTTTTTTAAGATTTTATTTATTTATTCATGAGAGACAGAGACATAGGCAGAGGGAGACAGAGGCTCCATGCGGGGACCCCAGTGTGGGACTCGATCCCAGGACCCCGGAGATCCCGACATGAGCCGAAGGCAGATGCTCAACCACTGAGCCACCCAGGCACCCTCCCATATTTGTTTTCTTGGGTGATATATAAACAGACCTATCAAGCAGATTGAACATTTCTTGAGCGCTGAGATAGCATCTCATTCAAAAATCCCCTACACCATAGGCACTTACTAAATATTGAATAAATGGTTTTTAAATTAGTGCAATTTAAAAAGTAAAAAAAAATTCCCCATAGTTAAGAAGTGAAATGGGTCATCAGAGTGAGTACGCAAGAACTGTGGTAAGGTGAGGGTACTGTTGATGTGGCACTCTGCCTTGTGAAGTTGTCCTGAAATTGTGATAGTGGCTAATAGGGCACTTCCTTTGTACCAGGTACTTTTTTAAGCACTCTGCACATATAATACCTATTTAATCTTCCAGACACCCTATAGATTGGTTTGGGGCTTTTACCCCTATTTTTTAGATAAGGAAACTCAGGTGAATGGAGGTTAAATGAGTTGCTCAAAATCACACGACTGGGAAGTGAGACCCCAGGATTTTGATCTCCGACACTCTAGCTCTAGAGTTTTGAGCTCTTCACCACTGGGCTCTAAAACCATTGAAGGGATGATTGAAATGGTATCTCATTTGGGGCCCAAACAAGATTGCTATTTAAACAGTTTATTCCAATCTGTGAGGATACTACCAATGACATGGCTGGCAAGAGTTCTGCTGAGTTTTCCTAGGTCGAATGTTTCTATAAAGCCGCTGCTGTTTTTATTCCTCGTTTTTTTTTCCTTTTTTTTTTTAATGCATAATTTTTGTGTGTTACCACTAATCTCACTTCTTTAAAATACAGGTATTTTTACGATAGATATTTCACATACAAACCATATTCTAGATCTCTGTCATTCCCCATCAGATTATCTGTTGAAAGACAGTGGGCTTTTTATTTTCTATCTGATGTTTTTAAACAGAAGTGGCCGCTGGGTCCTGCCAAATAAACGCTCCTTCAGTGTGTTCCTTGTCTGAATGGTCACACCTGTGGGTCCCCGGGAGACAGCTTCATTCCTGCAGCAGGCAGGCGAGGGAGGAGGACTTCTCGCAAAGCCACCCAAGCTGTGAATCGGCCCTGGTTTCCTGAAGCGTAAACAAATGCGAGCTTTGTTCTCCCCATTGCTCATTTGGTCCCAAGTATGACTCAGGGTTAGGCTGGGTCCTTCAGGCTCTGTGCCTTTGGCTGTTGGAAGGAAGTGGGAGGGTTCCTGGGTAGTTCTGGGACCTTTTCAAACTGAAGAAAGGAGGCTGACTGCATGATGGGAGAAGAGGTATTTCTTTCTTTGCTTTTAGAGATGTAATAAGTCCCCTTAATCTTGCATCTTGTCTGCGCAGTTTTCTAACAAGCCTTGTAAAGGGTTTGCCCCAGGGGGGTTACAAGAAGTGTCTGCCGGCTGGGATCCCCTTCAGAGGGGGGCTGTGGATATGCTAAGGAAGAACCTATAGCTCTAGCTCGGAGGAGGCTTTTCTAAAGTCAAATATTGCACTGAAACTCTTTAGCTGTTTTAATCCTCCCCACCCCCCACCCCTTTGGTCAATTCGGCCATTGATTTTTACAGATGTTTTCAATTTCTCTTGTGTCTTGGGTTTTCATGTGCTCATACTGCAGAGAGTCATTTAGATGGGTAGTTTGCACAAGCAGTAACTGTTACACCATGCCACCGAGATGTTTAGCAATTACAGATGTTTGTGCAGTAAACAAATCCAGCTTGCTCTTCAGGTTAACTCAGGGGAGAAGAATATGTCCACGCAGAGTGAGCCAGCTACGGGGCATTTAACTCTTGGGAGGCATGGACATTTGGAGTTTTCCTGGTGAATGGAGAAGCTGTGAGTAGTGACTTCTGGGTGGGTGCTGGGGAACTGTTTTTTATAGAGGTAAAGATATTTGACTAATTTTGTTGGACTGAGCATTTCTATTCATTTGCTCATATATGCAGCAAAATAAAGACACTAAATTATCTGACTTTCTAAAAGTTTGCTAGTGACAGGGGGTCTTGTTTCTCTTGGTGAGTTGTTCATATTTGTCTACCTAAAAGCAGAAGTCTGTCATTTTCCAAACACAGAATAAAATTCCCTAAATAAACCACAGGGTAAGTGAGGCTCACAATGCGTCATATGTCTTCCATATTCCTGTCTCTTGTTGAAAAAACATTTAAAGGGGAGAGTTGATGAGATCTATAAAATATGTCTCTCTGTGGCTTTTTCTGTGGGCTTTAACCTATAATGTTTTCAGAATTACACGAAAAGGAAGAGAGCATAACAAAAGGGAACACATTATTTTAACACATTACTTTAAGAGTAGGGAGAACTTCTTGAAAAGTTTTTTAACGGCATCTGTTGCTTGTCTAGAAGTATGTGAGTACAGGCAGCAGCTAGCTAAAATATAAAATATACTCATCTGTGATGGATTGAGAGAATTTTCTTGTTGAAAGCTATCTTAAAAAAAAAAGAAAGCTATCTTAAATTTGCTACTTAATTATTTAATAATAATAATTATTATTATTATAATTATTATTGCCAGATATCATTGTTCTGAGTTCTAAAAAGTAGAAATGAAAATTAGATGTCTATATGTAAAATTCAGCTGGTGACTCTTTGAGAAAGTGCAAGCATGTGGATTGTAAGGTGTGACCTATGGAAAAAGGCTCAGCCATAGCCCTGGGCTCTCACAGGAGAGCCTCTGGCTCCCTCAGGCTAGGGCCTGGAGATGGCACAGGCAAGGTAGCCCCTGGGACCCTTAAAGGGTTCTTGACTTCCAAACTACTAATTTGCATTAGCGAACCCCCCCCAAAACCCTTTGCTTATTCATTTCTCAAAATGGAAATAGCCCTGTTATTTCTCTGCTTACAAGAGTTCTTTGCAATAATTATTATAATAATAAAAATGCAAAGTTAAAGAATATGAATACACTGCCCTGAATCCTATTACCTAGGAACAACCGTTATACATATATCCTTCCAGAATTTGATTAGAACAGGAATGTCCATGCAGTATGCCCGTCACTCTTCATATGATAATGAGGTCATAGTAAATGTTACCTGTTTTTAGAACTTAACATATTATGGGCCCCCTTTTTTTCCAGGCAAATACATGGTCATCCCTGTACAGGCATACCACCATTTATTGAACCGATCCTCATGTAATAACTATTTACATTGCTTCCACATTTTTCATTTTAAAAACAGCGTTCTTGTATATGCATCATTATACCTGCCCTGATTATTTTTTTCAGGCTGAGTTTTTTTTAAAGATTTTATTCATTTATTCATGAGAGACACAGAGAGGCGGAGACACAGGCAGAGGGAGAAGCAGGCTCTGTGCAAGGATCCCGATGTGGGACTTGATCCTGGGACTCCAGGATCACGCCCTGGGCTAAAGGCAGGTGCTAAACTGCTGAGCCACCCAGGGATCCCCTCAGGCTGAGTTTTTAAGAGAGGAATTAACAGGTTAAAGGCTGACTTAATTCTGGTTGGTTTTGTTTATAATGAAACTAACCCAAGTAAATGGCGAAAAATTCCAACAGAACAAAAGTAAGACTTTCTCAGTCTCTCGCACCTGGCTTTAAAACTTCTCTGTGACTTCTCCATGAAAATCCCCATAAAAGCTTTCTATGTACTCCTATAGAAATGTAGAGTGTTTTTATTACAGTAAAATATATACAACACCATTTTATCCATTATTAGGTGTACGGTTCAGTGGCATTAAATATGTTCATATTAATGTACAACCATCATCACCATTCATTTCCAAAACCCAGAACTTTTTCCTCTTCTTACAATGAAACTCTGTAAACTCTGTAATCCATTAAACACTAACTTCTAATTCTCCCCTCCTCCTAGCAACCCTTCAACTTTCTGTCTCTATCAATTTGATTCTGCTGGGTACCTCTTATAAGTGGAGTCATAAAATATTTATCCTTTTGTGTCAGGCTTATTTTACCTAGCGTAATGTCTTCAGGGTTCATCTATGTCGTAGCAGGTATCAGAATTTCCTTCCTTTTTAAGGCTGAATAATATTGCACTGTATAGCTATGTCACAACTTGTTTATTCGTTCCTCCATTGATAGTCATTTAGGTTGTTTCTACCTTTTGGCTACCATGAATAATGCTAAAATGAGCCCTGGCCTACTGATACCTATGTGAGTCCTTGCTCTCAATTCTTTTGGGTATATCCCAGAAGTAGAATTACTGGATCATATGTAATTCTATTTTTAATTTTTTGTGAAACTGCCATGCTGTTTTCCACAACAGCTGCACCATTTTGCATTCCTACCAGTAATGCACGAGAATTCCAATTTCTCCACATCCTTGCCAGCACTTGTCATTCTATTTGTTTGTTCTATAATAGCCATCCTAATGGGTGTGAAGTGGTAGCTCTTTGCTGTTAGAATTGGTGTTTAATTAATGTATGTTCTTGTTGCCTAAGGGGAAAGGAAACTATTCTTCTCATCTTAGAACAATGAGTTGAGGAACAGGTCTTCAGTCTGAGAAGCCACATGAAGGAGCAGATCAGTTGCACTATCCCCAGAGATCGCAGATGGCTTGAGGGAAGGACCGAGCCCCCTGTTCCTCAGCCCCTGAAGAAAAGATGAGCAGGGAGCCCAAGTGGTTGCTTGCTTTCAGGGGTTTAATGGTGACCAGGACTGCTGCTTCTGAAGGTTTACTGAGAGTGAATTCAAAATAGTCCTTCTGGGATCCCTGGGTGGCGCAGCGGTTTGGCGCCTGCCTTTGGCCCGGGGCGCGATCTTGGAGACCCAGGATCGAATCCCATGTCGGGCTCCCGGTGCATGGAGCCTGCTTCTCCCTCTGCCTGTGTCTCTGCCTCTCTCTCTCTGTGTGACTATCGTAAATAAGTAAAAATTTAAAAAAACAAAAACAAAATAGTCCTTCTGATAAAAGCTGAATTTCTTTTTTGTGCTATTGTTAATTATAAATGATAGTACCTCATTTATCCTACATGGTAGGGAAAGCCAGTTTTATGATTTATTTTTTTTTTCTCTCCTCACCTTCTGCTCTGGAATTCCCTGGGGATAGGAAATGAAAGTCTTTCCTTTCGCACATTTGCTGGCTCATTCATTTGACTCCGTTGATATTCTTCAGTGGGGTGAACTGAAGTATCTACAAGTATTTCATGTGGCTCTCTTTTGTTCTTTACTTATATTCATAACTATTTCAGGGCAGCCCTGGTGGCTCAGTGTAAACAGCCTTCAGCCCTGGGCGTGATCCTGGGGTCCCAGGATCGAGTCCCACATCAGGCTCCCTGCATGGAGCCTGCTTCTCCCTCTGCCTCTCTGCCTCTCTCTCTCAGGAATAAATAAATAAAATCTTTAAAAAACAAAACAAAACTATTTCATAGTGTTTATAATCCTGAAGTTTGCAGATGCTTTTCACTCCTGAAAGTCAAGATTTTAAAAATTTCTGTGTGCCCATTAAAAAGATCCTGCATATGTACCTAACTTGTCTTTTTCTCGCTGATATTCTTACTACCTGTAAAATGATAGTCTAGACAACTGAATTTCAGTGGGATGGATTAAGCTGAGTGCTCTATAAAAACTGGCATCTTTTAAAAAAGATTTTATTTATTTGAAGGAGAGTGTGCAAGTGTATGAGGGGGAGAGGGTGGGAAGAATCTCAGGCAGACTCCGAACCCAGCGTGGAGCCTAGGCTCATCCCCTGGCTCTGAAATCAATAGCTGAGCCAAAACCAAGAGTTAGGTACTGGACTGACTGATCCATTCAGATGCCTCAAAACTGGCAACTTTTTTATTTTTATTTTTTTTAAACGATTTTATTTATTTATTTAAGAGAGAAGGAGAGAGAGAGAGAGCATGAGCAGAGGGGAGGGGAGGTGCAGAGGGAGAGGGAGAAGTAGACCCCACTGAGCAGGGAGCCTGACATGGGGCTCGATCCCAGGACTCTGGGATTACGGCCTGAGCAGAAAGCAGATGCTTAACTGACTGAGCCACCCAGGCACCTCAAAACTGGCAACTTTAAAACAAGTTGCCCAGCTTACTTTGCACAATGGTGTGACTTTTCTTCCATTTAAAGAATTTAGATCACAGGGATTGTTTTGTGCTTTTCAGTGGCATCAGAGGCCATTTAAACAGAATGAGATGATAGCCTTATTCTCAATGCAGGCTTTTAGTGGTGAGGCCAGATCCCAAATAGATGTGTGCCCATAAATGCTCTTGAAGCAAATGGAAGCATAAGCATAATAACCCCTACTTACACCTCTGTTAGAGCTTTCTCTCTCTCTCAACCTGAGCTATAAAATGAACAGTTGACAAATTAAGAGTACGCAGGAATTGCCTTAAAAGCCGCTTCTTCATTAAAAGGCCATTGTTAAGCCATTTCATAGATAGCCTGTGACTCAGAAGTCTCACCTCAATTAAACTTATGCTTGAACTTTGAGGAATAGAAGAGGTAATGTTTGGACAACTAAAGGCAGATATTTGGGGTCTCTATCATTTAGAAGCTGTATTTCTGTTTTGCTCATTTAAGATGAGGAAGTTAGAAGTGGTAAAGATGAATTTACTGCCTCATTTTCTTTTTTCTTCTTTCACTTGCTAAGCATTTTCACCCACCAGCGATTTTAATATGTTTTGCTCCATTTGTTTTGGTAGCATCTGTTCAGTCTGTTCTTTTTGTTTTGATTTCTTAGTTGGGTTTTTCATTTTCTCTCTCTACCAGAAGCAGTTTTTCTGAAAGTTCTTGAGTACCTTTTCTAGACTATTAAGAAAGTTGATACGAGAAGTAATGATGTACGTATCAAGACGTTTGATCCTGGAGTAGTCCCAACTTGCCCTCCTGGTACAGTGCTAGTACTGTCTGATTGCTGCAACGAGAGAGCTGCCCACATTACGTGTCCTGAGTGTCTAATTACAGATAGAGTTCTTTTGCTTCAAACCCCAGTATCCCCTCCACATTCAGGCATTGCTAGAAACAGAGAAAGTTGGCTGGTTCATAATTTAGAATCCTACTTTTTCCAGTGACAGGAATACAGCTATTGTTGTTTTTTGATTTGGAAGAGGCTGAAACATTACAAAGCTGGCAATTCTGTGCCTGCACATATAAGTAATCTGACTAAGCGATGCAGGTCACGCTTTCTCTTTGCAGTCTGGAGGTGAGCAGGATGTAATAGACGGGCGAACTAACCATGCTTCCCAGTAAGGGTTATAGGATCTCTGATAATTTGGTGTAATTTTTGTATTCACTGCCCACGAGTTCGAACAATGCCAGGTTTTTCGACTAGATCCTTCAGTCATACATAGGTCACTAGTTAGGAGAGCAGAAAAGCGTCTGAATATAAGATGAAAAGAAGTCTTGAAAAAATTAGTGGGGCCAAAAGAGATAGAGCCAGGTCAGGGGAGGGATCACAGTAGTTTCCAAGTACTAAGAAATTGTTTTATGGGGCCATAGAGCAGTATGCTTGTGTGTAACCCAATCCTGACTTTAGTCTAGAAAGTCTATCTGAAATGAAGATTTGAATGTGGCCTGATTGTCTTCTCATGAAATTCAATGACTAGAAAGAGACTGGGGTATCCAGAGAGGCAGTGACCGAAGGCCGTGAATGGAAATGGTCAAGAAATTGAAAGTCAGGTGCTGTGGACAAACGGTGGTCATCATCACAAAGAGAGGCTAAATGGAGTTTTGGAAGGAGGTGAAGGCTTACATGGGGTTTGATGGTTGCTTGTCCTCTGGTCTCCCGATGGCTGAAAGGAGCCCCCCTGTAACCTGAGGCATGGTGATCAGGTTAGGAATAAGGAAGATGTGGCCAATACTGAGGCCTGATAGACTCTTCCTTGTCCTATGGCAAGGAGGATGGGGAAATCTTTTCCTGAAAGTCCCTGTAGAAGTGGATAGATAACCATCTGAAACCCATCTCTGAAATAAATCAAGCATGATAACTCGGGAGTTAGGGAATAGGTTAGAAACTCCAGAAGTACGATTCCTGCTCATTGTCCTTCTTTGCCACCATCTTCCATGAATCTGTACTGTTTTCCCTGTGTGGAGCCTGTAGCGAGACTTTGTGGAAGGTGGCAAGAGAGCTGTAGCTCTCAGGAACTCAGAAGTGGAAAGCACTGAAAAGAACATTCTCCATTGTAATAGAAAAGGACAAGGAATTTCTCAAGACCAGAAAATGCATCAGTTGGGATATTTTACTGCACACATTCTCTCCCCCCACCCCTGTGAAACAAATAAAATATACCTTTTTAAAAAATAACATAGAATTATAAAAAGTGCCATTTAAGAAAGCACATGATTAAAATAGGTGATTTCATGTTTTGTTTTGTCTTTCAAATGAGGGTTTTCTTCCCCTCTATTTAGTGTGGTTTGGTGTCTTTGTGTATGTTACAAAGAAAAGAGAAGAGAATGGGGAAACATTTTAGTACAGGAAAATGAGAACATGCAAAATGAGTAATGAAAGACATACCATTTGTTCATTTGGTGAGCATCTAATTTGCCTAAAACTCATCTCAGGCACCCTAGAATTCCAGCCTTAGGAGAACTCCTTTTTTTTTTACCTGAGATTTGCTACTGAAGAGACTTTAACTTTGAATGAGTGAATGAATATGCATGATAGCCCAACACAGGCTGAATTGAACTTTTTCTCCAGCAGACCAGAAATCAGTCCACCAAAAGATTCATCTTAAAAGTGCGTTGATTCAACCCATCTACACCCTAACCTCAGTTCCCTTAAAAAAAAAAGAAAAGCAGGCGTGATTTTGAAAAACAGCAAAATCAAAGTATGTTCACATTAAGTGGAGACAGTTGTCAAATAGCTGAGAAATGAAAATAACCGTGAAATCTATGTGATTTTAAGATTATGATACACTTAAGTAAGTAGTTCTAAAAGCAGAGGAAAAATGAAACCTCAAAATTTGGGGGGGGCCTGCTTTTCATCACTTTTTTTTTCATTTGAGGAACTATAATCATTACTTCAGTTTGTGTTTAAAAAAGTTTTTCAAAAAAAATAAAATAAGGTAAAATAAAAAGTTTTTCCTTTTGGAGAACTGGAGAACCACTAGAAAACAGGACAATAAAGCCACAGACTCCATGCAAATAAATCACACCCTTTCAATCATTACTTCTTCAAATACTGAGAAATGAGGAATCTAGAATTTTTGTCTTTGATCATATGTGAAAAAGTTACAAAGTAAACTCCACTTTTTTTCAGTTCCTGTCACACATTTGAATAGGAATTCATGGGTTCGATCAGAAGAGCAGGAAATCTATTTTCTTAACTTTGAAAACATGATACAATATCTTGATCCTTTTTTGGAACGGCATTAATTAGAAATGATTTTATATCATCAACGCAGTCACTGAGGTTAAGAGCTGATGAATAACTATAAGTAAAGGGTGGTGATAAATGGTAGGCGATGCTCTATATGGGTGGTGTCTTGTGAATTATTGTCATGACTCATTTTACATCTGATGTTCTTAACATCCTTACTAATGACTTGGAAAAGGAAATATAATGACCTACTAATAAAAGCTGCATGTGATTTCTAGTTAGGAGGTATTGCATATCAAATCAGGCCTTATGGAAAGAAGTCGGTAATGTAGAGAGGTAGGCC
This sequence comes from Canis lupus familiaris, assembly GCF_011100685.1. NCBI lineage: Eukaryota > Metazoa > Chordata > Mammalia > Carnivora > Canidae > Canis > Canis lupus. Next base: position 15,677,244 of record NC_049260.1, on the reverse strand, counting down.
ATCCTTTCTAGTTAGTATGTGCTATTTTCTTAAAACTTTATTTTTTCTCATTGTAAAAATAATAACTGGTTTGTAAAAACACTGGAGAGTAGAAAAATAAAAAAAAAAGTAAAAAGTGCTGTAATTTAATCACCTTGGGGCGAACTATGTTGACTTTTGTTTTTGTGTTTACTTTCAACCCTTTTGCCATACATTTTTTTAAAAGATTTTATTTATTTATTCATGAGACACACACACACACACACACACACACACGCGCAGAGCGGGGTGGGGGGGGGTGGGTGGAGACACAGGGAGAGGGAGAAGCAGGCTCCATGCAGGGAGCCCAATGTGGGACTCGATTCTGGGACTCCAGGATCACGCCCTGGGCCGAAGGCAGGCGCTAAACCACTGAGCCACCCAGGGATCCCCTGCCACACATTTTTAACTGGTTGAGATCATACCACACATATAATTTTTTTTTCATACACATACTTGCGCATCTTTTCCACTTAGCATTATATAAAATTTCCCATGTTATTACAAACTTAGTGAAACATCTCTTAAAGTGTGTGGAATGTTTAAATGCAAGGCTCTAGATACCTCGAGGATCTGGGAGAAATGGAATTTGCTGGTTGCATTGACTCCTGTCAACATTATGTCTAAATCTCCCACATTATAGCTGAAAACACAGCATGTTCTTGAAAACATAAAACATAAAAATAATGTAGGAATGCAGTTTGGGCTTGTGGGCTGTGTAGTGGTAGGCATTCCACAAAGGTTTGTTGAATTTGATGTACTACCTATAAGGTCTGAACAGAATTCCCGTCGTCTCATCCTTGCTGATACTGAAAGAAGCCTTAAGAGCAGCCTTTGGCAAGAGCCCTGGCTGCTTCCAGGTAGTGGACTGTGAATTTAGCTTTTCACATCTAAGTGTCTCAGTAATTTCTACTAGTAGCTTTAGAAATCTGTACCACATGAGTTTATGGTTTCATTTGGTCCATGTTTCTTAACTGCCTTGGGAGGAGTATCTGTTTGGCCTAACCATTTAGGATTTCTTCATCCATTGTTGAATGGATGCCAAGCTTTGTAAAAGATGGCTCAGAGTGATTTTCTGTGGTGGTGTGTTTGCTCCTGAGTATCAAAATTCCCAATAAAAGGCTTTCTGTTCTCTGACAACAGGCCATTTTTCCCAGACACACGCCTTGTTGTTTTTCCATCGTTAACAGTAGATAACAGTTTGGATGCAGCCAGAAGCAGTTGGCATGGGCCTGTATTTGAGGGGCTTCTGGAACAGTCTTCCGGCCACTCACTGTAGGGTGCCACCTTAACCGAAGCTTTATTGACCTGAAAGCTCTGTGGGTTGTCGGCTTTGGCCTCAGTTGTTTCTCCCATTTTCTTTGTTCTGTCTGTTTTTCCTCCCAGGCAATGACTATATGGTGATTGCTGTTGCTTTTCTTCCTTGCTCATTTGTCAGAATTATAGCTTTGCTCCAAGCTGTCTCTGCCGCGTGACTGTCTTGTAAAAGTCGCTTCATGCTCTCCATTCCCCAAGCAAAGGAATGGGCCAGTTAACCTATTGTTTTAAAAAGCTGCTGTAATCGAAACAGTCATTCTTTGTAACTAGATTCATAAAGAGCATTATGATGATTGATTTTTTTATTCAGTAAAATTCAATAATAGCAATAATAGCTGAGCACTTTATATACATTTTTCCATTTAATCCTCCTAGAAAATCTATAAGGTACATGGTATCATTTCCATTTCAGACAAGGAGACGGGTATAGAGAGGTTAAGTAACTTGCCCGAGATCACATAGTGGTAAGTCTGTTCGTAGAGAGGAATCCTACTTAATATGAAGTCACTCTTGCTAGATACCATCATGAAAGGCGGGGAAAGTTTATTCGTTCTGTTGTTCTATCCCTAGCACCTCAAAAAATGCATGGCACACAGTACTTTCTCCATAGATCTAAATATTTTTGATGAATGAATTTATTGTTGACTAAAGTAAATTATGAATATTTAGTGCCTCCAGTATGCAAGATGTACCCAAGGATACAGAGATTACCAAAATGCAGTCCTGGCCCCGCCCCCACTTGTATTCTAGTCCATCAGACAGACTACACATAAGTAGCCATAAATCCAAAGCAGAGAGGGTAGTGAGTGCTGTTCAGGAGATTCAAAGCATCTGCAGTAGGAACATGGAAGGTGTAAGAGAGTCCAAGGGTTACATGTAGGATATTTTCATGGAAAACACAGAATTTGTGTTCACCCCTTATTGTTGAATATGGCTTAGTAACTAGTAACTAGAGCGCCCTGAAGTTAATTTGATCTCTCTTGAAGGATAGCCATTCTTGTGGCACCTTGGGGTCCTCTTTCTAAGTATTTCACTCTCTGTCTAGAAGATGTAACCAATATGTGCCTGATCTCTGCATATATTTAGGAGGTTCCTGTTTTGAATAAGTATGTGTCGTGAACTCATTCTTCCTAATGGAATAAAATATAAAGATGGTATCATCGAGTCTTTAAGTTTTGATGCAGTTTTCTCTTCCCTTCTTCTGTAAAATCGGGGAGACCAGATGATTTTTAAAAAGGGGGGGGGAATAAGAGTTATTCTTTGGAAATCTGTGGAGCAGGCAATGAAAGGGATGAACGAGGGCAGCCCTGGTGGCGCAGCGGTTTGGCGCCGCCTGCAGCCTGGGGTGTGATCCTGGAGACCTGGGATCGAGTCCCACATCGGGCTCCCTGCATGGAGCCTGCTTTCTCCCTCTGTCTGTGTCTCTGCCCCTCTCTGTGTCTATGAATAAATAAATAAAATCTTAAAAAAAAAAAAAGAAAAGAGGGAAGAACGAGCCCGGCAGCATTAAAACCAGAGCTCTGTAGCAGGAGCCAGACTGAGAAACTGTCTTTCTGGAAGCAGTAGGTTGTCCTTCAGAGAAATGGAAGGAGTGTTTCCTCTAAGACTGAAATGAGCTTCTGGACAAAGATGGGGTTGTTCTCCAACTCACCTCTTTTGATGCTGGCTGCACCCCAGATTGTTTTGTGGTTGAATATTAAGTAGCAGGGTATTAGAGGCTCATGAGCAGTTTCTGGCCATTCTCGTCAACATTCATGCATAGAGGCTTATAGGGAAAGAGGCGTATTCTCTAAACCTTTTGACAATGTGCAGTAAAATATACATAACACGAAATTTACCATTTTGATCATTTTTAGGTACATACTTCTGTGGCACTAAGTACATTTCCATTGTTATGCAGCCATCCCCACCATCCACCTCCAGAAATCCCTTTGTCTTGCAAAACTGAAGCTCTATACTCCTTTAGCGCTAACCCTCCATTCCCTCTGCCCCCAGCCCCTGACGACCACCCTTCTACTTTCTGTCTCTAAAAATATGACTCCTCTAGGTGCCTTGTATGAGTAGAATCATATAGGATTTGTCCCTCTGTGACTGGCTTATTTCACTGATTTTAATGTTTTCAAGGTTCATCCATCCATGTTGTATCATGTGTCAAGATTTCCTTCTTCTTTAAGGCTGAATAATATTCCAGTGTGTGCCCTAGCCCTATAAATAGCTGTTTTACTTGAAAACAAAAAAATAAAGCATTGCTGCAAATATTACCTCTTCTCTGAAACTATTTCCTTTCCTTTCCTTGCTCTGAAGGACACAAAAGCTTCTCTGGAAATTTCTTTTTTTTTAAGACTTTATTTATTTATTAGAGAGAGTGCATGCAAGAGAGAGCAGGGGAGAGGCAGAGAGAGAAGGAGCAGACTCTGCACTGAGCACAGAGCCCAACAGCAGGCTCGATCCCAGGGCTGGGAGATGGTGACCTGAGCCGAAGGCAGATGCCCAACCAACTGAGCCTCCCAGGCACCCCTTCTCTTTTGGGGAAAGAAATTTCCCATTTTTGTCTCTAGTGTAAGACATTTTTGGAGACATATTTGACTAAACTGTTTACTTTAAATTTGTCAGATTAGAAAGATACTTTTTCATATGTCTCAAGAGCTTCTTCTGTGTCTCTGTTTTTAAAAAAGTATTTTAGTTTTCAAATGGTAGATTGGTGTTTTAACAGTAAGCTAACTGTTCACAACTATCACAGGCCTACTATTTTTCTCCAAAACGTCACCATACCAGCCTTGGAGCACTGAGAACACATTCACTATGATTCTTCACATTAGGATAGATTCTCTGAAATGCTTCCCTGAGTCTCTGTGATGGGCTGCTTTGCTCTCTAATCAGGATCTGAACTTTTTTTAAAAAAAAAGATGTTATTTATTAAAAAAAAAAAAGAAAGAAAAGATGTTATCTATTTATTCATGAGAGACACAGAGAGAGGCAGAGACATAGACAGAGGGAGAAGCAGGCTCCTTGCTAGGAGCCTGATGGGAGACTCAATCCCAGGACCCTGGTATCATGACCTGAGCCAAAGGCAGATGCTCAACCACTGAGCACCCAGGCATCCCAGGATCTGAACTTAATTTTGCTCTCAGTGCGTCACTGACGCTCAGTACCTATGGAAAATGTATATATGTAGACTCAAGAATGTAACGGAGTTTGGGTTTTGTCCATATTCAAACTAGTTCACAATCACCAACTTCTCCCTGTGGTGTCTGAAATTATGGAGAGGTCCAAATACTTCTCCAACGTCTCTTTTACATTCTTCGTTTCACTGCCTTGGTTGGATCATTGTGGCAACCTCCTGTTTAGCCCCTTGACTTTTGCATGTCTTTACTTTCTCCATTCTTTCGGAGGCCACCAAATCTTTGGTCTTAAGGTCGCAAGTTTGATCACACTACATCTCTGCTTACTACCAGTTGCCGTTAAGATAATGCACAAACTTAATATTGGCCCCAATTTACCTTGCTGGCCTCCTGACCCAAGTAGCTCTCCCTTCCTCCTCACACCCCCTTTCCCTGCACACATTCTCACTTTCACTCCTTCTTCTCTTCCCCTAGACCCTTTCCATCATTCTCTGCCTGGCAAGTTTCTGCTCACTTTTCAGAATTTGCCTCAAGCTTCATCAGTGCTGTGAGACTTATTTCCCAGTGTGGAACTATTAATGGCTCCTTTTTTTCTCTTCTATACACCTTTATTGTAGTGTTCATCCCTCTGTACTATGATGCTCTGCTAATGAGTCTGTCTCTGCTACTAAATTTTGAACTTAGTAAAGGTCCAGGACTTTGTCCATCTCATCTTTTAGTCAACTTCCACCATCACCCCTTACTATATCTACTTCAAAACACTCAGGGGAAAAAAAAACACTCAGGGGAAAAAAGCCACTGAGAATATATACTGCTACCCAGCCTCCAGCATAGAATGAAAGGGTGGAGGGGAAGGAGGGGATAGGGGAAGGAGAGAGAGGGCAGGCTAGCCTTCACTTTTGAGATATAAAGGAAAACTAAGAAGTGTGGTTTTGCCTTCAAGTGTGTCATAAAAATGTCATGATCCGGGGCACCTGGGTGGCTCAGTGGTTGAGCATCTGCCTTCGGCTCAGGTTGTGATCCCGGGGTCCTGGGATCGAGTCCCACATCGGGCTCCCTGCAGGGAGCCTGCCTCTTCCTCTGCCTGTGTCTCTGCCTCTCTCCCTCCGTATCTCTCATGAATAAATAAATAAAATATTTTTTTAAAAATGTCATGAACCATTGGAGGCTGCATGTCAGTAGAAACATTACTGAAACTGGCTTCGTGTAGCCAGTTGGACTTTACTTGAACCTTAAAAGTGAGATGGGATTCAAAGTCACTGAGGGAGGAGGTGCCAACCCGGGTAAGGGGACATGGCCTAGACTATGTTGTGATTGAATAAATCAAAATATTTTAAATCCAGAAAGCATCTTTGTATGTTAATTGGATTCATATTGCTACTTTATAGGAAAATTAGGACTTGGGTCTGCAAAAGTTCAGCAAGTTTCCTATTAAAGCCCTGGATGAACAAAACTCAAACCAGCCCCATGGTATTTACTCCTGCCATACCATCCTTCTCTCTCCCTTACTCATACTCTTTTTTAATTCTCCAGGTGCATCTAAAAAGAGAGCATTGTTAATCAAAAGATAAAACTAAATCCTCTAGTCTAAGGAAGGTTTACATTTTCCTTTTATGTGTCATAACACTGAAAATAGTCTTTTAGAGTATAATGGCGAATTGTATTTTGTCTAAGTGGTATATGCAATGGAAATTTACTTTGGCTTGTTCATCCTCTGTGAATAAGATGATCCTACAACAAAATAGCATGCAGGCTTCTCTCTTGGGAACAGTGGGGGTAAAATATAAACAGTATTTTTTTCATATAGTGTCAGATGTTTGGAGAGCTGCCTTCTATGATTTTAATGTTGTCTGAATGTCCATTCTCCACCTCATTGAGCACTTAAGTAGGTTTTGATCCATTCTTCAATGTTGGTTTTCCCAGCAGGAGTAGAAGCCTCTACTAAACCTTATTTTGTTTTGACAAAGAGAAAATCCTACCCTACCTGAGAATGTATTCTAGGGTTCTTTCTAGTTTTTTTTTTAGGGCATGGTCTCTAGAGCTATTCAAAATGCAAACAAGTGACCCACATGATCAAATCCTGGCAGAAGATAAAGTGCATGATAAATGATAGAATTGGCTGAAATTCACAGATACATCTTTCTACCGATACACACAAATGCGTGCAAGTGTCTCGGGGAGAGAGAGAAATACACTAACAGAAAACAGACTTCATACATACATGTTCAGTAGAATGACAGATACTAAACTTTTATTGGACAGATTGAAAGAGTAAACCCCGGAAGGCCTAATGGAAGCATCTAAGATGGGCTTTGGAGTTTTATATGCAGAGAAAGTTGGCTATTAGTCTTAAGAGCACAAGGGAAAGATACCAGCCATTGAGAGATATGGCTGGTTGAGGCAATTGGAAGTAAATTTCTTCAGGGCTTTGGGGATTTATATAAACAGCCATTAAGTAGCAGTATATATTCTGAGTGGCTTTTTTCCCCTGTTTGTTTTTTTTTTGTTTTGTTTTTTTAAAGATTTTGTTTATTCATGAGAGACAGAGAGAGAGAGAGAAAGAGAGGCAGAGACACAGGCAGAGAGAGAAGCAGGCTCCATGCAGGGAGCCCGACGTGGGACTCAATCCCGGGTCTCCAGGATCACACCCTGGGCTGAAGGCGGTGCTAAACTGCTGAGCTACCCGGGCTGCCCTCCCTGAGTGTTTTGAACTAGATATAGTAAGGGGTGATGGTGGAAGTTGACTAAAATCTGAGTCTCATGGGAAATCAGAGGAAGTTAGCCTGAACTGGGGAATAGGATTCTTGTCTAGAAAATTAGTGAAACAGTCCCTGTGGTGGTAACAAGGCTCTAGGCTTGGGTCAAAGAGGAAAGGGTAAATCTGAAAACAGGGCCTTGGTGTGCATCAGATATGAGAAGATACAGTAAGAGAGTAATCAAGGGTGGGTTCTAAGTCGTGAGTCCAGGAAACAAAGAGGATGAGTCCTGAGATTTTAGGAAGCAGAGGTAGTGGTGTTTATCCAACGATTCCATACACTACTCATTCTTATGGTGTGTTAATAGGCAGCAGGAGTACCAGTTACATTTAGAAAACACTTAGGTAATGCTAAGGATAAAGTTAAACAGTAACTATAGGACTTCTCAGAGCCTTTCTTTTTTTCCAGAGCCTTTAATATGCTATTATGCAAGTATTAGGCCAAGTGTTCGATGTTTCCCGTATTTACCAGATTGTGGGATTAGCCGTTTTGGCAGTTGGTTGGTTGGTTGAACATCTTGGGAACATACTTTGGAAAATTATTTCAGAACAAGAGAATGGTGTATATACCTGGATGATAATGAACCCTCCAGATGAAGGTCTTTTGATCATAATAGATAGGAACTTGAGGGAACATGAGGCAATAGGCTAGGATGAATATTTGGAAACCATAGGCAGAGAGCTGTCTACCAGAAACATGGCTGAGACTGGATTCTGCTTTATAGTGACTAATAATTAATAGGAGCTCAGGGGCATGGGTACAAGGGCATGAGGCCGGGGCAACAGGTCTAGGACGATATCCCGGAAAATGTGCTGTCACCTAAAACTATGCTGGAAAGATCTGATACATGGCAGTGACAAACCATGGGGCTCTAAGAGGGCCTCCTGGTCTGCTTTGTCAAGAAGGACCTCTCCCCTCATTCACCAGTTGTGCTGTGGGAGGATGCTAATGCTAGGGCAAAGGGGGAGTCCATGGCACCCCCAAACTCCCTGCTCCTCTCAACATTTACTGACCCTTCATATCCTTTGTGGAGATAGAGAATAAAATAATATCTAGGTCCTGCTCTCAAGCAGGTCACTATATTTGAAGAGGAAAAAGGGAGAAAAGCAGTTAAACTTCTCAGTGTAATACAGTTAACAAATGCTTCCAAAGCAGCTATGAATCTGATAAGGTCTTCAACCATGATTGGGCAAAGAGGTTTAGCATAACTTGAATTATTGCTAAGTTTTCAAGACAACCAGGGAAATAAATGCTATATAAGTAACTAACTGTAGGTCTTAAGCCCAATTTTATAGTCAGAAGATTACTTTAACAATTCTTTTTCTTATAGTGATGCTTAAAAATAGGCTGAAGCATGCATCTTTGGAGATGTCAGAATTGACCTAGTGGTATGTGAGATGTTTTAAAGGTGACCTCTGTCTCTAGAATGGAACTAAAAATATATTTTTACTTTTACTGGACCGTGCATTTTATCTTCAGAATTCTGAGTTGCATTTTACTCTGCCATATGTCCTGTTGATATTAAATAGTTTAAACTGAGCCAACCAAAGATGGGCAAATTGACAGTTGCTAATGTAAATTTCCCAGCAAGTAGAAAAGGCTTCCATCAGAAGCTCACAGGCGCACATTGTAAGGATGCTCCTTTGTGCTTGTTCTCTTCTGGCTCTGACATGAGCTTCAGGGCTTTGGCTCTGCTCCTACTGCTCCCTGCTGAGCAGCAGGAAGACTTTTCATAATATCATCAATTATAGGTGTTCGTGAAGGGGGTGTTTAAAAAGAAATATTCGGAGTTTACAGTAAGCTTTAGTAATTTGTGCATCCTTTCAGAGTTATGATGTTAAATGAAAGCTAAAAAGTTGTGGATATGGTTACATATACATACTGTTTTGTTTTCTCCAGTCACTATTTCCTGTAGCTTTTATCTCCCCATATCCTGTATGTGACTAACATTTGGGGTAACCATGCCACATTGCTATACACTCCTCAACACAGCACTCTGGAAAACCCAATGCATTGCCGTTTCAGTGTTTGCAGTGATGTGTGGCATCCTCCTGCCTTTTCATATGCTTCCCTGTCTTGCATTGAACAGGCACTTAATAAATCTGTACTGAGCAGAAAGGAAAAGGATACTGTTATTTTTAAAAGATATTTATTTATTATTGAGAAACAGAGAGAGAGAGAGAGAGAGAGAGGCAGAGACACAGGCAGAAGGAGAAGCAGGCTCCACGCAGGAAGCCCGATGCAGGACTCGATCGCGGGACTCCAGGATCACGCCCTGAGCCGAAGGCCAACACCCAACCACTGAGTCACCCAGGCATCCCAGAAGGAATACTGTTAGACACAAGTGTAGTAAAAGGGATGCCTTGAAAGAGCCATCCTTTATCTTATATTTTACCAGCTGTTTGAAGAGTTATCTCATGTATTTGGCTTTCTGTGAGCACTTGAGTAATGTCTGCGTATAGCTTCTCAGAAGATCACCCTCTTCTAGAATAGGTATCCGAAAACCTGGTCTACTAACAGAGAGGCTTCACTGACTGCTAGAATTTAGGGAGCTCTCACTCTCTTCCCCCTATCCACTGAACCTGGTTGCCTTTGTGATGAAGAATTATGTGTGGTATTCTTGGAGAGGGGACTTTTCAGAGATGGGACTTAAACTTCTTTCTTTAGCATTGTCCTATAATGAGAAAATTGTATGCACTCAAAGGAGTTTATATCTGAGTTATAATGAAGTCACAGGAGTGGGTTGATTTGAGTAGGACCCTGGCCTCACGCTCCATCAGTCACAAAGAGAAACAGATATATTAGTCATTAGGGAACTGGATTCCACTGGGCTCAAATCCAGTGACTGTCTTTCCTACAAGCATTAGTTTCTTCATTTTGGCATAGAAAAGGAAAAAAAAATTACTTGCTCCAGTAACTGAAATCATATGGGGCTTATCTTTCCCAATGCTATATTACCAGATCTTGTGGAGCTAGGAGTATATATGATGCTCCTACTGTACACAACCCCCCCAGAAACTTAGTACTTTTGTCAAGAAAGCAAATAGTTGAGAGACTTCTGGTCTTAAATATTCAAAGGAATGAATTTTTTTAGTTATTTATTTTTATTTTATTTTTTTTTATAAGGATTTTTTTTAAAATTTTTATTTATTTATGATAGTCACAGAGAGAGAGAGAGAGGCAGAGACACAGGCAGAGGGAGAAGCAGGCTCCATGCACCGGGAGCCCGACGTGGGATTCGATCCCGGGTCTCCAGGATCGCACCCTGGGCCAAAGGCAGGCGCCAAACCGCTGCGCCACCCAGGGATCCCAGTTATTTATTTTTAAAAGTCATTTTTTAAAATGGAGATTAGGATGTGGTAGGAGAGACAAAAGTTGCTGGCAGCCTGGTGATGACTGTATGTCGAAGTAGATCCATAGCAATAGTAGATGATATCAGTGGCAATCAATAATTGTCTATTTGTAGAGTCTTCAGCTTTATACAGTCATCCGTATGGACATCTACTCCCAGACTAAGCAGCAGCTCCAAGATGGGGGGGCAAACAGAGCAGAGTAGCATAGATGTTGGTACTAATAAGTCTTTAGGCCACAGCACAGAGAAGAGGAAATGCTGGGCTGAGCTGTGGAGCGTAGCTGGCAAGTGTTCCTTTACAAGGCAGATGGTAAAATGGGCCTGTTGCCCATCTCTTAGGAGTGAAAGAGCTGTGTCCTGAGCAGAGTCAACACAACCCCCAAGTGCATGGCCAGTCCTTGTCCTGGATAAGCTACCTTCTTAGGAGGGCAAAATCCCGGAACCCTGCTGAGGAAGCAGTGAGTAGAGATCCTGAATCCTCTTCCATAGCTGCTGGAAGCCTAACATCCTTCTTCACTGCCTGCAAGGTGGACGAGAGATGTTTGGATGTGATTCCCTGATTTCTCTGTCCACTTAGGCCTGGCCTTCAATTATATATGACCTATATGTGTACTAGAGCTAGGCATTGCCCTTGGAAAGTTGAGAGTCTTTTCACTTTTATCCTAGTGGACCAAAGTTGTTTTCAGCCACGTAGGGGAAGCTGAAAGCCTGGTGATAAAGCAGTATTTCATTGCCCCTTGTTTTTGTTCTTATATTTAGGGGAAAGGCAGGGACAGAGGTTCTAAAATGTGGTGTTTAGAAAGGGGTAGGGCATTTGGGGTGGATGCATTTATGGAGGAGCACTGCAGGCTATTAGTGGGCAGGAGCAAAGGTTGCCAGATATCCTTTAGTGTAGTGTGTGAGACAGTCTCGTACAACGAAGAGATGTCCCATCTACCATACCCGTAGAGGGAAACACTCTGAAAGCCACAGGACTTGGCTCTCCCTGAAGGTTTGTGCAGTCATGCACATCTGCTCACTTGGCCTTCAAAGTAGTCTGAGGCTAGGGATGGTCATCCATTGTTGATACAAAACCATCTTCCTGTCCATTCGTCCATCTGTCCCTTCCCACACCCATCCTCTCAGGGTTTCTTTAGTGAAGGGTCTCATAGCCACCTGGGCTCCCATTCTCTCCCCTCAGTGACATCGTCTCCCACTGTCAGCTCCACTAAACTCTGAGCTGAGTGACATAGTAGGAGTGATGAGTTGTTACGCCACCGGAGAGCAGAGAAGGTAAAAGGCATCAAGGCCTTCTGGAAGGAGAGAGAGAAGAGTAAGAAGAGTGAAAAAGATGGTTTATGATGTATGGAGGTATGAGAGTAGGCACCTGCATTGTTAATTAATCCAAGAGAGGTATTTGGTTAGTGCTGATGGAGTCCCACCCACATCTACGTCAGGGCTTCTGGATCTTGAGCGTGCATCAGCATCCCCTGGAGGGTGTGTTCAGACAGAGACTGCCGGGCACCGTCCCCAGAGTTTCTGATTGAGAAAGTCTAGGGTGGGGCCCGGGAATTGGCTTTACTAGCAAGTTCCCAGTGATAGATACTGTGCTGCACGGTCTGGGAGCTTTACTCCGCCTGTGGGATGCCTGGGGGATCAGGCTGAGAGGGGAGGAACTTGCCTTACTCTTGACCTTCAATCACCGCCCAAAAGAAGAAAGAAGGAGTCCATTTAAGTCCAGAGCCCCTGGCAGATGAGTGCATTATCAGCCTCACCATCACCCCTGTTGCTGGGATCCACACAGAGGCCAGGGTGCAGTATTTTCTGAAACAGTGAGGAGAAAGAACAGAGTAAGCTCTGCATTCGCGTGTCTTTCTGTATAGAAGTAAGTGTATTTAACTGGTGGCTGTTCTTGATGTATCTTAGCTTTCGCTGTCCTGTGAACCAGGGCGTCAGAGACCATGAGCAGCACTTCGTTTTGTTACTAAATAAGAGGCAGTTGTAAGAACACACAACCTGTGAAGGGTTCCCTAAAGGAAGGCATCTGGTTTAAAGCCCAGACTACTGGGGGATGCCTGGGTGGCTCAGTGGTTGAGCTTCTGCCTTTGGCTCAGGTCATCATCCCAGGTTCCCGGGATCGAGTCCCACATCAGACTCCCTGCATGGAGCCTGCTTCTCCCTCTGCCTGTGTCTCTGCCTCTCTCTCTGTGTCTCTCATGAATAAATAAATAAAATCTTTAAAAGAATAAAATAAAATAAAGCCCAGACCATTGGAAGCCTCCTTTAAAAAAAAAAAGATTTTATTTATTCATGAGAGACACAGAGAGAAAGAGAGAGAGAGAGGCAGAGACACAGGCAGAGGGAGAAGCAGGCTCCATGGAGGGAGCCCGATGTGGGACTCGATTCCGGGATTCTGGGATCACGCCCTGGGCCGAAGGCAGGCACTAAACCGCTGAGCCACCCAGGGATCCCCAGGAAGCCTCATTTTTACCCAGAAAGGAACCCAAGTCAGGAATGAGCAGTGTTTCCTTTCTGTATTTTCCTGATTTCCTCTCTCCACTGTCAGTAATCACTAAAGTATTAATGGTTTTACTTTTCTTCTTCCTAATAAGTTAACTACAGTGTTGCTTTGTTTCAGTCCCTAAGGGAAGGATGGAGATTGAGGAGGATGCCATTGGAAGTGCAAACAGGAATGTGAATGCCACTTGACAGTGTCTCCTCTTCTCGGCACTTCCTGATTTTTCAAGATAATACTAAGGATGGTTTTTCGTCAAATTTGACCTTATGGCCAAATAACAACATGCTTTCTTCCTCCTTGATGCTTCCTTGGAATCACAAAATGTTATTAGTTTGAGTACTTAGCAGCAGTCAAGGGGCGGCATGATATTTTGGGTTTCATTTTTTATACAATTTAGAAAGCCCTGTGGCACTAAATAAAAATGTCACCGTGTAAAATGTAAAAGCTTTCTGTCACAAATGTTTTTAAAAATTCATGAAGGTCTGAGGATTTGATTTATCTTATCCTCTTTCTGTGATTTATTCATATTTAATGTTAGTTTCAACATTTGAAGCATGAAGAACTTTTTCAAATTAAAAACTGTGGTGAATCGGTTTTATTTGAGGAAACATTCCACCAGGCCAGTTTTTGAATTATGCAGTTCATTCCTCTCCATGTGTTTGAAGGACAGATATGTTTGGTTTTCCCAGTGGCTGGAATTCTCACCAGGGAAAGCATTCATTGCTGGGGAGCTTGATTTCCCCAGCTACTTGGTTTCAACAGCTGTTTCGCTGGAATCAATAGACAGTTTCTTTGGGCCTTAAGCATAATCACACGAATGTGGTGGCAAAAGAGAAGAGTGGGAAGAGACCTCACCTTTGGAACTATCATTTTGTTTGCTGTCTGTTTTTTCGTTTTTGGTACTTTGAGCCTCTGAGCCACCTGTGTTTTCAGGAACATCTTTAGTCAGAGACAAGATCAGTCTTTTCGGTGGATGGTCATAAATAATAAATGATAATAGAATTAGCTTTGAATGAAGGAAAGAAAATGAACTCCAAACAGACTCATCTTTTTTTTTTTTTTTTAAGTAAATAAACACCTAGGATCTGTGACACTGGCCTCTCTCAAAGCCCTGGAAGGTTAAAAGGCTGGTGAGAGGAGGGCTGCAAGGCCCTCCATGTTCCACCTTTGGGGCAGCTAGAGCTGTCCTTGAGGACGTGGATGTGTTGACTTGTACCCTGCAAGACAAGTTGGATTTTTTTCGGTGGCCAGGAGATGCAGTAAGGCACACTTGCTCCGGACACTCAGGCTTCTGCCTCGCTTTCCACCTGCCTGTACACCTGTCCTTCTGGCCCTCCATCCCTTTACCCTTTCCTTCTTTCTGTCTGTTTATTCTTTCCCTCTTACTACCATTCTTCTGCTCTGCAGACACTTGTGAGCACCTCCTCTGGGCCAGCTGCTGTGCCCCAACAGATGTAGTCAGCTTCTCATAATGTGAGAGGAAATGTGCCTGTCTAGTCTGCTGAAAATAATCAAACTTTTAATAAGGACATAAGGAAGAATGACAATAAAAGGTACTGAGTGCCTCCAAGGATAAAGCTCTTTCTACCTGGTCCTCCCACTTGTTTGTCATGGAGGGTCTGACCTGTCGAAGAATGGCAACCACTACACGCAGCAGCAAAAACTTAAGTCTGTGGTTTTTAGAAGCAGTCGGGAGCATTTTTTCATCATGAACTTGATTTTATTTCTTTGCTTAATGGAGAGAATCATCTTGTTCAGTAAAATGGTCTCTTTCCTCCCCAGACTATTGGAAAGAAGTTACCTCCAGCTACAACTCCGGAGCCGTCAAAACCAGAAATGGACAGCAGGACAAAGAGTGAGTTACCTTATTTCTCCAGTTTACTCTTGGAAGCCGTTAAGGGTTTTCCAGTCATGGAAATGCCTTTGAAAAATCCTCACATTATCTAAATGGCTGTTTAACTTTTTTTATTTTAAATTTCAGGGTAGCTAAGGTACAGTGTTCTGTTAGTTTCAGGTGTACAATGTAGTGATTGCACAGTTCTGTACATTACTCAGGGCTTGTCATGATTAGTGTACTCTTTAACCCCTTTTACCTTAATGGCTTTTAAAAACACATCACAAAAAATACACCCAAATGTGTTTCATGAGGTCCTGCCAGTGGGTGGGCACAAGTTAGGTTCAGAACTCCTGCAGGTTTTCTCCTTTCTGGAACATGGTCCTTTCCTGCCACCTGTATCTTGCCCATGTGCAGAGCCACGGCTTATCTGTGTATACCCAAGCACTTTGCATAGTTCGGGAGGCAGAAAGATTTTAGAGAATGGCAACTCAAACAATTTGGGGACACACAGGCCTTCAAGTCCAGGGCCCTATCTTCTAGCCTGAGACCTCAACCAGCACTCCCAAACTCTGCCTTCCTGCCAGCATCCTCCACCTGTCTCGGCTATTATCTCTTGACATACAGATGTCTTTCTTCCATTGAGCCAGATACGCTCTTCCTGTAATTTTTATCCACGAATTTTAGTATCGGAATCTATATTGGTATTAGCCCATTTTTCTCTTAATAGCTCTTTAAGTATTTGAGGATGGCTGTCTCCCCAAAACCTTCCCACAGGGCAGTATTCCCTACTTTGGGTCCATTGCCAGTTAAAATACAGGATGTCCAGGTACATTTACATTTCAGATAAACAGTGAATAATTTTTTGGTTGTAAGTAAGTCCCACGCACCATTTGTTGTTTATCTGAAATGCAAATATACCTGGGCATCCAGAATTTGTAGTTCTTAACCTGGCAAGCCTCCAATTCCTTTTGTTATCCTTCCAGTAACTAGGGCATTCTGGATGGGCTCTGGTCAGAACCAATTACTTCAATTCCTTCTAGGGATTTTGTTTTATTGTTGTTTGTTTGTTTTTGTTTTTGTTTTTAGTTTCAGATTTTCTTATGAGGATAATATGGACAGACTACTAATCTAGTTTGGAAAGCCAAAGATTGAGAGAACATAAATCACACAAATATGATTAACGTAGGAATAAAGCCTAGCTTTATTCTTTTAATTGCAAAATAATATACCAAGAGTTCGTTTTGCAGGGTAAAATGGGTAGATTCGAGAGCAAATGAGTGATACTGCCTTAGACTTAAGAAAATGAGTTTGTGGGACTTGTCAAGCCAAAAATGGTGGCTTTGAGAAATAAGTTCATGGATGGTACAGATGCAGATGCTAGATCTCTGCCTTAATGTTTAGGGTTCAGATGAAGTCTACATGCCTTTTGTCCATTAATGATATAGTCAGATTCCTGATAATAGGCAGAAAGCCCCCTGGTCTAAGTCTCTAACCCCGCAGTTCTTACACTTGAGTGTGCTCCAGCATCACTTGGAAAGCTGGGCCCTACCCTCCACCTTGCTGGGTCCCACCTCCAGAATTGCTCAATCAGTAGGTCTGGGGTGAGGCCTGAAAATTTGCATTTCTAAGGAATTCCCAGGTGGTGCTACTGCTGCTCCTGGTTGAGGACCCACACTTTCAAAACCACTGTTAGGAGCTTATACATATTCCTAAGGAGAAACTGGCCCTATATTTTTATTCATGCAGGTTATAGGCTTATCATGCTAGACCTGCATTTAGGCACTAAAGAATTTTGAGGAATTAAGCATTAAATCATTTCTGCAAACATTTCTCTTGTTGGACAGTAGCCTGTCCTTCCTCCCATTCACCTGCTTATTCTATAGTTATGGCTATTTAACAAGCTTATAAATGATCACTATTATTAGCAAAGTTGCCTGGATGTCCAGAACCGGGAAGAGGCAGAAGAAGGCAAAGGAGAAGACCCATCAAGCCTCAAAGGTGATTGGAATGTGGTCCCTAGGACAGGCTGTCCTCATGACACGTGACAACCAGTGGTCTTTATCAACCTGACTTGTGTTTACAGAAATAGTAATCTGAGAAACAGAATTTTTTTTAACGGAAAGAGTTTCAGTAGAAGTAAAGTTGACATTCTCTGTAGATTGTTCACCTCTGTCCAGAGGAAATAGGACCTTGGGTGACTTGTGGGTTGCTTTTGGGAGGGGCCTGAGCAGTAGGGGCCTGAGGGTCACTTGTAGGGGATGTGGCACAAAACAGGACAGTCCATGGGGCATGCTTAAGTGACTAGTCCTCAGGTCTCAAGAACTAGCTGTAGGATAAGAGCATGTCCTTGATGCTTTCTTTTCACCCTCTGTAATGACTGCAGACAGGATATTTGAGTCTTCTTGGAAAGATTGGGTGGGCTGGGGGAGGTGGGTAACTGTGTCTTAGAGCAGTGCTGGCTAATAGAAATATTATGTGAGCCACATACATGATTTCACATTTTCTAGTAGCCACATTTTTGAAAAAGAAACATGTGAACTTATTAATTTAAATATATTTTATTTAACTCAATATATCCCCAATATTATCTTTTCAACATATAACCTGTATAAAACAATTAAGTGAGGTGTTTTTATTCTTTATTTTATATGAGTCCTCACAATCCAGCATGGATTTTATACGCATGGCACATCCAGCTTGGTGCAGCCACATTTCAAATGCTCAGTAGCCACTTGTGCCTAGTGCCCACCATATTGGACAGTGTAGTTTGAGAGTAATTCTGGGATCCAAGATGGGCTTCCTGGGCCTAGGTATTAACACAGATCCGAATATTCAGCTCCTTCAAGCCTGTGGGAGGATCCTGGCTCTAGCCCAAGCCTGTTCCATCCTACAAGTATCTATTAATTACGTCCATCCACCTGGCTCCCTGGAAGCATCACAGTGGGGGCGTGGGTTTTAATAAAGTATGTTTTTACAGAGGCTGGCTGGTGTGTTTTGGCCAGGAGTCAGCAGTGCGGATTCTAGGACCAGCTGTGTTATTTGCTAGCTGTGTGACCTTGGGCCAATAATTTTATTTCTCTGGCCTTGCTCTTCATTGTCTGCATTGTCTGTGAAGTCAGAGGGCTGTACTAGAGAGAACTCGTGAGGCTTCTCCAGCACCTTCATCCTCTGATTCAATTCCAAAAGCTTTACAATTCAGAGTAAAAGGTTTCTGCATTCAAAGAAGTGAGCAGCCAGACGGGAGAAGCAAGAGGAAAATGGGAACAATTCAGTAGGAATATGAGATGTCACCGGGTACGGGTGGAAGGATGCGTGTAGGTGGGTAGCAGGTCAGAAGAATTCTCACTGTCAGTGAAGGCTTGAAGGATGTTTATCGACAGATGTTTTTCAAGGACCCAGAGCAAGAATTTCTGCAGTTAATCTCACCCACGTACTTCCTGGCTTTCATTGTAACGAGCAAATTCTGGGGTATTTGTTCTCCCTTGATTTCCACGAGGCACCTAAGTCTACTAAAAAGTCTCCTGCATTGGGAACAATTTGCTGCTTCAAATTTTGATGCAACTGCCACGTTCAAGTGGAAGGACATAGAGTGCTGACCAACTATTAGAAATGACCCTGAGCTTGGAAGCAGGGCAGCCTCCTTCCTTCTGGTTAGCAGACAGATCTCTAATAGAAACTGCTCAGGAGTTCAGAGGACAGAGGCCTCGTCGTCACATCTCTGTCCTCGGCAGCCTAAAGGAGTAAGCGTTGTGGTGGTTCAAAAAATGTTCACGTGGATTGGTATTTTCTGAGGGCAAGTAACTCAGCTGATTGGGATTTATTTAAACAACTAACATCATCTCCCCTCCCCCAGTAAACCTTTTATGATATTGAAACTCATCTGAAACACATGCTGGGGAACAGATTGCCATGATTTTCATAACAAGAGGGAAACTGTCTAAATATTCATAAGTGAAGTACCCTGAGATTCCTCCAGCTACCACATCTGGAATTTCCCTGTTTCTTACTACAATTGATGCAGATTTGTGGCCTCTGTGGGATAGAAAAACAGCCCGGAGAAATGGCTACTTAGCATCTTTCTGAACAAACAGTTCAATCTCAGAGATTCGGAGGACCAGTTGAGTAGGAGGGTTAGGAAACAGATAATCCTGGATAACATTGGAACAAAGGCAGGTCAGACTTTGGAGTAAATGATGACCATGGGGCAGAGGCTAAACTTGAACCCCCCCCCTGCCTGACCTCCCCTCACTCCATTCCTGGACACTTGTACCACCTTTCTGGTCAGTTTGTTCATTGCCTCATGTCTTGGGGGTTGTCCTCTATGGTGTGACACATGGTGCCTTGTAGCTGTCATTAGTTCCTCAAGGCAAGGGCTATGTCTTCTACTCGATACGCCCATACAGCACAGAAAAGTGCCATGGACTCCCTGGGCACATAGCAAGTGATGATGGGGCACATGAATTAAAAATGACTTACAATTCAACCAGGCTCCATATTGGACAGAGTCTTGTAAAAGTGGCACAGTAGCCATGGATCCCCTTTCTCGAGTTCACAGTCACCAGTTGGAAAAAAGACACATTTGTATGTATAGGATCCTCGAGCTTATATTGGGTTTCTGAGGGATTAGTGGTGGTTGCCAGTGTTCCATGGGGCTTCACAGACCCTCCGTTCTTTCTAGTCCATGCTCTAGACTGGTCGGCCCAAGAGCACTAAGACAGACCCTTGTCCGACAAAGGTTTATTGGCTCATTGCACTGAGGAGCCTGCATAGCACCAAACATGAGAGTAGTTACCAGTTTGGAGGAGGGAGAATGCAGTGGAATGGAATTGAAGCAGTATTTTGCTAGGCTCCAGGTAATGCAGGGCTGTGTGGAAAGGGGTCAACATCACATCTGTACTGGGAGGTGCACCCAGGTCGTTTCTTTGGGAACCACCAAGTTCAGATAAGAGTGCAGTGCTGTGTTCAGAACTCTTTATGTGTGCCTCTGCACCTGCGTGGGGTATGAAGTTTGCTTTTCTGTGTCACAGTGACTTTCATTCCTTCAGTCAAGAGTGGAACATTTCAGAGGGTGGCTGAGTGGCTCAGTCAGTTAAGCATCTGCCTTTGTCTCAGGTAACAATCCCGGGGTCCCGGATCAAGCCCCGCATTGGGCTCCCTGCTCAGCGGGGAGTCAGCTTCTCCTTCTCCTTCTCCCTCTGCCCCCCCACGCCCACTCATGCGATCTTGCTCTGTCTCTCAAATAAATAAATAAATAAATAAATAAATAAAATCTTTTTTAAAAAGAGTGGAACATTTCTTTCTTTTATTTTTTAAAAAAGATTTTATTTATTTATTCATGAGAAAGAGAGAGACAGAGAGGCAGAGACATAGGTAGAGGGAGAAGTAGGCTCCCAATAGGGAGCCTGACGTACTCGATCCCAGGAGCCCGGAATCACGACCTAGGCCAAAGACGAGAGCTCAACCACTGAGCCACCCAGGTGCCCCCAGAGTGGAACATTTCATTCTGACTGATATGATATATATATATATATATATATATATCAAAGTTTCTGATAGTCTGTGGTTTTAGAAGACACACTTACTCTGGGAATAAGAAAGCAATAGTGCTTAGAGAAGGGGGTGCGAGGACCCTTTCCAGCTGCAGTGCATACTTGGGAGAAATACTATTTCCTGTTCACTTTGCAGCTGGCTGTGTCTGCATTTGGTACGTCAGCCTGATGAATGGCTAGGCAGGTTTTTACTTTCTCAGTCTAAGCTAATTTTTGCTTTCTCACCACATGTTTAAGTAGCAGAAAAAGGAGTTGATTCTTTTATGTTAGTTTTTTTCCTTCAGCCTTACCTGGGAGCTCTTTCATGCTACCTTTTCAGGGGAGGTGTTTTTTGCTCATTTGTCTCCCCTAAAACTCATATTTGGGCATGTCCAGTTTGAAACAAGTATCCTATATAGTGCTGTACTGTGTGTGTTCTGTACTAGAAGACAGAAAGGCTTTGCTTGTCAGATTTTTATCTTTTTCTTTTTTTAATTTCTCCTTTTAAAGCAAAAGATTAAAAAAATGTTATAATTCATAGTAGTGAAATAATTTGAAAGTCAAATTCCCCACAGCATCTAGGACTAGAGGCAGTGGTTGTGGTTGGGGTCACCATCAGCTTTCTCATGGAGGCAGGTGTTGGGCTTGAGTTGACAACATAGTGACATGTGTTTCATTTCCTGGTCTGAATTTGAGTGTAGACCAAGGTTTTTCCACCTTGGCACTATTAACATTTGAACCAGATCACTCTTTCTTGGACTGTTCTATGTCCATTATGGGATGTTTAGTAGCATCCCTAGCCTCAATACACTTGATGCCAATAACTGTTACCACCCCCTCCCTCTGTGGCAACCACAAATGTCTCCAGTAACTGCCAGTGTCCCCTGGGGAGCAAATTAGCCCAATTTGTGAACTGCTGGTGCAGATTCTTGTAAGCTCTATGAGGGCACTTCTTCTCTTGCTGCTGGGCACACAGTGGACACTTAGTTAATATTTACTGAACAAACGACAAGTGTAGTATTCTCTCCAGCAATCCCTACCAGCCCCAGATCCTCAAACTGACACAGGACTGGATTTTCTGTCTACGTCTCTTATACAGTATGCCTAGCAGTGGGCACTACCACCACACTGGCCCATCCTCCAGGTCCCCACCATTGTTTTGCTTCTTTCTAGCATTGAATATTTGCTAATACCCATGGCTGGATCAGTGGCTCTCACAGTGCGGTCCCTGGATCTGCAGCATCAGCATCACGTGGCAACTTTTTATAGATGCAGATCCCCAGGCCTTGCCCAGTTCTAGAGGATCAGGAACCTCGGGGGTTTGGTTTTCACATATCTTCCATCTGGTGCTAATGCCCATTTGTGCATGAGAATTACTGATGTAGATTGTTCCTTAAGTTTCCCTGTTTATGAGAATCACCAGGGTGCTGTGGATTGCTGGTCCCACCTCAGATCTGTTGATTGGAACCCCCAGAGAAGGGAATCTGAGAAGGCAGGGAAGCAACAGGTGCCCCCACATCATTCTTGTCATCAGGAATGGTTGGGGAACCCCACTACCACCACCACCACCAACTCCTACTCTTACTCCTTTGGCCAAAGTCCTAGAACATTGTACAGAGCCATTGCCATTTTACTCCTCCTCTAAGAAGAGAGCCTGACTTTCCTTTGGGAAATGATTCTGCATTCATGATACTCTGGTGCTTTAAGCTGAAGGCATCACCCTTATCCTTCTCTCACTGTTGCCTTGTCGGAAGCCTTGTGCCTCATTCTCTCTTGTCGGTTCTAAGCTCCTTGAGAACCGGGTAACAGTTTTATTTAACTTAGCCTCTTTCCCCCAGAATGTGACCCAAGTCCATACCCTTATTGCATTTCCAGGATACAAAAAGCTGGAAAAAGGTTTTATCACTTGTTTGGTGATAAAACTTTTCCTGGACTACATAAATTTAAGTATATAGCCTTTATTTAGCCCACTTGGGGTGACAAATCATCCACATGCTGCAGAATTTGAGTGTATTTGATGGTTGAGTGCATCCCCAGATCCCTGCTGAGGATGTTATCTATTGTATGGATGTAATACATTTCCTTTTTAAAATCTGAAAAATTCTGTCCCCAGGGCTTCTGGATAAATGATTATTATGAACCAGTAGTGCCTCAGATAATATTTGTCAATTTAATGAAAGAACTTTAGGTTTTGATGTTGGTAAAAATAGACACCACTGAGCTTGATACTTTTGTTCTGGTATCCCAAAGGAAAAGAATTCTAAGGGTGACCTGGTACTTTCCACCACTGCTGGAAGTTCTGGAAGGCTTCTTATCAGACTCTGTGACACACAGGATTTTTTTTTTAAGATTTCATTTATTTATTGGAGAGAGAGAGAGAGACAGAGAGAGCGCAAGTGGAGGGGGGAAAGGGAGAAGCAGACTCCCCACTGAGCAGGGAGCCTGATGCGGGGCTCAATCCCAAGACCCTGAGATCATGACCTGAGCAGAAGGCAGGCACCCAACCAACTAAGCCACCCAGGCGCTCCGACACATGAGATTTTAATCTTCGTGTCCTAAAATTGAGTCCAGAGAATCATCCTGGATTTAATGTTATTTCCTTGATTGTGTGTGTGTGTGTGTGTGTGTGTGTTCTGCTTGCAGATATGTTTATTCTTTTTGTTCTGCTTTTATTTTTTTAAGCTAAGGATATTTTTTAAGTTGGTCTGTTTGGTTTTTTTTTTTATATGAATAGATTTTAAAACCTTGTGAAGGGCCTCATGGGCTATGAGCATGTGAGTTCAATTTCTTAAATGGTCTGTTTTTAATATTATGTAAATTTCTAAAAATTTAGAGATTGAATTTTTTTTTTTTTTTTTGGTGAGAAGGATGTGAATCATGAATGGATTTCTTGGGGGGTTTTAATAGAACAAGTTTCTAAAAATTGGAATGCCAATCAGTAATTAGTATACAGGATCTTGATTTGGAACTAGGCCAAGGTCTCAGGGTCCTTGAACCTTCTGATAACCTACACAACATTTTCTCTGCACCTTTGAATGTGTTTTTTTTTTCCTTTTTTGGGAAAGAGGGAATCACTGTTTTTTTTCTTTTTTATCAGATTCTTAAAAGACTCGAAGACAAAAAAGCTCAAGGGATGCCTGGCTGGCTCAGTTAAAAGAGTATTCGACTCTTGATCTCAGAGTTGTGAGTTTGAGCCCCATGTTGGGTGTAGAGATTACTTAAAAGTAAATATATAAATGTAAAAAAAAAAGACAAAAAAAGCTAAGAATTGACTTAGGATTTCAATCTTAGGCTAATGCATTAGTTTTTTTTTTAAATCTTTCTTAAAAAATAGAGACAAATTCATCTCAATAAGTTGTGCCTTTATTTTGTTATGTGCATGTGGGCATTCATTTCTATTTGATCTCGGACTAATTAAATCCATCTAATTGATGAATAGATGGAAAATGCCTGCCTCAAAAAATTAATTTCATCCCCTTCCTCTCCATCTCTGTCTGCTACTCATTTAAAATTTCTAATCTTCCCACGTCCAAAAAGCATTTGGAATTATATTCTTTCAAGACATATCAAATGCCTCCTCCTTTGTGAACTCTCTCCTGAATGTAATCATGCCTTCCTCTGCAATACCACAGCCATATCCTGTCAGAGTGAGTCTGTACTTCTTCCAGCATTTGTCTTTTCTTCTTGTCATCCTTTCACCCTTGCCTTTCCCCAGGCATTAGTTTGTCACTTCCAAGTGAGGATGTGATGGGTATTGACTTGCATATCACAGGCCCAAGAACTGACAATGTCTTTTTCATGGTGGTGACTCTATAAATGTTTGAATTAAAGTAGGGAACATCTTTGTTCCATATACTATGAAATTAAAATTATAGTCTCAGAGTTAGTCCATTTTTTTCACTTATTATTTTTTAGTGTCTTAAAACCATTGGTACATCCAAAGTAACAGCATGTTTTTATTTTCCAGTACTGCTGAATTAGGACCTTATTTTCAAATATATCATGATAACTTGAAATGTGAGCCTGTGGTTGCCATGTTTGATTGGGGGGGGCATTCTGAGTTATAGTGCCCTTGACTAGAGCCATGAAATGTCAGAGCTGGCCACAACTCAGGTCTAGTTCAGTATGTTTTTTGGAGCCTCCAGAGCTTCATTGAAATTATTTCGGGGACCTGGGTGGGAGTTGGGCCAGCCCACTCTCTAACCAGAGCAGCTCTGTTTTTAGTTGTTTTATATTAGAGTTTTGGAATAAGTTGAAATTTGCTGAAAAGGTGTTCTGTTGAAGTTAACCAAACTCTCCTCTCAACCCCCTTGGCCAGTCTCTCATTTTATACCTAAGGACATTGAGGTCCAAAGCTACTGTGTAGTTGTCTCAGATTTTATGCTTAGGACAGCCCAGCTAAAATTAAACCTAGTTTTGACTGTCCTGATTCCTGGCCCAGAGTCTCCTCCTATTTAGCTGTCCCTCAGATTTTCCTCCACTTTGTAGGTATCACTAGGGGATCAAGAAGCATTGAGTGGGAGCTGCATCAGGTTATGGGGATGCAAAAAGGGGTGAGCATGATGTCAAAACTTGCTTCATGGACAATAGTAGTTGACAGTAGCCACTGGTACCCATATCTCCTCCTTTAACTAAAATTGGTGCTTTCCAGATAATTTTCTAATGCATTATACACAAAACAGCATACATGGTGGGAATGTTTTAAAACTAGGTTATGTTGATGGTCATACTTATTAAAACTATTCAAACCGTACAATTAAAATGGGTGAATTTTCTGGTATAAAAATTATATGTCATTAAAGCTGTTTTTAAAAAAAGGCAGGGTATTACTTGCCCTCCTTAACTAATGGGGAAACTGGGCAGAAAACAAAATGGCCCTGTGAAACATTTTAAAGGCATACTAGTACTTTTTTAGAAATATTTCCTTACTATATTGGTTACAAGTCACTTCCATAGTCATTTATTGAGCCCCTGCTATGGACCAGTTCCTGAGGTAGCAAGGGAAGAGATAGGGGGAGAGCGAGTGACACAGATGCATAGGAAGTGGCTTTTTGAGTGGAGGCAGGTTATAGTCATATATATGTGTGTGTGTGTGTGTGTGTGTGTGTGTGTGTGTATACATACATACATGCGCAGTTTCAGGGGAGGTAAGTGGAGGTATCCTCTTCTACCAAGTTCCTTCATGTCAGAGTACCTTCTGCTTTGAGTGATCAATACCTATGCAGCCATAAAGTAGTGGTAAGCAATACAATTTTATGGAGTCAGATAACAAGGAATCCAGAGACAGACCCCTTGATGTTGATTAATTTGACAGACATCTCAATGGTGTCAAGAATTGAGAGTCCTCTCCTCTGTGATTTCCTTGGCTTTCCTCTCATGGTTGAACTATGACTATAACTGTGCCAAACATTGTACTGTCTTCCAACAAGGATGAAACAGTGTTAAAAGCAGAAAGGCAGGGGCAGCTATTTTCCTCACAACTAAAAAATCAGGGAACAAAATCTAACAGCCTTCCTCTCCTCCTCAAGCAGATTTCCTCTCACATCTCATTGGCTGGAACTAGATCACATGCCCACCCCTAAACCAATCACCAACAAAAGGGAGTGAAATTAACATTATTTGCCTTGACAAATCTCACTCATCCTACTGCAGACAGCTATTCCCAATGCCCAAATGCAATACCTGAATGCGGCAGGATTATATGAACTGGGAAGGGGATGGGGAATGGCTCCTGTGAACCAATGTCTACCACACTTAGTTTTTTTGATGGAAAGGATTAGAAACAATGTTTGTTTTTTCCTTTGTTGACCACAGGTGTCCTATCTTGTTTGTAAAATATTTCCATGATTTCAATCCAATGAATTATTCTTCAAACTGGGACTCTGCAGGGCAGTTCTTCAATAATGCTATACTTATTTCAGTGTTGTAAGTTTTGAGGTTGGGTTGTCATATTTCACTAGCACAGTCAATAGGAAAGTTGGAAAAGAGCTGTCATTATCCAATTTAACGATGTTTAACTTTTCCCATCCTTTTAGAATATTTGGCTGATTCAGGATTTGGGAGGCTTGCTATTACTAATTAAAGAGAGATGGAACATTAGTAACTCTATGGACCTGGGAATCTTTAGGCATATTAATATTGATGGGATTTAGAACTAGTGTCCCTCAGCATGGCCTGATGAGCAAAAGGTATCAAGGGCCCAGAGTACCTAAGATGGAAGGTTTCCAACACGAGGGAAGGGGATGTAACTGATATACTCTGTCAATTGGACAGAAAGCAAAAAACATTCACACAGAAAGTGAGTCCCTCTCTTTTCCTGCCCCGTTTCCCTCTCTCCTCCCTGTGGTACCCTAGACCACAGTCTGTCTGTATTACAGATTTTTTATTGCCTTTATTTTATACATGACTCTCTTTGATTGATGTGACATTAACCATAATACCCCCCTCCCCACATTTCAGTCATATAAATTGTACTAGGGACAATATAATTGATACTTGTGTATATAGCTCTAGGTTATGATCTGTCTGCAGGAACTGATCTGATCCTTGGGAAATATCTAAGGTCATTCAAAGCCATTAGGTTTGTTGACTTAGCTGCAGAATAATAAATGCCTGTCCCAAGAGATAGTAATTCTCTTGAAGTTTTCTTTCAACCTTTAGTTCTAAGTCATCAAACCCCAGTTTTCCAAGTCTTACTTCCCTGGCTACCTGACAAATGTTTTTGCTCTCTTCTAAATTGATGCTTTTGTGTAAATAGAGAAGATTTAACATCAGGTAGACTTTCTTTTTTAGTTTATTTATTCATGCAATCTCTATACCCAACGTGGGGGCTTGAACTCACGAACCTGAGATCAAGAGCTGCACACTCTTCTGACTGAGCCAGCCAGGCACCCCTGACATCAGATGGACTTTCAAAAGCATATAATTGTGGGCATATCTGAACTGATTTTTAGTGGCTGTAGTGTTTTTCTCTCTTAGGTACACATCCTTGCTGATGAACATCCCCACCTAAATAGACAGGTTCCCACAGAGACGCCATGGGACATATTTGAACAAGTTTGTCCCCCCTGCCCCATATACACATGTGTATAAAGAACATTTAGTTGGTATTTGTTGGCTGTTTGTGGTTGACACATGTTCATATACAAATACCTTTCTTGCGAGATGTACCATAATGAAGTCTTTTTTTTTTTATTGTTTTAAGTACCATGTTAGCTTTGTAACATACACAGATACCCTGTTTCTGATTTAGTGATGTGTGGAATAAGACAGTGAGGGCCGAATTTAAGCTTTTTTCTCTTTGTAGATTATGTCTGCTTTTGCATGCACCCAAAGAGTATATGAAATGGTATATAAAATAAAGTACATCAAATATACATCCAAGATCAAGGAAACCATTTGCTTTTCTGCCTGAGAGAGACACAAAGCAGTCAGTGACATTTGATGACATCACATGGTTTGTGAGGGAGGGAAAATGAAGAGAATACATAAGCATGAGCCCCAAATGAGCAATCTTAGGTAGTTTCCTGAGGGTGACTCTTTCTTTATGCAATCATTATTATATCCTATCTGTTAAGTGCTTTTTCCTGAAGTTGATGTGAGAGAGAACATCTTTTCCTGGGCCAGCTCATTAGGTGAAGCACTGTAAAGGTTGTGTTTTCTTTTCTTCTTACAGCCAAGGATTACTGCAAAGTAATATTTCCATATGAGGCACAGAATGATGATGAATTGACAATCAAAGAAGGAGATATAGTGACTCTCATCAATAAGGTAAGCAGACTTCCTTCCTGCCTTTTAAACTGCAAACTGGGGCAGCCCCGGTGGCTTAGCGGTTTGGCGCCACCATCGGCCCAGGGGGTGATCCTAGAGACCCGGGCTCGAGTCCCACATCGGGCTCCCTGTGTGGAGCCTGCTTCTCCCTCTTCCTGTGTCTCTGCCTCTCTCTCTGTCTCTCTGTGTCTCTCATGAATAAATAAATAGAATCTTTAAAAAAGTAAAAATAAACTGCGAACTGCTTCGAGATGTTGACTGGACACTACAGCTTTTGTTTTAGGCCTCGAAACACTTGATTTTCATTGCCCGAACTTCAGAGGAAGAATCTTGCATCTTGCCTCTTGATCAGGCTAAGCCCAGCGTACCCAAGTGAATGAACGAACTTGGAAACTGAGTAGTTCTGTTGGCCTTAGCACCAGCTGCAGATTGGCATGGCCCGGGGGAAAGCTCCATCCCAGAACGGCTAACCCAGAAGGTGGCCTTCTTGGCTGAAGAGCCTGCCCTGCACAGCAGCCCTGGCTGCAAAGCTGTGTCATGAGGCATCCAGAGGGGCTTTAAAAGGGCAGGTCATGCCTCACAGGCAGCAAATGCGTAAAGAATGTGCACTGTTCAGATCAAAGACAGGTAGCATGCCTGAGAGAATTTTGCTTGTCTTGTCTGGACTAAGAAGGTTGGATGATTTTATTATCATTACAGGCAAAGCCCTGTAAACATACGGAGAGCTATAAAATCTGTGTGAAGTGATACAGCTTAACAGGGTCTGAACTGTGTAGTATTTATGTTTTCATGCAATGGTACTCACCAAGTAAGTGGTTGAAAGATATCTTATTTAAATAATTCCTAGACTATATGGTGTTTTAGCTGAGATACAGGATTCTCGTGATGGTCAAATATGGTGAAAAGCTGACCCATCTTTGAGATGTGTAAAGTGGCTTTATTCTGGGGTCCAGGTAAGTGGCAGGGAACTCGTGATGCTCTTGGCATAAGCGTGACTTGGGGATCATCATGGCTGCCTGTGCTCATGCTGGGCTGGAAAGCATTGGCAGGGTGGAGAGTGCAGGGAAAGGGGAGAGAGAGGAGAGGGGTTCGGGGTCTCGCTCGTGTGGCCATTACTGAGAGGGACAGGATCACAGTGTTTGCCTGCCCCCTCCCTCCACCCCCATGAATGTCCCTAAAGTGATGGGTACGATTCACCTTTATACTACCCGACACTTACCTATAAGAAGTGTTGTAGAAGTTGTGCATTTTAAGACCCTGAGCCAAAGATGCCAGGGAATTAATGACCACAGAGGTCAAGCAGCTTACCAAAGATCAAAACTAGTTTAGGGAAAGAACTGGCCTTATCCATACAACAGTGGTATGCTAGACAATGCTAAGAGTGCCTTTCTGGAATAGCAAACTCTTCCCACCTCTGCTGAGGGCCCAAGAACTTGCCCATCGTTTTTCCCTGTGAGCTGTTCTTCTGCATTCATTTTAGCGTATCTCTGTTTGTACGTGGCTGGAGGAAATCAGAGCAGGGTAAGATGTGACCCTTCTTGTTCCTCTCTGCCAGGGAGGCAGAAGCCGTTCTTCTCTTTCTTTACCACCCCTCCACTCATCCTGAAGCAGGCTGCTTCTGGGCCGTGTTTCCTATTTTGAACCGTAGCCTTCACCAAACACTCAGAATAAAGAAGTTGTTAAATAGGTGTAAAGCATAATTACGAATATTTCGATCCTTAGCACAGGTACTTGGTTCTAGTTCTATAGGGAAAGGGGTGGATCGCTTCTCCCTGCGATGGTTAAGCAACCAGAGAGCTCAATAAACCATTCTTTGCAATGGGGGGGGGGGGTGCACTTTACCATTTTTGTTTTTCTTTATGTTCAGAGGGGGCAGCCTCTTTTTAACCGAAAAGCAGATGTGTCAATAATATTTAATAAGGTTTGGGGAAAAGAAAAAACCACCACAGATGGTCTCTTATCTGAATACATCTATTTCTACCTTAATATATTATATTCCTATTCTTGTCATTTGATTACATATGATGAGAACACATTCATCTTGATGTTTTTGTTCCTACCAGGTTGAGATCCAGTCTGATAAAATGAACTGAATTTTTCAAAAGAGCTTGGTCAGAAAGAGTCTCTTTCCTGGTTCCCTCCTCCATGCATATGGTCTGGAGGAAGGAACAGACAGGTGTGGAAGGCTACTTTCAGGAGGGTCTAGGAGATGGTGCCCTACATCCCTGCTTTCAGAGCTTCATGCATTTAGACGCAGTTTAGAAACTGAAGCAGCTTATAGATGGTATTATTACATTTGCAAAATGTGACTTTGTTATCGTTGCCATACACTGGACCCCTTGACCTGGCTTAAGCCCTGCTCTGGCTCCACAGGCCTAGAGCACCTGGGTCGTTTTGACACTTGCTCCCTCTCGTTCAGCCCTGCCCCCGCTTGCAAGCCCAGCAGCACTAGAACCTAGCACCTTCCTGTGTCCCTGCCACTCATGTCCGTGGGAAAGCCAGGCCTAGGCTAGAGTTCACACCTCTTCCCTCTCCCAGCACCTTCCACGGCACCTGCTTTGGAGGAGAACCTTGGAGTGGCCAGGGGTAGAGGGATGCTAGCATCCCAGCCCCCTCTTTTTATCATCCCCTCATGGTGCTTTGCTCATGGAACCCCTCTGCTGAAAGTCTCTAGCAACTTTCCTTTTCTTCTCCTTTATTGTCAAATCCAGCTAGATTCTCCTGGCACTCATTGGCCCAGGTACTCTGGCCTCAGTCTGGCTTTCTGGCTTTGATCCACATTGCTGTTCTACAACGAGCTCTCCTGGGATGTCCCCATCCTGCTCGTGTATCCTCCTAACCCGACCCAGACCATGTTGCTGCTGCCCCAGGTGCCCTCTGCCAACCCACTTAGCTGGCTTTTCAATAGCTAATAAGACAGCCAGTCTTAACACATGCTATATTATGTACCTGGGCCTATTTTTAGCTTGCGACTTAAAAATGTCCCCTGTGCAGTATAAATTTTGTTTTTTTTATTATTTTATATGGTCTGTGAAATCAGGTCTCTTGATACCCTATCCTTCTGCAGGTTTTGACTTTTATTCCCATAAAATATCTGCCAGCCCTGACCTAGCATTCCACTTGGTTGGAAGCATTTTATTATTTTTTAAAGATTTATTTATTTATTTATTTATTCATGAGAGACGCACAGAGAGAGAGGGGCAGAGATACAGGCAGAGGGAGAAGCAGGCTCCATGCAGGGAGCCTGACGTGAGACTCGATCGCGGGACTCCAGGATCACACTCTCGGCCGAAGGTGGCACTAAACCGCTGAGCCACCCAGGCTGCTCTGTTGGAAGCATTTTAAAATGACAAGTGCCATGTAGGCTACCAGCTCAGGGAAACCAGGTTTGAATCCCAGCAATGCCATTCATGGCTGTGTGTCATCACGTAACCTCTCTGATCCTCAGTTTCCTCAGCCAGAAAGCAGACCTCACAGAGCTGCCATGGAGATTTGCTAAGGTGCTGTGTATACACAAATTGTCACTTCAACCTTGCCCACTCTTTCTCTGACCTCAGAAGTGGGGAAGGACGGGCTCTCGTTAATGGGCCCAGTTGCTGCTAGGGCAGGAACACTGAGAATGAGGTGGGTAACAGTGGTGGAAGATCTGTCTGAAAATAGCTCAGAATTCACAATGGGTGAGGTTTCAGCAAGAATTTGGAGGAAAAAATATGCCACACGCATTTTGCTTGCTGAAAAGTGGGGGGAAATGGAGTCTGAGTCTGCCAAACCCTGCTGACGTTATAGAAGATTCTTACATCTTCCTCTGAGTTAAAGGATCTCCTAGAAATTTATTTAGGTGAATATGTGCTGTTGATATTATAATGAGAAGAGCTTCACTATGATTTGTTTAATGTGTATTTCGATACACTTCTTTATTGTATATATGAGTTGAGATGAAAGACCTGAATCATTGTCTAAATTCAACTGCGTTGGCTGTAGAGGTTCTCGATTTACCCCAAATTCCACTGGTGTTTTTCTCTCAGAGTCAGCTAAGGTGGTTTCCCTTTGTCCTGTTTTTCTGTGCTGTGGCAGGAGTCACAGGGCAGGCGCTGCCCTCATTTTTAGCCCTAGATTGTCATTTCGTGTAGCTTTCTAGAAAGTGAGTCAGACACCCTTAGTGGGTGCCTGTAAGCCCTCCACGGTTCCTGAAATAATGTGCAAAGACCTGAACTATTTGTGTGTGTCCCTGGAAACTAGGATGAAATGTGGCAACCCAAATGGTTTGTTTTTTAGTTTATTTATAAAGAATTCTTGTGGATTTGGGAATATTTCCACTTGCACAGAACACACCTGTGTTTAGCTTTTATTTCCAGTCACTCAAAAATAGCTCCTTCATCTGTGTTCTGCCGCCCCCATCCCTGCCTTCGTGATTTGTGCTCAGAGCATGGTTGAAAGGGCTCAGAAGCCTCTGGGTCTGATTTCCATCCCGAGAAGCTCCCTGGAGAAAGGCTGAGAGCAGCCTGGTGCAGACCAGGCCAGGCTGTGGCTGTAACGGTGGACACCCCCAAGCACTCCTTGCCCTGACCGCTGCCAGCGGTGGGGGGGGGAGCGGGCCCTGCCGAGGAGAGGCCCGAAGTTCCTGCCCTTGGCCCACAGCCTCCAGGCCTCCGCCCCCCTACCCTGGAAGGAAGGGCTTCCCAGCGCCACTCCTTATAAACAAGGATCTTTAAGTATGGGTTTCTTATGAAAACGCTCCCCTGAGTAGCTGTGTCTTTGACTCCTAACGAAGCAGACACAACCCACCCCCACCCTTGCTGCTTCAGGGGCCTAAGCCTCTTGGACGACATGAAGGTAAACACTAAGAAAGATAACGTTATTGGTAAAAATCATGGAGCAGTGGAGATGGAAGGAAGGGGAAGGTAACTGACAGATGCACCTGAAAGAAGGAGGGAAGCCAGAAGATTAGATAAAGGTAGAAATAGAGGAAAAAATACAAAGTGGGGCATCTGGGTAGCCCAGTAGTTAAGCATCTACCTTCAACACAGGTCATGATCCCCAGGTCCTGGGATCGAGCCCTGCATCGAGCTCCCTCGTCTCGGGGAGCCTGCTTCTCGCTCTCCCTCTGCCTCTCCCTCTGCCCTTCCCCTACTCGTGCTCTCCCCACTCTCTCTCAAATGAATAAATTAAAAAATCTTAAAAAATAAAAGAAAATACAAAGTGAGAGTTTCACCTTTTCCTCAGGATATATGAAACCAGGGACCATTAAATCCCTGGAGCTTGACCTGCTGGGAAGGCAGTTAGGACTGCAGACTAGCTAGACTAGCTAACCGGCTTCCTTCATCTCTCTCTACCTTCCTCCTTTCTAGACAACTCTGGAGCACCTGACTTAACGGGTCATTTCATGTGCACGCCCCGGGCTTCCCAGTGCAGGGCCCTCCCGGGTGGCCGGCGGCAGGAGCCCAGGACCATTTGTCGCCCTTCCTTTCCCTGGTGGCGGCCCTGGAAGTTAGGTGGGACCGCGGGTGTCCAGTGCACGGTTTGGAGAAGGAAGGGAGGCCCAGAGTACAGAAGTGACTTTCCCAGGGTCTTCAAGCAGGGTTGTAGAAGGTGGGGCCCAGGAGCTCCCAGAGGTGACTTGTCTGCTCCTGGAGCCACCCTCTGTTGCTGGGTAGCTAGGGCAAGTGCCTCTCAAAAGATTCTCTTTATACCTTAATGGCATTATCATTATTTAATCAGGAAAATGATATTACCATGCCATTACCTCATCTGCTTGCATGTTGGTATCCGTTTTTGTGATCTCTTAGGGTCAGGATCATCCGTGACTTTCTGATTCCATCGTCACCTCCACAGAAATGAAATGATAGTGCAGAGGAAATGATGAGCTCAGCTCAGGGGTAATGTTGGTTCTTTCCGTTCCTGAAGCCCTCTTCTCCCTCTTCCTTAGGCTTTCTTCTATGTGGGCAGATTTTTGCCTTCCTCTTTTCTTTGGGCCAGGTACCACTTAGTTTTCTGCTTGCTTTTAGCATGAAAAAAAGCAAGAGAGAGAGAGAGAGAGAAAGAGGGAGAGAAGGAGGAAGAAAAGGAGGAAGGGAGGAAAAGAGAGAGAGAGAGAAAGGCGGGAATCCTGAGCTCCTTCTTAAGTCATTCTATGATTATATGTTCTTTTGTTTGTCCTAATGTTTATTTTCTCTTCCTGCCTCCCTCTGATTAATTCATTAATTGAAACATTTATTCACGGGGAAAAATGTTTTCACACTTCCTTGCTCCCCGCCCCACAGGAAGTAAGGATGTTTGTTCAAAGAGAAGTGGTTTTAGGAATCTCAAGAAAGGTTCTCAGGCTGGTATAAGAAAGCCCATCAGCTAAATAGATTGCTGGCCTTGACCCCTTTCTCTCTACACTGCTGAAGCTTTTAGCAGAACTAAAATGCTGGGATTAAATGTGGTTTCAAGGGTGAGGAGTAAATTAGCAGATGTCACCCTGAAAATGATGACACGCTGACAGACCCATTAGAAGGACATGTTTTATGAGTGAATGAAGAAGTTAAGCATAGTTCTGGGATCATCTGGGTTTACACACATTTGAAGAATGCCAGTGTTCAGCAAATGAGTCATTTATGTCATAGGAGGTACTTTTTTGCGGTATGGCCTGTCTTGTTAGACTGCATATATGCCCTTACTGGAGACACAAGTCACAGTATGTCTCCCATTCAGAGCATTAGAAATCCCGGGGAATACAGTTTGCTACTGTTTTGTCTTCCTCTTTAAAGTAACCAGAACACTGGGACTGTTGAGAAGAATCCTGATGCTATAAGTACATTTGATCAAGACTCTTCCTCACTGAGCTCATTTATTATAAACGCAGTTTTCAATTAGATGAGGCTGGTAAATATAGGTCTCAAGGTAGTAGAAAATTTCTCTTTAGTTTACCTGTAGACAATCAGGACAGTATCACCCCCAAATTTTGATGGCCATGATTGCAGTTTTCATAGACAGATGAGTTTGCAGTTGATGAGACTCCCCAGCTTTATATGCCTCTACAAGTGATGTAAAACTGTTGTACGGGGCCTGCGTTTGTTTGGCCTAATGATCATCTCTGCCCAGAGTGCTGTGCTTTAGTGGCAGGACATTAGTAATCTGTGCAACACCACCATCTTGGGATACTTTTCTCCTGCACCACACAGGAAAGCCTGCAGGTGTCTTAAGGAATTAGAGAAACGCTTTCTGTTTTCTATTTCCAACCTTTCTGTTTGTATTACTCAGAGAGGGCCATTGTGAGAATTAAATGAGATGTTGTGGCTGAAAGTGCTTTAGAAATATAAAAGTTGAATTCTAGTTACTGCTCTGAGAAGTTATTATGGGAAGAAGAAAAGACGAATTCCCAGTGACTGGAAGTTCTTACTTCATCTATTGAACTATCCTGAAATTCAGTTCAGCACTCTCCCTGAAAATCCCCTTTATTATTTATTTTTTGACTTTTCTTAGGATAAAAGTAATTTATTATGGTTACACAGCCTCTGTCTTATTAGAGTATCGCAAAGCTCTTTTTATTATTCACATTTGCATTTTATTAAAATATGCTTTTCTGAGATGGAAGGTGGCATGGAATGCACTTTTAAATAGTACTTCAAAATTATAAATAACACTCTTGGAGAAAAAATGAGAAGAAAAGTGATAAATAGATAAATACAAAGAAAAGTCAGAATCACCTGTGACCTCACCACCTTCAGATACTTCTCAATATTTGAGCTGTATTCCTCCAGATGTTTTATACATAGACATACACACATAGATTATAGTTCAAAATAAAAACAGGGGGATCCCTGGGTGGCTCAGCGGTTTAGCGCCTGCCTTCAGCCCAGGGTGTGATCCTGGAATCCTGGAATCGAGTCCCGTGTCGGGCTCCTTGCATGGAGCCTGCTTCTCCCTCTGCCTGTGTCTCTGCCTCTCTCTCTGTGTGTGTCTCTCATGAATAAATAAAATCTTTAAAAAAAATAAAAACAGGATCGTATTACACACACTAGTCTGTAACCCTCTTTTTTCTAAATCTATCATGCCTATCTTGGGCAGCATGTTTAAATGGTTTCTTGTGTCCTATTGTATAAAGTATCATGGTTTTCTTCTATGTTTAGCTTGTTTTTAGGTTTTCTTTATTTTAGACCATGTTGCATGCAGTCACTGTGTCATGAATTCCTTGTGCAGGTAATTAGTTCTGCCGCTTTCTACTACTTGTATAACCTCAGGAAGGTTGCTCAGAGTCTCTGTGCCTCAGCTTCCATGTCTGTGAAATGGGGATGATGTATGGTGTTGCAAAGATTGAATGAGTTAAGGTAGGGAAAGCACTTAGCCTGCCTCCCTCAGAGTAAGTGCTGAATAAATGTTAATAGTTGTTATTTATAGATGATAAATAGCTAACTGTAATGCTGCATCAATTCCTTTTAAAGGCATTTGAGTGATGGAAGTGATGAAAGACTGCAATTTAGTCTCCCCACAGGAGTGTGTGTGAATGTTTTCCTATCCTTGTCATCCCCGAATATTATCATTCTTTCTAATCTCTGCTAATCTGATAGGTGTTTGCATTCTTTAAAATGATTACTCAAGTTGAGAATTTTATGTGTCATTTTCCAATTGATTTTTATAAAACTACCTTATACTCATGACATTAGCCTGTCATCTTTCACTTTACAAATGTTTTTTCTTAGTTTATGACTCAGGGAGATATTTAAGAAAAACATCATTAAAAATAAATACCTTTTAGACTTAAATTTTCTCCATTTTCTGCTTAACTAGATAGTGCAGTACAATTCATCCTTTTAAGAATAGTTTTACTTAAGGCTTTTATATTTTAGTCATAGCTGGAAAGGGTAGCTGGCTATTAAATGCATTCCTTTTCTGCCTTCCTTAGGGCTTTCAGAGGTTCTATTTAAAGCTTCTGTCCTTACAAGCATTTTTTTACAGTGGCATTCAGAGAGCCCCTGAGGTTCTGCATGGATATATATATATATATATATTTCCTCATATTCTAGATGAGAGCGTGGCCAACTTTTTCTGTAAAGGGCCAGAGAGTAAATATTTTAGGCCTTATGGTCTTTGTTGCAACTATCCAAAAACAGTCGTAGAAGTAAATGAATGGGCATGGCTGAGTTCCAATAAAACTTTATTTATAGACACTTAAATTTGAATTTTGTGTAATTTTCACATTCCTTGAAATATTCTTCTCTCGGTTTTTAAAAACCATTTAAAAATGTATAAACTATTCTCAGTGGGATGAACAGAAATAGGTAGCAGGCCAGATTTGCTCCATGGGCTATAGTTTGCTGGCCCCCGAGATAGAATATCTAGAAACAGACCCCAAAAATACAGCCAATTAATTTTCAACAAAGGTACAGGGAAATTTTATTTTATTTTTTAAAAGATTTATTTATTTACTCATGAGAGACAGGGGGGCGGGGGCAGAGGCACAGGCAGAGGGATAAGCAGGCTCCATGCAGGGAGCCCAATGCCGGACTCAATTCTGGGTTTCCAGGATCAGGCCCTGGGCTGAAGGTGGTGCTAAACCGCTGAGTCACCTGGGCTGCCCAGTACAGGGAAATTTTAAAAAAGAAAGGAGAGGGCACCTGGGTGGCTCAGTGGTTGAGCATCTCTCTTTGGCTCAGGTCGTGATCCTGGGGTCCTGGAACCTGCTTCTCCCTCTGCCTATGTCTCTGCCTCTCTTTCTGTGTCTCTCATGAATAAATAAATAAACAAAATCTTTAAAAAAAACCTCACTTTAAATAAAAAAGAAATAAAAAAGAAAGGAGAGTCTTTTTCAGAAATGATGTTGGCACAATTGGAAATCCATAAGCAAAACAAAAGCAAAAATGTACCCTAATCTAAACCTAACTAACACATGATGCAAAGATTAACTCAGAATGGGCTGAGTAGATCTACACGCAAAATAGATCTACTAAAATGTAACATACATCTACATGTAAAACAAAAACTACAAAATGTTATTTATGAAAACATAGGAGAAAGAATTGTTAGACATGACACCAAAAGCACAGTCCATGAAAGAAAATACTGCTAAATTGAACTTTAACAAAATTAAAAACTTTTGCTCTGCAAAGATACCATTAAGAGAATGTTGGTTGGTCTATTTTTCTTACAAGGTGATCTGAGCCCCACTGTTAGTAAATAATTGCCTGATAAGTAATTGCATGAATTTCAAGGAGCTTGATTTTGTTCGCAGTCTTCCTACGAATATCCTTTGTAACACAAGACCAAAAATCTCCCTTATCAGAGTCCTTTCCCCCAAGGTGGCAAACAAATGTAGCCACACCCTACCAGTTGGGCCTGGGCTCAGCTGAGCAGCCTGAGGGCTTGGATTTGACCTGGGAATTGTATTTTTCACTCACTGCACAAGGCTTATAAACTATATTTGCTGAGGATGGAGAAAAAGACCCTGAAACAAGTTTTTATGCCAAGGGAATAAGTTTTCCCTAATAGGAAAACTGAAACCGAGAGTTGTCTGATGAAGAATGAGATGGAAGGTAGGAATTTAGGAATTTACCAATAGTTGCTACAGCTGGATGATCTTGGCATTCATAATATTAGGTCATGGCTATGCCCTTTACCTCATATGCCTTCCTGGTCCTTATCTGTGAACTGAAGATACTCCCCCACCTTCATCCATAACAGCTGTCTTTGTTACCTCTTAGACATGCTGCAGGAGCTAAGAAAATCTCTTAAAACATGATGAAAGGTGCTTTATAAGTGCCAATGTCTTTGTCAATGAAACAAAATGATTCTTTATTATATCTACTACCCTTTTAATGGAAGAAAAGCATGTGTCAGGATGCAGAATCAATACGGTTTTCTAAACATGAATGCAAATGAAAACAGCTGTAGGATGCACTTCCTTGAGAGGTAAACTGTGTTGTTAGCCAGGTGCTTTGAATGATCCAAAAGTATCATCAGAAACAGCTTCCAAAATTTAGCATTAAATGGGCACCTAGGTGGCTCAGTCGGTTGAGGGTCGGGCTCTCGGTTTTGGCTCAAGTCATGATGTCATGGGTGGTGGGATCAAGCCCTATGGGGTGGGGGTGGGGTTCCATGCTCAGCAGGGAATCTACTTGAAGATTCCTTCCCTTTACCTCTCCCTCTCAAATAAATAAATCTTTTTTTAAAATTTAGCATTAAATAGTCATCTTGATGTAAGTGATTTAACAAGTAGAAAATGGGAAATTTCTATGAAAAAATACTGGTGCATAATTTTGCATACTTGATTATGTTTAAATAGACCCAAATAATGTATAAGCACTTCCTTAATGAGTTGCATTTTGTGTATGACTTGTTCACATGCCTTCATGTGTTAATGGCTCATGGCATGCTTTAAGCCCAATCATAAGTAAACAGGACAGGTCCTCTCTGCAAATATCCCCTTTTCACATGATTGCTGATTTTTGAAGTAGATTTATGGGGGTAGAAGGTCTTTAATTCTGACATTAGGAAAGAGGCTAAAAGCATAAATATTTTCTGAAACTTAAGATTATGTAACCTGCAAATAAAATAATGAAATTGGTAAGCTATTGTTGTATATTTGTTGCGTACAAACTGTATGGCCATGCCCCACAACTCTGGGAGACGCCCAATATGAATGGTGATTCTGAATGTGGACTGTTATGGAAGTATCTGTTGGCTGCTATTCTCTGTAAGAGGCTCCAGATAGAAGCATCTTCTTCTAAGAGGGAAACAGGCTGTGAGTCATGAGGCCTTAGGGGCTTCTGCTCTGGCTTCTCTCCTATTAAAATCCCTTCAGGCCTTCCTCATTCCTGCTTGCCTGCCTCCCATAATGTCTGTGGAAGTTCTCTTTCTGGGGACCAAGATTTGATCTCTGCTTTTTGATCAGTTCTAAGTGACATCTGGACTCAAAGGTTACTTTTGTGGCATTTCCTAACCCACATGCTCTGAGTGGGTTTTGAGAGTATAGGGTAGTGATCCCCTCAGTTCTCCAAGTGGATCAAAAGGGCCTTAGGTAGCTGGAAGCCCCCTCTGAGTTGATAGCTTTCAACAACATTTGGCTTCCAGCAATATGGCATCAAAATAGTATCATTTTATATGTGTTCTATTATCTGAAAAAAAATTGGGTGGCACTGACTTACTGCATGTATTTAAATTTTCCATATAACGATGTTTAACACTGACTCTACTTTTCCTTAGGGAATATTCACCTTCCCTGTTAAAGAAAGGTACATATGACAAGCAGAGGAGACTCCAGGATAATTAAAAAACTCTTGTATGTCTTTTCATTTTAGAAATTCTTTCTCTAGGACTTCTTTTGGGAATTAGACCTTGAAATAGCTCAGACTTTTAAAGATAGACCTTAAAGTTCTATTAAATCTAAAATAAAATAAATTCTAATTAAAGAAACAGTCTTTTTTAAGCAAGTATAATTTCTGGCTGTAGCCATGCTGGCATTAAAGGTGTTAGGCTTCCTCTCCTGCCATAGACAACTTTAAAATTGGACAAAATACGTGAACCCACTGTTTTTAGGCATTGAGTAATACATAGCTCGGGGATGCAATCCTTGAGATAAAGATTCCACATCAACCCTGGCTGTTTTCCTGGGGGC
This sequence comes from Canis lupus familiaris, assembly GCF_011100685.1. Taxonomy (NCBI): domain Eukaryota; kingdom Metazoa; phylum Chordata; class Mammalia; order Carnivora; family Canidae; genus Canis; species Canis lupus. The sequence goes on along the minus strand of NC_049260.1, from coordinate 15,636,455 downwards.
TCTTTCAAAATTGCAACACAGGGCAGTGGGCCCCATCAGAAAGCAGAAAACTCATTAGCTAGAGGAAACCAAGATTGTAATTCAGGGCTGCCAGGGTGACTGGACTTTCGGGGCAGTGAATTGCCAAGGAGCAAGCTGTACAAAGAGCAAGCTCCAGCAGGCTATATAGAGGAGTCTCTTGAGTCTTTTGTCAAATACTAAGCTGTGCATCAACAGGGCAAGACTCCGCCAGGCCTAGCAGAAAACAAGCACATGGGAGCAGGTGGGCCATGAGCTGAATGAGTATCTCAGAAGTCACCAGGGATGGGAGGGTGGTGGCCTTTCTGGCCAAGCAGGGTAGAAAAACTCTGTTGAATACACCTGGCATTCAGGTAATTGAACCCAATTGTAATTGAGAACCCAGAAAAGGCAGCCACGGGAACAGTGCTACCCTAACCTACCCTAACAAAGTATTTAAGCAGAGCCTTGACAGGTCAAGCTGATCTGCAAGTAACTTGCTCGCCATAACAAAACTCAACACTCTTACAAGGAAGATCGCAAAAATCCAGTCTTCAGGGTGTAGCTTATATAGTTGTTGAGACCATACAGTCACAAATTACTCTATGTATGAAGAAGTAGGAAAATGTGAGGGATGTTGTGGGTAGCTTATAGAAGACATGGGGACATTTCTGAATAGTTTGCAGGCATCCATACATGCTTCAGTTCATATTCGCATGACCAAGTGGAGGCTTGATTAGTGCTCTTTGTGTGTTCCTTATCCAATTTCTCTCTCTCTCTCTCTCTCTCTCTCTCTTGAGAGGCAGAGACCCAGGCAGAGGGAGAAGCAGACTCCCTGTGGGAAGCCTGATATGAGATTCAATCCCGGAACCGTGGGATCACGACCCGAGCCAAAGACAGATGCTCAACCACTGAGCCACCCAGGCATCCCTAGTTTTTCATTACCAGTTATATAATATGTCAAATGACAGAGTCCTAAACTAACGTTGCAAAGCCTGTAAGTTATTGCCCAGTAAAAAAAATCAGGGTTTTTTTTTTTTTTTTTTACAAGTTAGATAAATTCTTTGAGGTCATGAGTTCTCAGTATCAACAAAATAGTGAATGACTCCCTAAGCCTTGACAATCCTAGAATGTTGACATTTGTAATGTGACATTTTCCTTTAATTTCTTTCATCAGTGTTTTATAGTTTTCATTTTGTAGGTCTTTCACCTCCTTGGTTAAGTTTATTCCTAAGTATTTTATTATTTTTGATGTGACTGTGAGTGGGATTGTTTTCTTAATTTCTTTCTAGTACTTCATTGTTAGTGTATAGAAATGCAACAGATTTCTGTATATTAATTTCACGTCCTGAAGCCTTACTGAATTCATTTATCAGTTCGAATAGTTTTTGGAAGAGTCTTTCAGATTTTCTCTATAGAGTATAATGTCATCTGCAAATAGTGGAAGTTTGACTTCTTCCTTGCCAATTTGGATGCCACTTACTACTTTTTGATGTCTGATTGCTGAGGCTAGGACTTCTAGTCTATGTTGAACAATAGTGGTGAGAGTGAGCATCCCTGTCATGTTCCCGACCTTAGGGGAAAGGCTCTCAGTTTTTCCCCCATTAAGGATGATGTTAGTTACGGGTTTTTCATATAAGGCCTTTATTATGTTGAGATATGTTCCTTCTAGACCTACTTTGTTGAGAGTTTTTATCATGATTGGATGTTGTACTTTGTCAAATGCTTTTTCTGCATCTGTTGAGATAATCATATGGTTTTTATCCTTTCTCTTGTTAATATGATGTATCATACTGATTTGTTTTTATTAAGATTTTATTTATTCATGAGAGACACAGAGAGAGAGAAGGAGAGACATAGGCAGAGGGAGAAGCAGGCTCCATGCAGGGAGCCCAATGCGGAACTTGATCCCGGATCCCAGGATCATGCCCTGAGCCAAGGGGAGACGCTCAACCGCTAAGCCACCCAGATGCCCCTATCATACTGATTTGTGAATATCAAACCACCCTTGCATCCCAGGAATAATCCCACTTGATCATGGTGAATGATTTTTTTTTAATGTACTGTTGAATTTGGTTTGCTGGTATTTTGTTGAGGATTTTTTCATGTGTGTACATCAGGGATATTGGCCTATAGTTCTCTTTTTTAGCAGTGTCTTTTTCTGGTTTCATGTCAGGGTACTGCTGGCCTCATAGAATGAATTTGGAAGCTTTGCTGTCTCTTCTATTTTTTGGAATAGTTTGAGAAGATTAGGTATTAGCTCTGCTGTAAGTGTTTAGTAGAATTCCCCTGTGAAGCCATCTGGTCCTGACTTTTGTTTGTTGGGAATTTTTTGATTACTGATTCAATTTCATTGCTGGTAATCAGTCTGTTCAAATTTTCTGTTTCTTCCTGATTCAGTTTTGGGAGGTTATGTGTCTCTAGGAATTTGTCCATTTCCTCTGGGTTGTCCAATTTGTTGGCATATAATTTTTCATAATATTCTCTTCTAATCCTTTGTATTTCTACAGTGTCAGTTATTGTTTCTCTTCCTTCATTTCTGATTTTATTTATTCGGGTCCTCTCTTTTTTTTCTTGATGAGTCTGGCTAAAGGTTTATCAATTTTGTTTATCTTTTCAAGGAACCAGCTCCTGGTTTCATTGATCTGTTTCATTGGGTTTTTTAGTCTGGAATGTGACATTTCCTTGAGCGAATTTGTATCTGGGGCTATATCCTTGGTTTCTCTCATGAACTGTGGTCTGTCAGGCATTTCTTCTGACATTGAGAGAGACAGTAGTCTTTTTTTTTTCCCCTCTTACCTCATAAACCATGATGTTGATGAGCCTGCTTTAATAACTGACTTACGGGGATGTTGGAAATTCTGAGCCAAAATCCCAGCCATGCAGAATAATTGCATCTCTTGGGGAGGTGTTAACAAGCAGAGGCAAAGCTGAGTGCTCTTGGGCTGTGGCTTCTATGGATCTTTCTCTCAATAGACCCCCTGAAGCTCCACGCAGAAGACGTTCATTAGTAAATATTAAACAGCGCTTTCTGTACTGCTGGTGGGATGCTGAGGGTGTAAGACCCCCTCGGGACACTCTGAGGCTCACTTAACAGCCACACTGAAAGTGTACAGCACTCACTTTCTTCTGGCGTGATATCTCAGTCATCAAAGAAGGCCATGAAAATTTTTTTTCAGCCATGCTGGATAACTTCTGGGAAATCAGAAATTTCTGGGGAATGTGGGGACAGCTAACCACCAAGAGAAGTGACTGAGCACTTAAAATGAATCGATTTTAATCTTTCCATTTTTTGGTTTGATATGTCCATTTGTAAGCTATGCATTCCCGTCTGAACTCAAATAGTGCACTTACAGTGTCTGAGAAAATGTGGCCTACATTTTGGAGGTACTTTTTGTTTCTACAATTATAGACAAATAATTAATGCGGTACAGACCAACAGGTAAGCCACATCATATAGATGAAGCTTTCTTGTGTAGCTAATCTATACTTGCTCTTCCTCATTCAATTTGACCTCACTTCTGATGTTTGAAAATTGAGAGAAGTAGATCAATAGTCTGGGGGAAGATTGGGCCATCCATCATTTCATCCATTTAGCCAACATTTATTCAGAATCGGTATTTGCCTGGAAATGTTCTAGGTATTTGGTGGGTGTAAAGGTGTAAAGATAAGATCCTTGTTTTCAAAAAGCTTACCATTTTTGAGAGTCTTCCTACTCAAAGTGTGGTTCATGGACCAGCAGCATATGCATCACCCAGAAACCTGTTAGAAATACTGAATCTCAGACCTGCTTTAGACCTACTGAATCCAAATTGGCATCTTCACAGGATCCCCAAGTGGATAGTATGTGCATTAAAGTTTGAGAAGCACTAGTCCAAATCATTGATTGTTAACCTGCATATTGGGAGGACCTGGGGACTTCTAAAAAGTGCCGATTTCCTGGTGCCACCGCCTAGAAATTGTGCTTGAATTGTGGGGTGTAGCCCAGGCATTGGGAATTTTAAAAACTCCCCAGATAAATGTGCAACCACCATTGATAAACCCTAAACTATTAGGTTGCTCTGCATTCTTGACAAAAGGGAGCCCAGAAGGAGGTTGCAGCTCATTCTGTTAATCAATCTGCAATCCAGGTGGCAGGTTTGTCTTTTGTAAACATTTGTAGTGCCTAGACTAGAGTCCAATTGGCCAGAGCTCACTGGTGACTTTCTGCCAACAAGTTGCATGTCAGGAGGTGACCGTCAGCCGGCCCCTGCTTTGGTTAGCTGTGTGACGTGCTGGAGTGCTTCAGCCACATTTTTCAGGGCTCCTCCGACAGGATCAAGTGGACTAAGGCATGATATTGGGGTCTGGGCAAGTCTTCCCTCCTCAGACCTGCCCTGGGGCCTTGGTGTCCCTCTCTTTGGCTTTCTTCCAAGTGTGTGAGCTACAGCCACTGGTGGTTTCACCCAAGGATGGTGACAAATGTGTGTGATCTTAATTCAGAAGCTTTCCTGGTCAGGGCATTGGAGCAGCTCAGTGGTTGAGTGTCTGCCTTTGGCTCAGGTCATGATCTTGGGGTCCTGGGATCGAGTCCCACATTGGGCTCCCCACAGGGAGCCTGCTTCTCCCTCTGCCTGTGTCTCTGCTTCTCTCTGTGTGTCCCGCATAAATAAATAATCAATCTGTCTGTCTATCTATCTATCTATCTATCTATCTATCTATCTATCTATCTCTTTAAAAAGAAGATTTCCTGATCATATTGTCCCTCAAGGTCCCTGAGACCAGTCCATAGAATCACCATAATAATGATAACCACCAGCAGTTATGTGGCTCTTTACACCTCGCCAAGATTTTCCTGTGTGTCGAGAGACTGAGACCCAGAGTTTTTATAACCAGAGGGCCACTTAAGTCTCCGCAGGCCCGTTTGCTCTCTTTCCCCCTTTCCTGAGATAGCTCCGAGAACCTGACATAGTGCAGAATGTAGAGGTAGGAGGACAGCACAACTACAGCTCTATTTATTCATTCCTTCAAAGGAAAAACATCATTTGTTTTTTATGAGGAAGAATACCATATTTTACTCAAATATCTGCCTGGTGATGAGGCATCCGGAAACCATTTTGAGGACTTGGTCATAGAAGAGTGACCATTCTATGTCAGAAATATCATTCTTTCCATACTCTTGACTCTTTTTAAAGTACTTTCCTCTGCTTTTGTGCCAGTAGAGTTATTTCTAATTGTCATTGTTCTGGAAACTTTCATCTACATGCTGATCTTTCACTCTTTCCCACTGCAAACTCCTGCCTCATTCAGAAGCTGCCCCCTCAACCTGCTTATACTGGGCATTACTCATCACTATTGGAATCTCAAAATCCGCTAGGGTGGTCATCCTCTTGGGTTACATCTCTGTTTCCAGTGTGATTATTAACAGTGTCCCAGGTTTGAAAAGAATTTAAATGGTCACTCTCACATGTTCCAGTATTTTGGCTGCACTGCCTCTCTCCTCAGTGGTCAGCTGCTATCTCATTGTCCTGCTTTCACGCACCTCCTGCCATCCTCCTTGGGGACATCCGCTCCACCCTGATGACATGCTGGCCTCGCACATCACTGACCAGCTGCCCCTCCATTCTGCTTCTGTCACTCACAAGGGCCATCTTGCCTCACACTTCACATCGCTCTTCAGTAGATGTTGGTTGGGAGCCCCCTGGGAGCCAGGCACTGCCTTCACTCTAAGTGCTGGTTCTTGAATGTTTTCTTCCATGACCCCTGCTTCCTGCTTTCCCTCTTCCCTTCCTTCATGCTTAGTGATCCTGCTTCTGACCTTTCTCATTGCCTTGGTTCGTCTCTCATTGTCTCTTTTCAGGCTACCTGGTTCATCTTGGTCCCACTTGTTTTTAAATCTGGCCTACCACTCCTGCTGGCATTTCTGCATCATATTGATTCGCTGTCTGCCTCTCCCACTAGGCTCTGAGCTCCGGAGCCCTGCAAGGACATTATGATTTTCTGTTTACCCCTGAATTCCTCTGCTATCCTGTATGTTTTCAGTCCTCAGTAAATAAATTAAATTTGCTGCTCCTTTACATTTCCAGAAGCACAGCCCTCATATGAATAATTGTCTCTTCGTCTCTGCAATCAAAAGGCTTGTTCTTTTGCCTGGTTTGTCAGAAAGGATGTATTTCCACTTCTCATTTTGCTATCAGAATTGTTCCCATTTCCCTTAAATTAGCTTCTCTTGCCAGGGGGTAAGAAGCGCCCTGCTCCAGATGCCTTGACCCTGAGCTGGTTTCTATCCTGCAGCGGGGCTCCCCCTTTCACTTTCCTCCATGTCCTGGGGCACACTGGCTGTTTTCTTTTAGGAATGTGCTTATCTCATCCATGAGCCTTGTATTTATCTTCATACCAATCAGAACAGTAAGACAGATTGTACTCTACCTTCCCTCTCTTACCTTGAGTTACACAATGATTAGTAATGTTAATGTTTTCCTTAAAAAGCTGAGTATAGACAAGCCATCTAAGCCATTCTCCACTGATGGGAGATCTAATAAATATGTCGTTTGCATACTTTTCCCCTGTAGGCATATATGAGTTCTCCAGTTATTCTGGATATGCTTCTGCAAATTTTCTTCATTGTTTTTCTCACACATAAAGGAAAAGGCTTCGTTACAATGATTCAACCCAATGATTGGGTTGCTCCTTGCCTAAGATAAGGCAAGGCATGGATATGCACCAGTCAGAAAGTTTGGAAGGAAGCTTTTGGAAAGAAATGTAGCACCCAACAATATTTGAGTGCCTTTTGTGGATGTAATTCTGTATCAGGTGCTTTGAAATTAATGTGCAGGGAAGTTCAGTCCTCACATAAGCAATCCCTTTGCGCATGAAAAGATTTAAGATTGTTTGAAAAGCTGTGAATGATTATCTCTCATTTGGTACCAGAGCTCTTGGTTGATACCTATTAGCCATAAGGACCTTGTATAATATTGTATGTGGGTCTCTCACATAAATCTCTAAGCTCCCTGGAGTTAAGGATCATGTTCTTTGCGTGTTTAACGTCTGGTGCCTACAAAAGGAACTTACATATACTTTACATTTCATAGATGTTTGTTGAATTGAATATCGTGAAGTGCAAATTAACACAGTTGTGAGTATTCCAAGAAAAGATAAAGCATTCATCATTATCACTTTCCTAAAGGTGAGTTTCAAGCTGGGTTTGAAGAGAAGAAGGACTTGTCTGGAAAAAAGAGGAGGGAAAAAAAGGTGCCAGGCATTTCCTTAAAAGCAGAGCCTTCTGAATTGAAAGGTTTAATTTCTAAGGATTAAAAGTAAAAGAATGTCACCCCCCAACCCCTTCATAACATTTCCTGGTATTGTTGATGACGAGATTTCTCAGAGTTGGAAGAACAGCAGGAGCCATCGTACTCTGCCACCACCGCCCCCATTCATGAATCCCGTCTGTGGGGACTGATGCTGGATTATTTAGGGAGTGATGTGACATCAGCAGGACCAGAATACTTACCTGGGCTTCTCTTTGTCATTTTCCAAGAAAGACAAGCATTCTCTTATGTTGTCTTTTGAACCTAGGTTTGTTCTGGGTAAATCTGAACTTGATGCTTCAAATGTCTGTTTTTTGGTGTTGGTCAGGACTAGAATTTACCATCTCTGCTTGAGCCCTCCTGGCCCCTTCCCTGCCCCACCCCGGTGCTGTAGAGGACCGGGAGTGCCTCTCCGTGGGCCCTGAGCATGATCTCCTCACTTTGTTGAGCATGCCCCGCTTCTGACGTACCTTAAAAAGACCTATGTGTTTCTAGCACTTTTTGGGAAGCCTTTGCTCATTTTAGGCTCTACAGGAATTCGTGATCACAGTCTGAGAACTGGGTTTTTACTCCAGGATGTGTACTCAACAGCAGTATACACTGTACATCCACCGGGCAGGAAGAAATGCCCAAGTGAGGAGGTTTGCGGTAGGCCAGGTGAGTCTTGGATTAGGCTGGTAGATGTGGAACTGGAGCTGGAGGACAAATATGAGATATATTATAAAGCTAGAGCAAATTGGCCTTCTAACTAATTGGATGTGGAGTAAAATAGAAGTGATTTTGTGGTCTGAGATTAAAGGCCCAGGAGAACCATGAGGCTGTTAGGCTCAGAACGGAAGCTTGGCACAGGCCAAGCTCTCCGGCTCTCTCTCTGGCACCTGGCATAAAATAGACGCTCAATAAACATTTGACGAGTGAATGAACAGAATAGGGATTATTTGAAGGGAAGCAGGTTTGATCTAGAAGAATGAGTAGATGTATTCTTTCATTTAGTAAGCAAACATGGAGTTCTGTGAGGTGGGGGAAGGGCTTTTCATGATGACAACTGTGCCCCATCACCACTGAGAGGAGAAGGTGAGGAAGAACAATGCGTTCATGAGCTTGCCAAAAGTGTGATTTTTCTTATGCTTGGCCGATTGTCACAAAGCCCTTTTTAATTTCCACAAGCTTTGTGATAGGGCAACCAAAGAGAACATTTGTGCGTGTGGTACTTTCTAAAGCACGTTTTACAGTTAACGAAATCATTTTATTTCAGCAAAATTCAGACGAAGAAAATACATATCCTCCCATCTTTAAAGAAAAGAAGATCGTATTGATTCAGGGCATCTGACAGCAGCCCTGGGTTTTGAGTCCCAGCCAGCAGCTCCAGCACACTTGTGCTTTTGTTCCTCCATCTGACTTGGAGATTTGTGCTGACTTCGTCTCAGTAACCACTGTTGCACTGATAGCGGCCTCCAGGAAAGGGCCTCCATTCTCTCTGAGAGTGGTGGCAGGCCTCCTCGGAGGGTGCTTGCCGCATTTCTCACTCTCTTCTCCCTGTTTTCCTAGGATTGCATCGACGTGGGCTGGTGGGAAGGAGAGCTCAACGGCAGACGAGGAGTTTTCCCTGACAACTTCGTGAAGTTACTTCCACCTGACTTTGAAAAGGAGGGCAATGTAAGTCTTCTGGCCTTGACGTCAGCGCTCCACACGCTCTTGAATTTGTGGCTTCCGTGATGGGTGTTGGGATACCGGGTGAGGGGAGTTTAGCGGACCACTGAAGAGCACTGGCGTTTTCGTTCAGTGGACCTGGTTTCTGGGCCCTCAGCCGTCCTGTAGGCTGGGTGTGAGGGTGAACAAGTTCATTACCTGACAAGCCTCAGTTTCCTCATCTGACAGCTGGTCACAGTGACCCTTATACTGGTGTTGTTGCATGAATAAGATAATGTGTGTAAAGCACTCGTTGCAGTACCTAGAACATATAAGCACCCAAATGAGAAGAACTCTTGGGTGTCCCATTTGGTAAGCAGACTGCCTGCATCCTGTGTGGTATGTCCTTGGGGGGCAGTGGGTGGAATGCCCAATATTGTGGAAGTGGCTCCAAAGCACATTGTGAAGCCGAGGATGCAGTGAGGCCACTGATGTTCCTACACTGTGTGTGCACAAACACGGACATGTATACAGACATACACACACGTCCATATATGTACTTGCATACACCTCTGATCTGTTTTCTCTCTGTGGGGACCCATTGTCCGATGCTGTTTAAATGAGCTGGTCCATCTTTGCCTCGCTCCAGGTGAATTGTTTCTCTGATGATGATGGAACAAGAAATGTTGAAAAGTTAGAGGCACTTTACATCTTAAGAGGTCCTTTCCGTTCTGCTGTGCCCCTCAGGGCTCTTTGCTCAGGCTTTCACTTGACTTCTGCCTGCCTTTCTGGCCGGGTTCCTTTTTATGCCTGTTGGGGCTCTGCTACTGGACCATGAACCTGACCTTGACCCATGACCATTCCCTTGGAGCTGAGGTTTATGAAGGATTGCTACACACTGGTGGAATGGTTGCTAAAGACATTAAACAGCATTGATGGCATATGTACTGCTTAGATGAACAAATGTGATTGTTCAAGAAGCTGCCTCATGATCCCACCAAGGTCATACCCCATAGATCTTTAGATCAGTTTGAAGCGTAGGGCCACACCCCTAGGCTTTTGGAGAGCTTGCTTTCCTGTATCGTTTAGCAGAAGAATGTTCTGTTCCTCATGTGTTATTCTCTCTTGGAACTGAGTTCTGGGTCCAGACTATCTGGATTCTGCTACCTGGTGTTTTCTTTGTCCCTGACACTTAATGCTGGTCCGTGGACTACACTTTATCAGGATTGCCTGGAGCTTATTAGAAATACTCAGACCCCGCCCTAGACCTGGTGCATCAGAACCTGCATTTTAACAAGATCCTCAGGTGAACTGTTTACACATTACAATTGGGGAAGTGCTGGCATAGAAGCAGGTATCTGTTTCAGTTGATGACAACCCCACCATCTAGTTCCTAACCATATTGTGGGAGGGGAATCAATTCTTAGAGAAGAACTCATCAATCAAGAAAAAAAAACAATTTCTAGCAAGCAAAATCATTTGAGCCATTTTTACTGGATGATCATGGTGGTCGGTTATCAGTTGACAAAATCCATCCCTGAGAAAAACAGATGCTAACATTTAGTAATGACCGGATGGTCAATGTTTTGAAACAAGAGGACACAGGATTGAGGTTTGGCAACCGTTTATAGAGTGTAATACTTGTGACTCGAGGCTACAGCATTGGCTAGACCTGGGCTTGAATCATGGCCCTGCCACTTGTTCTGTTCAAGGTCACCCCACTGGATGTGTCTGAGCCCCAGTATTTTCATCTATAAAATTGTGAGAATAATTGTACCCACCTTGTTGAACTGTTGAGAAGCTAAGAATTCTTGAGCACAGCGCCTGGTACTTGGTAAAGGCTCCATATGCATTAACTTTTCTGGTCCTTGTAATTACTGTTTTCACGAGTGTGGGAAGGCTCCAGCTGAAACTATAGTAATGATAGAAGTCGGACTCTGGTTCATCTTGCTTCAGCTGGTCAAATCAACACATTTATCTTAATGTCTTTGTGAACTTCCCTGGGAATCCAAATGCATCTGAGAATTTTGATGATAGCCTTTAAAAAGAAATCTAGTACTTTAGAAACTATATTTATAGAGACAAGCGGGAACAGAATGGCATAATCTTCATGTTATTTCTCATATTTTTTTCAGGATCTGCTACCTGGCAGTTAGGTTTTATGTTTATTTATTTATCCACTGTGTGTTTTTTGGATCCCTTCTCGTGGGCTAGCCACCGTGCTGGTTGATGAGAAGTGAAGAGTACACACAGTTACTGCCCTTGTTGGCTTAGAGTCAGGTAGCAGGTCTGATGTTCAGGGCCAGAGACCTGCTGGACCTTTCTGAAAGGACATCGAGGGTGGGCCTCTTCCAAGGAGTGGAGTGGAGAAGGCTGTTCAGACTGCCTGTTTGACCCTTCTCACCAATCTTTGCAAGCCTGGTGAAAGGTGTCCATGTCCTGAAGCATTTGGCTGCCAAAATCTTCCTGGTGACTCCTCTCCCTGTGGCCAAGAAATCTTAGCCAGAGTGCTGTCCTGATGGACGTTTGCCCCCTTCCTGGTTCTGATTGAGGTAGGATGATTTTGAAGGCTAAGGTAAAATCTGGATAATTCTATAAGCAAATGGGCAAAGTCTGTGGTTGCCTACATTGTGACACCTTGCTTTCTAGTTCTCAGTCACATTTTAGTGGGGCAATAAATACACCAGGTGAGAGATTCTGTGACATACTCTTTTAGGAGCTCTGCTTCGTTACGTAAGGTATTAAGGGAAGACTGCCGCCAAGATAGTGAAGTTGTCAGTGAGGAGTAGACTCAGCTTGCTCGTTGAGGCATGCACACTCTTTGGAGCCCCATGGGCATCTCTCCAACCTCAGACAAGCAGCCACCATATCCTTGATAGGTCTTTTATTTTTTGTTTAAGATTTTTAAAATTTATTCATGAGAGACAGAGAGGCAGAGACATAGGCAGAGGGAGAAGCAGGCTCCCTGTGGGGAGCCCAATGCAGGACTTGATCCCAGGACCCTGGGATCACGACCTGAGCTGAGGGCAAACGCTCAACCACTGAGCCACCCAGGTGTCCCCTGATAGGTCTTTTAACCTTGTCCCTAAGAAGAAAACACGGTTGGGGAAAACAATAGGCAAACCTGTCAGACAAGGTAATGCCTACAGCTGAGAAATGACGGTATAATGTGACATTTAGCTTTTAGAAAATTTAAAGTATTCCAACCTTTTCAGCCCCTCTGGCCCACAGAACCAGCCAACCAGCTTTCCATTGGCTGTTATACCAGCTTTTATCGCTACACCCATAGTATTGGTGAGCTGGTGACAATGTGATGGGAGCTGGGGCTGTTGTTTGCTGAGTTGGCTGTGTAAAGATGATTAGAATCATTAACACAAATGCTCTGTGTGAATGACAGAGTCTGGAACATTATTCCACCACCAGTTTCAGCACATGTCATCTTGTCTTGCCAGTGGCTGGGGCTGCAACCATTCACCCAGGAGAGAGGACAGTCTAGGATGATCAGGGTAGATAGCAGCACACGGCATGTATTCAGCAGGAGACCTCTTGAATCAGTGAGCATTCTGACGAAGCTGGCTCTTTCTGCTGCTGTGGTATGGACTCAGGTGGTTACCACGGAGCCTTTGGGAATTTCCTGGAGGGCTTTCTTTCAGAGAATGCTCAGCAGATTCTCTCTCACTAGGTGAGAAACGCTTTGGGGCTTTCTCTCAAGATATTCCCCTGGGAGGGCGGAAGGGGGGGAGAGCACCCGCTGATCTCTTGGTGCATATTTTAGAGCAATTATGTAAGCTATTTATGAGAGAACCTAGATTCACTGGCTGTCTGTTTATTTTGAGACTTGACAGTAAAATTGAATATCAAAATGGAAAGATTAAATATTCTGAGAGCTCTAATGAAGCAATGCACATGCTCTGTCATGATTATTGAAGGAAAATGGGGGACCTGAACTCTCAAGTACAGCAGAAAATGTTTCACTGTCATTGAAAAAAATAGAAGAGCTATTCCAAATGGTAATTGTTCTGAAAGATTGCTTTTTAAGAGAAAGTCTCAGGCTCTAGAGCCTTGAAGAGAAACTGTTCAAATCACTGGAAGAAGATGTTACTGTTCTACTATCCACTGACACGGAGGACTCTTCTGAGTTGATGTACCATGTCAAGAACCAGGGCACTTCGAAGGTTCCCATAGCAGATGTTCTGCAGTGGAGGGACTGCCTCTCTGGGACACAGAAACGTTCCCTGAAAGATTTCTAAAGATGCCTGTGGCTGTGATGCAGGCTCACCTTTGCCAACTCACAGAGACTTACCCGGCGAACAGACTGCCAGCTTACTAATTGCAACAAGAACTGAAATGTCAGCCAGTCTGGAACACATGGGTCTGCCTGCCCAGGGCGTTTGCTCCCTGTGGGCCTGGTTTTTAAGAAGCCAGATTCTACAGGAAACCACAGTTATCTGGTGCTTTCTATGGGAGCAAGGAATGAAAACAGGAGGAGCTAGTCATTCTCACCTACGGTCTTTCACGTCTAACTTGAGGCACCCTCATGCACCAGGCGGGAGGGTGTGCAGGGTAGCTGTATGTTAAGCTCAGCTAATCCCAGATGCTGCTCACAGTGCACCCTACCTCCGGCCCCAGCAACTTCCACAGCTTTCGGTCTTCCCAGCTAACCGGACCCTTCTTGTTCATCGTCAATCTCCAGACACACTGTGGCACAGTCAACTCTGTTTCCCACATTCTCAATCATAGTTGAATGCCAGCCTTGAGATCGTTCTAGATCACCCAGCAGTTTTGTAGGGTCCAAACTTTTACAGGAAAGGAAGACTCGCTTGATTCCTACGATGGCTATTCCACTGTAGGGGGATTTTGCTGGCGTAACTGTGACTGCATTCTCTTTACCACGTTCTTAGGAGGCCCTGTTCCTTCAGCCCCCAGCATCTGACAATCCCGTTTATAGAACTGCCTCAACCCGAATTTTCTTTGTTCCTAGTCATGTCCTTCAGCCTTTTGAGAACCATTGCTTCTAGTTTCTAAAGATGTCTACTGAATTACTTCCCCAAATAGTCTTTCAAAGAGAAACAAATATGTGTTTCTAATAAGCAGCATTGTGAAAAAAAATCTGCCTACAACCTTGTCTGTACGTGTAGTTTTCTGGGTAATTTCAGATGCAGAGATGGGGACTGTTGAGGCATTAATGTCACCCAAACGTGACCTAATAATGGAGTCTTAACTGAGCTTCCCTGAAGCAGCCTGGCTGGTGTTCCTTCCCCTTCCCTTGCTAGTACTTAGAGCCTGTACTCTCTCAGCTGAGCACCTCATTCAGTTGTACTCTTGCCTGGAGTGATTCTCTGTCATCACTCCATCTCAGCTGTCATCTCTGAAGGCAGTCCATGTCCCAAGCTTCTCCTTCATGGGGCCTGAAAGTGTGTGTTTTAGTTCAGGCTGCTGTAACAGAATACCATAGACTGGGTGGTTTATAAACAACGGGACTTTATTTCTCACAATGTGGATGTTGGCAAGTCCAAGATCAAGGTGGCAGCAGATCTGGCATCTAGTGAACATCCACTTCTTGTTTTATAGATGCCTGTCACAAGGCAGAAAAGGTAGGGGAGCTCACTAGGGTCTTCTCTAAAGACACTAATCCCATCCATGAGGCACCACCCTCATGACCCAATCGTGCCCCCAAAGGCAACACCTCAAGACACCACCACATGGGGGATTAGGTCTCACCCTGTGAACTTTAGGTCCACTCAGTGGACAAACATTCAGCCTATAGCAGCACTCTTGATGCGGGATTGGTTCTCAGGAATTGCTTGTCCTTTGGTCATTTGATGACCAGGTGTACCTTCCCTTCCTTCGATTCCTCCCCTCCTACTTACTGCTCTCTCCTGCTCTAGCATGAAAGAGGAAGAGGAGGCAGGGAAAAGCTGGGTCCTCTGTCAGATTCCTCCTCCCACTCACGGGGGAGCTCAGGCCTTTCTATCTGGATGTGAGGTCTGGGCATGGAGTTGAGGCATCAACTTTTACAGTGGGCAGAAGGAGCAGAGGCGTGAGCCAAGGGGGTAAATTGTGAGAGCATCTTGCGGGGGAAGCCAAATACTGAAGCTTGCGTGACTACCCAATAGGCTAGCTGTGTGGATGGGCCTGGCTAAGAGGGAGACCAGGGATGCAGGCCACCAGGCCAGAGGTTAAGGAATCTCAAGAGAGGCCCTGCCGAGAGCAAGTTTTTATGGTGGCCCCTGGGGACCTCCCGTGCTAGGGACTCTGCAGGGGGGCCCTTACAGATACTGTAATCACTGAGCATAGCCCCAGCTGCACTCTCCAAAGGTACTGCCAATCCACCAGGGACAGGGGAGAAAGGGCAGTGTGTGTTTCTAGAGCCATGAAGGGTACCCTGGTCAGGAGCTGTCCATTTTTGTCCTCTCTCCAGCCTCACACAGACCCCTCTAGAGAACTTGGCTGGATGCCTGAGGGAGGGCTTCCCAAGGCTCAAAATCAAGCCAAGGTTTGCTTCCAGAACCTTACCAAAGTCCTCTAACAAAGCCCCCCTAAAGGGTACCCAGCCATCAGGAGTATACTCCTCTGGTTACTCTCAACAAACCACATGTGTGGGGCCAGAGCTCGAAGGCAAGAGGCCAAGTGGCAAATCAAAATTCCTGCCAGGGAGGCCAGTTGAGCCAGCTGATGAGCTCTTTGCCTGGAACTGGCCAGGCTTGCCAAACAAAGGGCAGAGTCAGCTCTGAAATCCATCAGCAGGAAGTAAGACTTGCCTTCCTGCTGTCTTCACTCCAGAGCATTCAGATCTATTTCCTTCCTGGTAATAATGGTAAGAAATCAGATCTAGTTAATGTATCCTCTGAAGGATGGTGTTTGCTTCTGTGTCCCAGCCAATGACTGCACCCAGGCAGACTCACATGCAGGCGCACACAGGCCTGTACACCCTGCATATGTGAAGACCATGGAACGCATTCTGCTTTCCTAGAAATCAGAAAACGTTGGCTCACTGATTTTGTTAGAACATTTTTACGTTGGCTCTTAACAAATTGCTGCGATCTGGACAGTGAGGGATGTGAGTTCTAGGCTGTCTTTGGCCAGCGCCTAGCTGTCTCTACGGCCCCCGGGGCCTCAGTCTTCTCAGTGTAGAGAGGACCCTGTGATCACTCGTAGCTCTGACATCCTGTTTCTAGCATCAATCTGCGAACCAAGCAGGCCAACGCCACCTGAGTTTGGATCTGGAGTGTTATATTTCCACTATGGAGGGAGGGCTAAAGCAAAGAAGTAGAACAAGTGCCTCTAAAAATTCATAACTTAAAATACTCGTCTGAGTTGAGAGGGTGTTTCTGACTGCCCACCTGTGGCGCTAGTTGATCCTGGTCAGCTCCTCAGAGAAAGTGCTGGGCTCCTGCTTAACCTGGAGGTCCCCTCTGTGCTGTGTCCTTCATCTGGTCACAATTGGACATTTTGGGGAAAACCGACTAAGTGACATGGCTTACGTCTTTTTATTTGAGAATCATAAACGCCTGTGTTGAAGTTTTTCCCGTGACATTTTGCTACACATTTTCCCAGCCTGCCTTCTCAGTTGTCACTACTGTCTTCCTGTTGCATGTAAAGAAGAAAATCCCCAGAGGCTCACGTGTAGTTTTGTGCTAATCCTGGGGGTGGGGTGGGGGATGGGGGGGGGGATCTGGAGCTTCATGGAGCCCTGGCCCAGGTTCTGGTTTAGGATTACCTTCAAAGACCTCTCATTTGAAAACATGGCATCATTTCTCATCTAAGGAAGGAGGAAGGCTAAGTTTGATGGAATCAGAGAGTGAAGTCAGACAAAGGGGGAAAAAGAAAACAGGACAACCTGTAAACCTGCTTTGCTAATAAGCCAAGCTTGGCCCCCAGCCAGTGCTGATCAAGCCTGGTGGGCGCAAGGCACGCAGTCATAGATGGTTCCCTCCTTTCAAAACTGCCCCCAGCTGCCTCCACTGCTGCCAGGGCTCTGCATGACACCTCACACCTCTGCCTTCTTCCTCTGCCACAGTGAGGCACACACTTGCCACGACCACACTAGCCACATGCTGTTAGCCTCACGCCTCCCATCCTCTCCATGTCCCTCTGCTCGGCTTTGTCGCATTTCATGTGTTGGCTCCTTGCCAAACCTGACACAATACTAAGGGATTTTTTTTTTCTTTGCACAGTAATCTTGGAAAACTTGATGATTTGTAATTGTCGTTTTTTTGTGGGGAGGGCTGTGGTTTGAGGCAAGGTCACTGGGAACAGCCTCGGCAAGTGGAGGCTCATGTGAAATTGGTTATAAAATTTTTCAAATGAGCAGGAAGTGAGCAAGACTTATCCATGGGTAGGCATTGTTGGGGCTTGGCTGGGAAGAACCAGGCTGCAGGGTGCTGGCTGTTCTGTGAATAAGAAATTACGCTGATCCTGAGGTAAAGGAAGGTTCGTTGGCAGAGTTTCAGCAATAACTTCATTAGGTAAACACACATCTGTCCCCAGCTAATTTATAGAAGGACAGAGAAGGGAGGCAGAAAGAGGAAGAAGTTGGAATGGAGAGCCGGAAGGGACAGGCCGATGGGAAGGGGCCTTCTGCCAGGGGACAGCCTGTGTGCAAGGGGAGGTGGCCCTTAGAGCATCTTTCTTTCTCTTGTTTGTCATGAAGTTAGTCTGTACTCATATGGACAGTACGGAAAACATTAAGGAAACATATCCACACTCACATGTGCCCATAATCCTACACTAGCCCCATATCACACTATACATTTTTTCCTTTCTTTTTTTTTATTTTTATTTATTTTATTTTATTTTTTTCCTTTCCAATTTTTTTCTTTCTGTATATTTTGTAACATAGTTGATTTGAGCTCATACTGTAGCTGCAATTTGATACCCTTTTTTCCCCCCAACTTACACATGATACAGTTCCCTGTGCTTATGTACACTCTCTGTGTGGTATATGGCCATGTGGTGGTCCGTCTTGTGGATGCTCTCTGGCAAGGCGGGTCCTTCACAGTGGTTAAGAGCACGCCTGTGGGTCAGACAGCATGGGGCTGGGCTCCCAGCCCCCCATCCTCGTGACTTTGAGAAATGGCTTCATCTCTTTGAGGCTCAATCACTTCATCTGCAAAATGGGCATAGTAACATCACTACTTACATGATTGTCACAAAGATTCAACAGGGCAGTGCTTACTGACTCCACCTCCTCTCAAGAGGGAGGTAATACCATTGCCATTTTACAAGTGAGGAGGCTTAGCTAGATCAGTTCACTTGCCCAGTGTCCACGGCCAAGAATCGAAGGAGCCAGCATTTGTAATCCATCAGTCTCAGAAGCCCCACCTCACAGCCACGATGCTACACTACTTATTCAAGGTAACTTCGCCATGTCACCCAGCTACTGAAGAGCAGAGGTGGCATGTCCCAGAATCCAGAGTCCACATGCTGGGATGCCTCCTGAAAAAGTTCTTTATGAGTCTCGTATTCTCCAGCTTTTACTTGAAATCATTTCTTCATGTGCTCTAGTACTGGAGCAGTTGCCAGCAGGTCAGGGCCAGGGACTGGTGGGTGCTTTGGCTGGTCCTTGCGGTAATGTCATAGTGGTACATTTTCCGAGTGCAAGAAAGTCTGTGAAGCTGTTTTTAAAAAAATCATCGGTGTGTGATGCCCAGAGAGGGTCAAGAGAAACATCAGCAGCAACATGGATTGTATTCTTGTCCTATTTCCATCTTTCCTTAATGATTTTTTTAAAGATTTTTTTTTATTTATTCATGAGAGACACACACAGAGAGAGAGAGAGAGAGAGGCAGAGACACAGGCAGAGGGAGAAGCAGGCTCCGTGCAGGGAGCCCGATGTGGGACTCGATCCCAGGACCCCGGGATCATGGCCTGGTCTGAAGGCAGATGCTCAACCACCGAGCCACGCAGGCGTCCCTCCTTAATGATTTTGATATTGAGATGGTTCTCTCTTTGCCTCTGGTTCCCCTCTCCAAGAATCGTTTCCAAGAATTGTGCCCTGGCTGGGCTCTTGACCCCTGAGTCATTTACCAAGTCCAGCCTGACCATCTTCCTCCTACAGTCAGTCCTGGGTGAGTGAGCAAGGAGAGGCCCTGGAACGGGTTCAGGGACCGATGCCACTGATTGCATTGCTGCCTTGTCACCTACAGAGTGACAGGTTGTGAGAGGAAAACAAATCGGAGCTGATATGCAAGAAAAGCTCCATTCCACTTTCTAGGGTGCAACTGGTCTGTGGGGGGGCCTCATGAATGGCCTGCCAGCCTCGGGGTCAGGAGGAGCTGAAGGTTGAAGGCACAGACTCCCAGCCATGGAAGCCCCCTGGCCTGCTTTTGCTGAAGGTCCCACAGTCCAGAGCAGATCTGATTTCGAGCTGTCCTAGTGACTCTCCTGAATCACTTGGTTATTCAGCAGATTAAATCTTAATTGCAAATGCGGTTTCAGCGTAGGAGGACCATTGTGCTTGCTGGTTTCAGGCCATTTTTGCTGAGCCGTGCTTTTCCAGAAGGCTGTTACAAATTTAGAAAGGGGGAAATGGTATTTCATTTGTCCATCAGAGTTTTGTTTTGCAGACTGAATTTATTTTAGTGTTGGTTTAAAGGTGCCAAAACTTGACATCCCCGGAGAGAGACTTGCTCAATTTTTGGAGAGCTCCTCTGGACTGTCCAAACTACATCTAGAAAACAATGTCTGTGGTCCTTATGTGACAGGCCAACGATCTTGTTGGCTTGCCAACGATCTCATGTGTTATCATTTTGATTAATTTTTCAGAGACCCAAGAAGCCGCCTCCTCCATCCGCTCCTGTCATCAAGCAAGGGGCAGGTAATGTGCTTCCTTTCTAGACACAACGTGCATCTTTCTGTGTGTATTTACAGCACCCTTGGTAGAGCTTAAAGTTCTTAGATCCTTTTGCCATGGATTACCAAATTGGAAAGTTACCACTTGGTCTCAACAGGCAGATTTTAAATATACTGCTGTTTTTCCTAAAAAATAAACATATCATTAAAATGTATCCCTGGTACGGTGAAAAAAATCTAGCCTCCCAAATGAATAACCAAAAAAATTTTGCTTTGGAGTAAACCAGGGTGTTTTTTCTCTTTTATTTTTTCTATTTCTAATCAACTGCTTTTGAGGAAAGAACTTAATTGTCCTGCTTTTGCCCATGCCCACCTAATCTTGAGGGTCAGCTTGGGGAGGATCACTTCCCACGGGTCATAGCCTTACCACGTATGTACAGTGGTGCTGAATTTTTAACCAAAAAAAAAATTGTGTGGTAAACCAAAATTTGTACTTATTTCACTTACCCCCTCCAACAAAAAATGTTATTCTAGCAACAAATACTTTTCCTCATGATACTTTTTTTTTTATCTTTAAAAGAGTCCAGTTCACTTTTTTCTATGTAGTTCAGCTACTAAGGTTGAATAATATAGGAAGACTTGATATGGTTGGACATTTGGTAACTCATTGTACACGGGATTCTCATACATAAAAATGATCCTTCATATTTCCCCATAGAACTCCTCTTTATAATTGTTAAGAACTAATTATGAGGAGAAATTCCTCCATGAATAACTAGTTAAGTGACATTTTAAAAAATTAACAACTAAAACAGAAGAAGAGTAGGGGTATTTTTAGTTCTGCATATTAATAACTGTGAAATTTCTATAGCATTTGAAGTATGAATAAATTTCCAGATTGGTTTATTCACAGATTTATTAAGGAGTGATTTTTTTAAAGTTTTTTTTTGGCCCACCGAGTTGTGGGGGAAATCCGTTTGATCCCAAATTCCTTTTCCATTCCCTTTAGCATAGTTGAGAATTACGGAGATTAAGCCCTGAAATGAGGTGTTAATTACATCTCTGGCTCCGCCCCCATCCTCGTTTGCATTGAGCAGTTTAATTTTGCCACCTAGTGGTTCACACTGGATCAATATTTTGTTGTGCTGAAATTAAAGCTCACTGTTGATTTGCATTTCTCTGACTACCTTTTTCCTCGAGGCCTTGGTGATGGATTACAGACCAAGGAGATGAACTGAGTGGCCCAAGGCTCAAGTCGCCTAGAATGTAACTAGGATTGGATTCTTCGTGGTAGCAGGATTGTCAATTCCTCCTGCATCTCTAGGAATGATAACGAACTTCTTCATTATCTTTAGAAGCCTAGATTATAGCATGATAGGCAAATTCTTTTCCTTTTAAAGCAATTTTATGAAAGGTTATGCTGGAGCTCTGTGGGGCAAAGCAATATGGCATTTAATTTTCCTAGATCCCTACTGCTCATTTATCCTACTGAATGATCCTGGGAATTGCTTTGTGACAGGGAGGTAGATATTTATATTTTCTCTATCATAAGCTTTCGTGTTTGATTATTTGATTAAAAAAGAAGATGTGGAATTGACAGAAATTAGAGTGTTTAATTTATAGTGAATCATTAAGGAAATTTAGGTAAAATGTGCTCAGTGGATTTTTTTTTTTAGTTCTTTTGGTTTCTGATGCTGTGTAATTGAGATTTTAGTACCAAGCACCAATCCATAGGGATGGGCATGTAAGGAATTCGTCCAGCATTCAAGCAAGTCTATCAGTCTGAGGAGTACTTGTGATTGGTTTCATGCTTTAGCTATTTTTCAAGTGTTCTTATGCACCTGAGGCCACAGACACTGCTGAAGACCCCAGCTGAGGGAGCAGCTGCAGTCCACTCGGCCATACAGGTGTATTTGGGGAAATGTAATATGTAACATTTGAAGCATTCAGACACAGATTGACAGGACTGAGGGAGAACCACATATCTTCACTGCACATCCCTCCACTTAAAAATTGCTGCTTAACAAACTACCCCAAATATTGTGGCAGAAAACAACTATCTTCTTATGTCCACAGATTCTGGGGTCAGGAATTTGAGCAGAGCATGGCCAGGACATCTTGTCTCTCTGCTCCCTGATATTTGGGGCCTCAGCTGGGAATGCTGGGCCAGCTGAGGCTGGAGGGACCACTTTGGAGATGGCTGCTTTGCTCTCATGTCTGGCTCCCCTTGGTAGGAGTGGCTGGAGGGCTGGGCTCAGTGGGGGCTGTAGACCAAACTGTCTACACATGGCCTCTTAAGTAGGCCTCAGGGCTAGGGGCTTCTCACATGGAAGCTCAGTATTCCAGCAAATAAAGCAAACACTATACCGTCTTTTGTGACACAGCCTTGGAAATTATATGCTATCATATTGGCCACTGGTTGAAGCAGTCACAAACCTACCCACATCCCAGACAGGGGACATAGACTTCATCTCTTAATGGGAGGGGTAGCAAACAATTTGAGGCCATATTTTAAAACTGCTACAACATAGAATCCAGGTCCCTGTGAAATTTCTTTTTATTTGTAGAGCAATAGCCAGTGACCCACTATTTGCATATTTTAATGATTGACTTGTCTATACATATTTTCCACCCACACCCAGTGGTTTCCTGTGACTGTTTTGATGCCTAAGGAAGTCAGATTTAAATATCAGAAAATATTAGTGGCGTTCTTATAAATTAAGGATGTATATAGGCAGGCAAACTAAACAGCATAGGCCAGAAGTGGCTTCTGCTATTTCTTTTTTTTTTTTTTAATTTTTTATTTATTTATGATAGTCACACACACAGAGAGAGAGAGAGAGGCAGAGACATAGGCAGAGGGAGAAGCAGGCTCCAGGCACCGGGAGCCTGATGTGGGATTTGATCCCGGGTCTCCAGGATCGCGCCCTGGGCCAAAGGCAGGCGCCAAACCGCTGCACCACCCAGGGATCCCGCTTCTGCTATTTCTAAGTGGCTTTTATTTGCCAGGTAATGCCAGTGCTCAGCTTAGGGGGAAAAAGTCTATTGACTTTGCTGCATTTGATAAATATTTAAAATGCTGGTGTGTCTAATAAATGGTTAGAGAAAACATGTTCTGATCACTGTTATCCTTTCCCCCATAGGTACCACTGAGAGAAAACATGAAATTAAAAAGATACCTCCTGAAAGACCGGAAACACTTCCAAATAGAACAGAAGAAAAAGGTATGAAATCATGTCTTCACTGGCACTGATAGGAAACCCATCCCTCATAGGGCTAGTCCACATTACCCACAGTTTGTTTTGGGGTGGGGTTAAGGGTGGGATATGGTGATTATGTTTTTATTTTGGTTGCTTTTAAATATTCCATTTCTAAGGAAATAGGAGAAAAGGTTATGTGGTGCTTCTTTGGGCCAGAATTCCTCATAAATGAAAAACAACCAGCCCAGTCACTTAACACATTGGGTTTCTTCCATCCTGGTCTTCCTGCCATTGCTGTCCTCCCTTCACCAGTGACATCCGGAAGTCCAGGTGCAAACTGGAAGTTTTCTAAGGGCCTGGATGGATCCACCTCTCCCATGCCCAGTGCTCCAGGGTGCTTATTCACTGTTGACAGGTGGATGGGACTGAGAGAAATTCCCATCCAGACAAGTGAAAAACTGTCATCCTTGGTCACTGCTGGACTTTCGACTCTGGCTACTATGTCACAGACACATGTCCTTTGTAAAGAATCCTGGGGGGCAGAGGGCATAGCAAAACTGGGAGAAGCAGCTCAGGGCCCTAATGTCATCTGAAGGGAATGATTTCACCGGTCTCACACAGTCAGCTTTACAGATGTGTTTGACTCCTACTGTTCTGAGTGTGTCTCCCAAAGAAATCTGCATGCTGTGGAAGGGCTCATTTTGTTAGGTGTCTAAGATTTGATTGATCACACATTTTATGGGAAAAGTGCTCTGTTATTATTATGAACAGGAGGCAGAGCAAATCCCATTTTAAATAGCAGTTATTTGGAAGTCACAAGAGAAATGCTGAATTAATGAATGTAATTATTTGGAGGTGCTCCTGGGTGGCCTCATGAAATTTTATTATGAAATTTAATATTTTCTATCAGCCTGCCAAAAGTTCTACCAATGTTGCCAGCTCTTAAGAAGTTACATCTCTTTCTTTCTCAGTGAACACTTAAAATTTGAGTTGTGGAACCTCATTGAGAAGGCCAGTTCTGTGTCCCAGATCAGTGAAAAAACAGCCGTGTGTGTATCACACAAACAGCCCTTTGAGGAGAGCGTGTGCTGTGACATAGCCAAACATTGCCCTCCGTCCACATGGAGGACACATGCCTAGTTTCTGGCTAACAGCCAGGCTCCATGATAAGGACACTTCCTGCTCTGTTCCACGCTGACTAACATAAGGACCCAGCTTACATGTGAACAACTGCCCTAGTTGGCTGGCCAAGTGGCCACGCACTTCTGGTTCCTTCCACTCCTATGGTTCCTTGCTCAGTGCCGCAGTGGGTCTGGAAGGCAGAAACCCTGTCAGAAGCAACAGGGAAGCCAGACAGCCAGACAGCCAGCCCTACCCTGAGACTTGGCCTCCCTGTGAGGTGGCCACAAATCCCCCTCCCATTTGTTCTGCAGGCTGGCAGAAGGGGGGGCCCCAGTCCCTCCCAGCAGAAGGAATCTCCCCTCCTTTGCATTTCAGCCAAGCCCTTCCTCCTCTGGTCCCCATGGACAATAAATGAGTTCCCAGCATTCCTGGATGGAGGATATTCCCCTACTAAAATGTGGGAATAAGCACAGTGATATCTGTATAGTAACTGGTGGGCCTCTTAACACTTTTGCCGATCAGCCTGGGCCCCTGAACAATATGAGTTTGTGTTTACAAGCAAAACGTGTTCAGAGTTCCAGCTTACAAGTGAACACAGGAAACCTGCCTGTCCTCCAGTGGGCAACTCTCTGAAGTTCCATCTTTATAAGGAAGAATGTGGGTACATGCTTTAAAAAAAGATTTTATTTATTTATTCATGGGAGACACAGAGAGAGAAGCAGGCTCCTCCCAGGGAGACTGATGTGGGACTCGATCCCCGGACCAGGATCAAACCCTGAGCCAAAGGCAGACACTCAACCGCTGAGCCACCCAGGCATCCCCTGGATACATGCTTTTTATACCACACCCAGGGCAAGGCTAATTGAGGATAGAAAACACAAAGCTGTCCATCATGCTGCTGCTCAGGTGGCCCCCAGATCTGACTTTATTATTTTTTTTATTTGTCCTTTCTTTATTGAGCTATGGTCATGGAGACCATCCCAATTTTTCATAAAATCGTCTCAATACTGCTGCAACATCATGGCATAAAAGATTCAAAGTGCCACCAGACATAAGGACCAGAGTTTTTTTTATCATAAACTATGAGGCTAGGTAATGTTTAAATGGGAATATTTGATATGGATGGTCAGATGAAAGATACCAAAATGTCACCAGATCTGACTTTAACCTCATTCTAATAGCTGTCTCCAAGAATCCTTGGGAACCAAATACCTGTGACACCCCAGTTTGTCTTCCAAGTTCAA
Organism: Canis lupus familiaris; assembly: GCF_011100685.1. Lineage (NCBI taxonomy): Eukaryota > Metazoa > Chordata > Mammalia > Carnivora > Canidae > Canis > Canis lupus. The sequence goes on along the minus strand of NC_049260.1, from coordinate 15,611,183 downwards.
ACTGTGCACAAAAAGAATCCAGAATTAGCTCTTTGTTCCCAGAAATGCACCCCCCCCCCCGCCTGTTTTACTGGCTCATGGCCCTTTACACAGGCTGACCTGAGAGGCATCAGGCCCGTTTCCTCCCCACACCCAGCAGGTCCTGTGGGTCCTTCGCCAAACTCATCACCATTTGCTGAACACCTGCTCTGTGCCAGGCACCAGGTAGGATCTAGAGAGAGGACCAGACGCGGGCCCCAGCCTTGAAGGCTGACATCCTACAGGTACTGGCAGGCATGCACACACCCAGCAAGTAGCCAAGTGGAGCCCATTTATAAAGGGCTGCCTTTCTGGCCTCAGGTGAGGAAGTAAGAAAGTCTACCTCTGAGGGTGAGTTCGGCGGTTGAGAAGGGAATGTGACAGGGTCACGGTTCAGCCAGGCTGATGAGCAGGCCTGAAAAGGATGAGCAGGAGTTCACCGAGGGTGGGCAGTGGCCAGAGGGCCCTGCAGGGGCAGAGTCTGGCACAGGCAAAGGCCAACAGCGGGCTGCAGCTGCTGAGGGGTTTTTCCTGACTTGATAAAAAATAAACAATGCTCTAAAAATACATAGATAAATAAAAGTTAAAAAAAAAAAAAACGATGCTCTTCACCTTTGCAGACAGCATCAGTGACTTTTTTAAAGCAGGAAACCAGCAATCTGCCCCTAAGTACTGTCACTTACACTAGGTCTCTCTGTCTTCTTTATGCTTTTTAAACGATGACTTAAAGAAAGACCAGAGAGAGAGCCAAAACTGGACTTACAGAAGCCTTCCGTTCCTGCCATACCGCCAAAAAAGCCTCGGCCACCCAAGACCAATTCTCTCAGCCGACCGGGTGCACTGCCTCCCAGGAGGCCTGAACGACCAGTGGGTCCCCTGACCCACACCAGGTACTGCTCTGCTCTTGCCACTGGGGACGGGCGAGGGTGGGCCACGCGTCACAGGAGAGGGACCTCAAGTGCAGCAGAGCTAAGGGAATGGGGGACAAAGCTGCCCTTCCACCTTCTAGCAAAGCTGTCTGAAGACTCCGGCTACTTCTGTCTTGCTCCTGTGCTTGGGCAGAAGTTGGTTTGAGGCTGGGAGGCACAGTGCAGATTTTAAAATTAACAGCCAGAGAACAGGGGTCCCGCATGTAGGCTCTGCTCACACACAGGGATGTTCCCTGTGCTTCCTTAGGGCAGCCAGCTGCCCTTCAGACTGGAAATGTGGGTATCACACCCACCTTCATCCCCTGGATGTCCCCCTGGCCTCAGGTGTGCACATCTCACTGGGAGCTCCATCCCCTGACCGCTGACCCTGCTCTGTGGTGCTTCTTTCCCCATCCCCAGGCTCCCTCTGCCCTAGACTGCACAGCCCTATTTGTGGAACCAAGGACTTGGCATGGCAAATGGTGTCTTATTGTACATGTCTCCCAACTATGAGACCCTCAGAGGAAAGGGCCATGCTTTGTTTAGGCAGGAATTCTAAGATAGGCCTGGCACAACTCAAATTTGTTCACTGGCTGGCTGGACACACGTGTCACTAGTGGGAAATCAAAGTTGGACATTGTGCTTCCAGACCTGAGATGCCCACCATGGAGCAAAGGAGTGTTGTGTTCTCTCTACAAGTTAATTGCCAGAACTTTCTACCCTTATGTGTGTATCATGTGTTGGTGTCGTATACCCAGAGCAAGCTGGTGCCCTGGAGGTCTTTACATGTGCCTGTTGACAATAGTCACTCACCAAATTTTTGTTCTTTTGGGCCAAGTTTGCATGGTGAGAGCCTCATGGGGCTTCAGCACCCTGGTGGTGGAGTCAGGCAGGCTTCCAGGTTTGCGTCTCACCTTACCTCAAAACCCATGAGCCTCAGTATGTCAATGCCCCTTTGCACCTCACTTTGTCCATCTGTACATTGAGGATGAGAATGGAATGCACCCAAAAGGATAGGACAGGATAATTCCCAAGTATGCAGCCCCATGCTTGTAAATCAATGTTAGTTTCATTGTCATTCTTATTTTTTTAAGGCCTTACTTTTGAGTAATCTCTACCCCCAATGTGGGGCTTGAACCCACAACTCCCAGATCAAGAGTTGCACACTCCACTGACTGAGCCAGCCAGGCACCCCTCATTATCATTCTTATTATTGCATGTTACACTGGGTCTACTGCAGTGAAACAACAATAGCTCATTTACTTCTTAGGAAACAATGTTTAAATTGTGGTAAGTACACATAACATAAAATTTACCATCATAACCATTGGTAAGTGTACAGTTTAGTGGCATCATTGTTGTGCAACTGCTACCATCCATCTGTAGACCTCTTTTCATCTTACAAAACTAAAACTATGTACCCATTAAACGCTGACTCCCCTTCCCCCTGCCCCAGGCCCTGCCAGCCCCAAGTGTATAGTTGGCCTTTGAACATGCAGGGTTAGGGGCACTGACTCCCGTGCAGTTGGAAATCCACTTTGACTCCCCAGAGACGTCACTACTAATAGCCTACTGTTGACCAGAAGCTTTACCAATAATGTAAAGAGTCGATTAACACATAGTTTATATGTTCTGTGTATTATAGGCTATATTCTTACAATAAAGGAAGCTAGAGAAAAGAAAATATTATTAAGAAAATGATAAGGAAGAGAAAACACATTTATAGTACTGGCTGTATTGAAAAAAATCATGTGTAAGTGGACATACACAATTCAAACCAGTGTTGTTCAAGGGTCAACTCTACTTTCTATGTCTGTGAATGTGACTATTCTAGATGCCTCATGTAAGTGGAATTATACAACATTTGTCTTTTTATGACTGGCTTATTTCACTTAGCCTGATCGCCCCAACGTTCATCCACATGATAGTGTGACTCACTCTTAAAAACAACACAGTTGCCCACATATTGAGGCAGGTAGCCATGTGAGTGGTTGAGAAATGTCAGAATCTCAGCCGACTGTGGTGGACACACATAAGCCCACGTGTGGGAGGCCGGCTGCCCAGCTGAACACGCAGCCAGTTACCTCAGGGTGAGCCCATTGGAGTGGCAGCTCGTTCACCTGTGTTGTTCTACGGGCATCTCCCAAGGTCAAAACAGCTGCCTGCTATCATGGCCCATGGGGCGACTAATGGGACCAGGGCCATTGTTGAGTTTGTCAGGCTCTACACGTCATGCCCTCTTCTACCGACAGATAGAAGGCTTTGTGCACATGTGTACAACAGGCCACTTGGCAGCCCCAGTGGCCTCAGCTCAGGCCTCTTCAGCAGCTTGGTTGACCCAGAAGCTAGCAATCCAGGAGAAAAAGTTTACATAAACCTAAGTGCTTCTGAAGAGAATATGAGCTACACAGAGAGACTGGAGAGCAAAGGTTGCACATCACCTTGTGGTGGGTGAAAGGGGAACAGAAGGCCCTCTCTGCCAAGTTCTGTTAGTCTTCCAGGGTCTACAGACATTTCCCTTAAGTCAGTAACAATTTCCAGAATATTCCCATTGTTTTAATCTGATCTGAAGAGAAGTACAACTCCAGTGGCTTCTTTGCCTTCGAAGGTTGTTCTCAACCCTCTCATCGTGGGATAGGTACAGGCTTAGTGAGCCATCAGTTAGACCTGAATGCAAGGGGGAAGTAAATTATAACAGTTGACCTTCTGGGCTCACCGAAGCCCCCTTCCTGCCTCTGCCTAGCTCTTCTCTGCCTCCAGCTCTCCCGTCATCTGCTTGGCAGTTAGAAGTATGGATCGCTGGGGAAGATACTTGAGCAGGGCTGTGTATAGAAGCCAGTGGGAAAGCTAACTGTTCTTGATGTGTGCGGCTTCCCACTCGCCTTGTGGTGGCTCAGTCCCCAGGGCACTCGGTTTGCAGAAAGGGAACAAGGGAAGAGAGCCCCTGGCTTCTTTCCTGAAAATCCTAGGAAGTGGCAGACCAGGCAAGGCTGGGAGTTACTTGGGAAGCCAGTACCTGCTTTGGCTACTTGGTCAGCCAGTTGAAGGGAGGACAGTACCTTTTCCAACTTGATGAATGTGAAATTTGAGCGTGGGTCAGAATCACCTGGAGACCTTGTTCAAACAGATGGCTGGGCCCACCCCCCCCACACACCTTTGCTGACTTGGTAGGTCTGGGCTGGGCCTGGGAACTTACATTTCCATCAAGCGCCTAGGTTGTAATCTCCATGCTGCTGGCTCACATCCACACTATGAGAACTCCTGGTCTAGATCCTCCCAAGTTTTTGATGGTGCCCTCCCCTTCCCTCGCTGCCTCTAATGCACCTGTTAATGCTCCCCGAATTCAAAGCCCACTTAGCACACCCAGCTTCTGGAAGCCTTCCCTTATTTCTCATGATTGCTCTCTCTTCCAAATGCCTGACACCCCATGTTTAGCCTAGTGTGGGGCCCCATGCTGTGCCACTTGGGATGCTCACACCCCCGGACTCCTTTACCAGATTTAAAGCAGATCAAGAGTGTGTTTTGTCATCTCCACATGCTTTACAAGGTTGAGCATATGGTAGTGGCTCATTTAACACACTTGTTGAATGCCATGGTTCCTACAAAGGGAGGGAGGTGCCAGTGCTTGCATTTTGTTCACTTTTGCCTCTCCTGTCATCCTTCCCAGGCCCTGTACAAGCTCTGTAGCACATGTGTGTCATGTTCTAAGTTACATAATGTGCCATGGATTTCAACATTAAAAACTTTAAGAAGATCAAGGAAAGGCTTATCATTTATCAATACCTCATGCACTTCATATTTTTTGCTAAGCAGTTATGTTGGACAACCAACCCATATATTGGTTTATGAACTTGTCTTGTTCTGCCCAATTAGTTGAGGTAGGAATGTTCACATCAAACAGTTTTGTGTAAGTGGTCCTCCAGAGAAAAGGTACTGTCTGCTGTGTGAAGCCAAATCATCTCTATAATTTACTTGACCAGATGGATGGATTGACAGTTGAATACATGGACACACAGTCATTATTTTCCATTCTTATGGGGAACGAGGCATTGCCACTCTAGCTGGAGTGTCTGGGCTTTCACTTGCTCTCACCAGCCAGAAAGCTTGCTGCCAAATGTGGCTTCCAGAAGAGATTGGTTTCTTTCCATTTAGACAGGAAGTAGTATCTTTTAGAATAAAGAAATACATAAGTTTAGGAAGAAGGGAATCCTTTTTAGATACAGTTGCTTAACAGAAATGTATTGAGGGGCCACTGTGTGCAAGGCACTGTCCTAGATCTCACTAATGTTGGGGCTCAGTTGCAGATCAGTTTCCAGGAATCACATCTGGGAGAAGTAGAATGACACCCAAGCACAGTTTTGTGTCCAGTCTGAGCAAATGGAAGCATGCCATTAACATATTTACCCATTGGTAAGAATATTCTTCCAATTTCCAGAAAGTAAGTTAAGATGGAATTTTAACAGGAAAAAAATTGTTTTAAAGAAAAATTTAATACCAGAGTTGATTTAAAAATTGAATGATGGGGGATCCCTGGGTGGCTTAGCGGTTTGGCCCCTGCCAGGGCATGATCCTGGAGTCCCAGGATCGAGTCCCACATCAAGCTTCCTGCATGGAGCCTGCTTCTCCCTCTGCCTATGTCTCTCTCTCTCTCTCTCTCTCTCTCTCTCTCTCTCTCTGTCATGAATAAATAAATAAAATCTTTTTTAAAAAATTGAATGATGGGGCACCTGGATGGTTCAGTCAGTTAAGTGTCTGACTCTTGATTATGACCTTAGAGTCATAGGATTGAGCCCCCACATCGAGATCGAGCCCCACTTCAAGCTCTGCACCAGGTGTGGAGCCTACTTAAGATCCTCTTTCTCTCTCTCCCTCTGCCCCTCTTCCTGCCTTGTTCTCTTAAGAAAAATTGAATGATGATAGGAGATTCCACTAGGCTCTAAGTACCTCCTTTGAAAGTATGCACCTTGGGGATGTTGTCATTATTATTTCCCAGTGTGCGAAGACAGGCTACACATCTCAGGCGTTGGTGGTGCAACAAGCATTCTGTCTACCCGCATTTTCACACGTGAGAAAATGGAGGCTCAAAAGTATAGAGCCTATTCATTTGTCTGAATATTTGATCATAAAAATATTTCAATCAACAGAACATACCTAAACCTTTTTGTATGTGTGTGTACACACACAAGGAACATGTGATGTTATATGTCTAATAATGTAATAAATATGGGTTCAGAAACCTCTGTGAAAGGAGGACCTGAAACTTGGGAGAGGGTCCAAAAGGAAAAGGAAAAAGAAAAATCCAAGGAAATGCTAGAGAGAAGCAGGTAGCTCTAAGCTTTAGTAATTACATGTGGTGGGAGGCAGCGAGCCAGGAACCTGAGGGGCAGGGCAGGTGTGTGCCTTCAAAAGAAAATAATCCTAATAGGGAAAGAGGTTGAAGTGGGTTAGAACAGGTTTGTTAATCCTCCCAAACACAGATACCTCAATTTGTACTATTTTTTCACTTTCTTCCCAAGGAGCAGGGAGGCTGGAGCAGAACCTTTGTTCTGAGTTACAAGGGAGTCTTGCGTGTTGTCTGCTATTGTGTGTCCAGCACAGAGCAGTGTGTGCTTTCCAAGTGCGGGGGCGGGGGGGGTGGCAGGTGACTGGCAGGGCGGGGGAAGGCGAGGCTGGTGTTCTGGGGGCCTTGAGTGGTAGACAGGGGGTCTGGGATGGAGGTGTAGGAAGTAAAGCTGAAAGGCTTAAGGAGGAGGTGAGGTGAGCAAGCAGAGTGAGAAAAGCCGATGGCTGGAACAGGAGAGGCTAGTCAGAAAAGGGAGGTGTGTGCTCACAACTTCAGAGGTAGAGTAGGTCTGAAGGGGCCCTTATCCACAGAGAGAGGGGTTATAAATCTGGGTGCCTGAAGATGAATGAAGGTCATAAAGACTGAAGGGACCAGGGGGAAGCGGGGCTGGCATCGAGGATGGATTGCCCACATGGCTGTCATAGGCTTAGGAAGATGGCAAGAGCCAAAGTGAGGTGAAGCCGATGTTCCAGAAGCCAGTGTCCTCCCAGAGGGATGTTGGTGTGTTCTGGGAGTTGAAGACACGCAGTGATTAGAAAGATTCTACAGTCAGGGTGGCGGTGGGCCATTCAGAGAGGAGGTCGTGGATATGGCAGGGGGATTGTTACGGTGGCTCAAGCATCCTGAGGGGCACCGTGCCTTGACCTCAGATGTGGAAGCATGTGTCAGAGGAGGGCTCTCAGTGAGAAAGTGGATATTTGGGTCTTGGACACCAGGCTGTGGGCCAGACCTGTGCCACTTGGAGATGGCTATTGCTTTAAACGTAAAACCCATGAGGTACTTTTCCCGTGATGGGCTGGAAGTTCCACCACAGAAACTAAAACACCAGATCCAGTGGGGAGGACAGTGGAATTGCAAGATTTTTACTTGTAATGAAGATGGAGCCTGGATTTCAGAGAAACACTGGGAGATAAGAGGCCGAGGCGCTCTGAGACATTTGAGCTTGAGGCAAAGATTAAGTAAACATTTATATGCCAAACATCAACTCCGTGCTTAGGGAAGGGCAGATATCTCTCTTGAGACCAATTTACCTACACGGAAGTTCATTTTTCTTTAGATTTACACAGGCAGCCCAGCTGCTCCAACCCCTGGGGTTCCAACTAAACAAGAAATAAGCTCACAGGTCCCGATCACTCTGTGGGGGGTCTGGCCCCCATGCTTACCACAAGAAAGCATTTAAGAAGACTTCTTTGCTCTTACTAGGTATAAACCAATCAATCAATCAATCAAAAAGGTAGGAGAGAAAGGTAGCTGGCTCATGCAAATACTCCCTAAGCAGGCAGGTAAAATGTGCACTTGGGTGCTTCGGCCATCATTTTGAGTTTGGATTACTGAAGTATTCAAAGTGTGTTTTCAAAGAGTCCTAGTGGTGCATCACGTGGTGTTGGAGTGTTTCCTTTCTTTTCCACAAATCAGGTGCGAGACATGTCTTTAGAGAATTTAGGAGAGAGATCTTGGCTGGTAGTTACAGAGGTGAGTGTTGTTGGCTCATGGATGGTACTTCCAAGCATGGAATGATCCCTCCAGGAGATTATAGAGAGAGTGGAACCAACTGTGGGGAAAGTTGTTATTTATAGGGTGAAGAAAGTATGAAGAGCCTTCAGAAAGGATAGATGGTGTATGATATCATGGAAGCCAGAAGAAAGCAATATGGAGCAACCACAGATCAGTGGGTCTCACACCTGAGAGTGCGCTGGAATCACCTGGAAGCTGGTTAAAACATAGATCGCTACTCCCCAAAGTGTCTAATTCACTAGACCTGGGTTAAGGCCTGGGAACCTGCATTTCTAGCAAGCTCTCAGTGCTGCTGCTGGTGGTTAGCTGACCATGCTGTGAGGACCCCACCATAGTGTGCACCCAGGAAACTGAAGGGCATCCACAGGCTTTGGTCACTAGCGTTGGCCTGGGGGCTCCCAGTCCAAGAGTTTCTATACATGGTTAGTAGCAAGAGACAGAGTTGGCATGGATTGAAGAGAGAATGGGCAGGTGGCCAAGCCCATTTGGCCTGAGAGAAACTTGGCTATGGAAAATGGCGGCTTACAGATGGATTCAGTGATGAGAGAGGAGTGTGTGTGTGTGTGTGTGTGTGTGTGCGCTATCATCCATTCATTACAGATATTTATCAAGTGCCTATATTTGTGACCAGGCCTTCTTCTAGGTAGTAATTAACTGTGGTAACCGGGCTAGACTTGGCTCCTGCCCACCCATTGCTTTGGAGCCAGCACACCAGGGCCAATAACCCACACCTCTACTTCCTTACCTGGTGACTTTGGAGGAGGTGTGCACCTCCCCCAGTCTCAGTTTCTGCCTCTGCAAAATGGTAGAGTGAGGCCTCCCTTGCCCAGGTGTGTAAGTTTGAACAAGCTGCAGCACTTCAGGCCCCTACCTCTTTGCCTGGCACTTGGGAGGCATTCACCTATGCATGCTTCCTTTCCTCCCCTGAGATGGCTCAGTGGGTGATCTTGGTGGGAAGGGGGTTTCCACAGGGTGACAAGTAGGTCATACACCATAGCCTCAAGGGAGGGATGAAACATGGACACTCTCAGCACACCGGCAGGTCCCTAGGGGGTGGAAGCATGAACAGCCTCCCCCAGAAGCACCTAGAGATTCAGAGGAAGCCAGGACTCAGGGAAGGCCATGACTGAAGGATGGAAGTTAATTTATGGAGCCGAGGAATCCCATAGGACACGAGAAAAGACCTGGTCACATTGTAGGGACGTCTGCTTTCTTTGCTGACCTCATTTCATGTGGTCTTTTCTTCCACTCAGCCCTAAAATGAATGTTATTTCCTGCAGCAAGAAACAACAGTAGTGATGGGGTTTGGCCCCAGCCCAGAGGCACCAGGCACAGAGGCACACTGATTGTCCTCCCAGTGATGGTCCAAATCAGGCAAGGGACCAATGGGGGATCAAGTCTCACACGTGCACGGTACCAGTTGAGTCATACCATGCTTTTTTCCATGGGCTATTTCTTTGAACACTCTTTGCTCAAGTGGCCCCTCACAAACTCTTCTGAGTCACATGATGATGAGTTCCCCCTCTTCCCGGCATCTTTAAAGCCCCTTGCCCCTCTGAGATGCCCAACTGTGGGTTTGCAGATGCGGGCTGCAAGGTCATCCTCCTTTTGCCTTTGGAGGGGTAGTGGGTTTGTGCCCTGGATGGCCTCTGGAGAGAGCCCTGTTCCCACACACACTTGCAGAGTCTGCACAAAGAACAGAGATTTGGAGGGGAATTGAGTGGGCAGTGTCCCATCACCTTCCACTGTGTCTTCACCAACTATAAATAGCCAAGCTTGTTTGTGCTCATCCAAACAAGGACGCAATACAAAGGGAAAGCTGCCAGGAAAACCACTCTGGTTCCAGCCCCTTGCTCCCCTGGCCTTGCTTGGGCTGTCCCATATTTACATAGGAGGTTCTCTGTCAAAAGTGCCTGTGTTTCCTGGGACATTTTTGGCTACCAGGTCAGTATATAAGGACTTTGCAGATATCAGCAGTGCCTTTGGCTCCTTAGTTCTCAGAAAGGGGGGGGAGGGAGCCTCCTCCTGCCCTCCCGCTGATGAGCAAAGGAAACTGGGCTTACCGCTATTATAATTTTTCCTTTCCTGATGGAAAGATCCTACCTTTCTGGGCCATGACATCCCAGGGCAGAGCTCTTCTAAAGAGTTGGCTTCACATCTGCTACCTTCACAGATGGGTGGAGTCCTCTTACAGTTGTTCATTTGAGAGAGAAGAAATCTCTAGAAGCATAAAGCATGTGCCTATGGATACTCATTTTGATTATTGCCATCCCAAGTGTGTGGGGCAAAGACAGGACTGGATGCCCGGAAGCTTCCACCTGGTTTCAGCTCTGCCAGTAATTAGCTGCATGGCCTTAGGCACGTCACTCCTGTCCTTGGAGCAAAGACCCTTGTCTGTAATAAGATAGGGGCTTGAGCTGGGGTAATGTGTGCCCAGTTCTAGTGGTCAGCCAGAGTGTGCAGTGTTACGGACAGTCAGGTGGGGAGTGGTCACTTCCTTTGGCCTCGTTTCCTTGGTACACAGTTGGACCAGCACGCGGCAAGTGCACAACGAGATGGGGTAGTTTCACATTAGAAGGGCCAATGAAACAAGGCTGTGGAGTTGGAGCAAGAAAGAAGACAGGGTAACTCACGTCATTTCTCTAGGATCTTCACATTGACATCTGCCGTCGTCCATATGTGTTGACACCTGAGTGGGATGAAAGCTGGAAACAAAACAGAGGATTTGCAGGGTATGCCTTGGTCTCCTGAGCATGAGGACAGGCCATTTCTACTTCCTTCCCTTTCCCCTTTCCCCTTTCCCCTTTCCCCTTTCCTTTCCTTTCCGTTCCTTTCCTTTCCTTTCTTTTCCTTTCCTTCTTTCCTTTCCTTCTCAGCTTATTTTCTTCCCCCTATAACAGTTTTTAGGCAGTTAAAGCCCAAACATTTATTTACATTAAGGTAATAGATCCTTCTGAGAGTGGGCAGGAGGTCTGCCAGAAAGACCTGGATTCGGGATCTTCTGTTCAGTAAGGGTCTCTTTTCCCCCCCGTCAGCCCCACTCACCTCTAAAAGGGCCATGGGTCTCTTGGGTGGCATTCGGTTGCTGCTGCTAGTGCTGTCGTTCGTTTATTTATTTGTTTGCCTCAGCTTCCTGCGCACTTCAACACCTTTTTCCAGGCCACATGTCTTGGCTTAACTGTCCCAACTTGGGCTAAATTGGGCCATGCCACTGGCTGAGCTCATGTTCTCAAGGGATGCACATGGCGCATCTTCCACATTTCCGACTGTACACGCCCCATCTCATGTCTTGGTTCTGAGCGGCAAGAGCAGGCACCTCTGGGCCAGTTGAGTGTGCAGTTTTCATCTATTAGGAGTACTTTTTAACCTGGGGAGCAAAGGTGATTTCCTCAGCTGGCATGAGCTGCAGGGACACCAGCTGCCTGGCATCCTCAGTGACTCACCATTCTCACGACCGGGTGACTCAGTGAAGCAGCTTTGAGAAGTGGGCAAAAGCTTGAGCTCTGGAGTCAAAGGTAATAGGTTCAAATCCAGACCCTGCTGTCCCACTTTAATGACCTTTGGTTAGCAAGTAACTTCATGTTTCTGAGCCTCAGTTTCCTGACCTATATCATGAAAATAAAGGGCATCACAGGCAGTGGTGTCCAGGAAGCAGGCCCTGAGGCAGTATTTAGTGTGCCAGCTGTTTCAGGGTTTAGTGCCCCTGAAAGGGAGAAGGGAGCAGTGCTGGGCAGAGAGAGAAGACAAGCTGTGATACTAGCTCACCAAAGCCTTGGCCAAGTCCACACAGGGGCTGAAACAGCTCCTCTGAGTTGTCCTGTGTTGGGTGGAACTGGCCAAGATTTTTATACTGTGGCAGGTGGGCCACCCTAGCAAGGATATGCCTTGGTGGAGGAGGCTCCCTGTAACCGAGGAAGTCCCTGGAGAGGCCAACAGCACTCCCAGCAGCAGGAGCATCCAGCCCTTTACCAGAGGGGACTCCGGGCAGTGTGGCTCCGTGTCCACCATGCAGAGTAGATACTTAAAGAGATGGATGTGACCATCGAATAACAGACAATAGGAGGTTGTCCTGGTGCCTAGCTCACGATTGGCAGTCAGTGGTCAGTAGCTGCTGCTCTTATTTCTATGCCATGGTAGTTTCCACTTATTCCTACTGGTGTCCTTGAGCTAGTCAACCCATTATCTGCAATTTAGGCTCCCTGTCCAGTAGGGCAAGGAGACTTCCCTGCCAGTCGCCTGTCCAAGTCACATGTTTCGAGGGTCCATAACCAAAACTGCTGAGAAAAATACGAGACAACAGCACCATTTGGATTTAAAAATCAGAAAGGAGTAAGGGCAACCTTGTTCTGGTATCTTTGACTATATGGTAATATGCCTGCTTTCTTTTATTTTCCCCTTTTATCCAACAGCTGTGGGCATAGAAACTCAGCATACATAAACCCTCTTGGGGGCTAGAGGACTGGGTTTTTCTTTTCTCGTTGGATTTAGTAACATCCTTTTTACCAAAATGGTAGCCATGTGTCGGGCAGACTGGAGGAGAGCAGAGACCATCGAGGGCTGCAGCCTCATTGGGTGTCAGCCACTCCAAGCATGTGCTTTGGAGAATTTCAGAAATTCTGGTATTTTTCAGAACTGAAATTCATTAGCATTGTTGTAAGAGTCTATAAATACAGTGAAAAGCATTTACAAATAGACATTGTAAAACGCTTCCACACCCACAGTCTGAACACTGTCAAAACACCAGCTGCAGCTTCCTTACTTGGAAGGATCAGAACCTTTTTTAAACGACACCTACTGTGTTTTCAAAATAGGCTTGCTTCTGGCCCTGTATAGAAGATAATTTCAGCCTGAAAGCCTGTGTCTGGCTCTTGGCATTCGGGATCAAGGCTCAGAGAGACGGGGGGATCCTAAGCTCCTTCCTATCAGTGCAGCTGGTGCTTTAGCATCTGGGGACAGGTCGCTCAGGGATGGTACTTCCTTTCTTCAGGTGTTCCCTCATGGCTTAGACCTCTTGGTCTAGGATTTATAACTCCACACACCCCCACCTGGTTCCCAGGTGAGCTCCAGATGTGGTCACAGGTGATGACAGGGGCACCTGTGGTCAGGGAGGTTCTTAAAGGAGTATGTAGGCAAGGGCCAGACCATCTCACCTTTGACCTTGGCAATACTCCTGCGGAGAAAGGAGAGAGAACATAAGCTGCCTGAATTGTATGGGTCTCTGTTGTTAAAAGTGAATTTTAATGAAGGAAAAATTTTACTTATAGTCTTATCCCAGAGACAACTATTATTAACATTTTGGACAATTTATTTTCCATCTTGTCCCCTGTGTATGATTTGGTTTGTTTTTCATTGGTTTTATTTAGTTAGGATCATACTGAGTATCCTACAGCTTTTGGGGGAAAAATTGCATCTATTGTACAAAAATACATGATGCATTCCCATTTCAGAACAAAGGCAAATATTCATTGATTCCACAAGTGTTTTTGAGCCCCTGCCAGGTACCAGGTGCTGAGCTGGGTGCTAAAAATCACCCATCACATTATCCAGGAATAGTCACTGTAAATATTTTTCCAGTCTTAAATAACAATCCCCCTTCCTGATACCCAAGCAGGGCATGTGGGTATATGTGCATGGAAGAGTGGGTCATTTTAACTTGCTGCTGTCCTTTGCCACTGTAATATCAGCCTTTGTCCTTCTTGTCATAATGTGTTTCTAAATATCATTTTCATGACTATATAAAAGTCCACCAAATATAGGTTACTCAACTGTTCCCCTCTTCATGAAAGATTTCAGTGTTAATTTTTCTTTATTACAAATAAGACTGTGGTCTTATTTGATCTACAAAACCCACTTGGGCATTTCAGACTATTTCTTTAGCATAGCCTCCCAGAACTGGGCCAAAGCAGATGCCCATTTTAAATGCTATTGATATACACCCTATTCTTAGAAATTACTTCTTTTTACCCTGAACCATTCCCCAAAGGCTTTGTGGTAACTTTCCAAAATGCATCTACAAGAATAAAATAGTTGAGAGTGACAGTAAGGGAGAAAATAAAGGTAGAAAAGTAATATAGCCCAAGATAAGATGAGCACAGTAATGAGCAGTAGGGTTCTCTACAGTCCCTCAAGATAGGCTCACATTTAACTGGAAGCTTCTAGCTGTCAAATCAAAGAGGGAAGTGGCGGCTCCAAAGATTCATAGTTACCAAAATGCACGAATAAACCAAATGTTCAGAAGCAACCAAGCTGAGCTGTTCTGAGATACAGATCATTAGCTGCTACATAAAGCTCGTTCTCCCACCAGCACACCCTCGGATTCTCTGCCCAGCCACCCGCCATGGTGTCACCTCAAACCAGTTTTCCCCTTGGGAAAAAAAAAAGCCCAGTGGAATTAACTGGACTTTTTTTTTTTTTTTATTAACTGGACTTTTGTTGCCTGAATGACCTTTCTCCCTGAACAGAACACATGTTCTCACAGGTTTTGGTCCTTGTGTTCCCAAAAGGACAGGACTGTCTGGCCCTGGGTATAATTTGAGTTGTGTTAGTTTGGGGAATGACAGCACCAAACCATTCCGACTCTGTAGTTAGAAAATAATAAGATTGAGAGCCCTTGAGAACTTTTAAAAATGAAAATGCTTTTCCTACAAATAATGGTGCATTTACAAAACATTTCATCCAGAAGGTTGCATTCAAACTAGTAGCCACTGGGGCCCTGCCAGCAGAATGTTTTGAAATGAATTTCCTCAGTCTCATTGTTGCTATTGGCTTGGGGTCTGCTCGAGGGAGAGAGTCCTATGGGACCTGCCCTTTGGTGGCTGGGCATGGAGAGGGGCTCTGCTCCAGCAGCCTGGCCTGGGGGCCCCCAAGGCCCTAGGAGACGGGGCTGAGGTGGGAAATAAAGGCTCTGCTCTGAAGCTCAAGCTGCTTCCCCCTTCCAAGCGCAGTAGTCCACGCTCTTCTTGAACTTTTACTTCGGCTGAGCTCTGAAAAGCCCAGGAAGTCTCATAATACACACCCACAGCGTGAGAGCTATGTTTTGTCTTGGTGGCAGTCAGGCCATTCGGCCCAGCCCTGTCACCCTGGAGTTCTTACCTCTGCTTGTCTTCTGTTGAGGGTACTTGACGTTACACTGGAGGTTACAGATCAGGCTTGTTTGCTTGGGAACTGACGGGGGCTTGCCTCCTTCCACTGGGCCTCCTCCACCATCACAAGGACATGCGAATCTCGCTGAATGCCACTACCACCGGCCCTTCTTGTGCAAAGACACTGGGTTCGGCCCTGTTGAGTCCCTCCCTTGTCCCCAGGCTTACAGGTCTCCTGCTCAGCTATCCTTCCATTCCCCATTACCCCCAGGACAAACAGAACCCTCTAGTATTCAGCCTGGCAGTCTGACTCTGCTGACCTTTCTGCTCTCACTACCCTCTGGGGACCTCAGGCTTTAGCCCCAGGACCCCTGGCCACACCAGGCACTCCCACCCACCTGGGGTCCTGGCTTTACTGCACCTCCTCCTGATATGCCCTCTCTCCCTTTTCTTCCATGGCCCGGCTGGAATGCCACCTCCCCTGCATGCCCCTTGCCATACCACACAGGTCCCCTGCCCTGATCCAGTCCTTTCCAGATGACTTTGATATGCCTGTCTCTTGCATAGCCTGTGCCATGTGGGCCTGTGTCTGTCTGTCTTTCTCGCATTTAGACCATGAGCCCCTCCAGAGTAGGAACTACCTGGCTTGGCCCTCTCAATCCCCTCTGCATGATAGGTATCAGACAGGCGCTCTCCTTTGAGTAACTCTGCTACTCATTGTGTGGTTTGGCTTCAGGCCATGATGACTGCCAAGAGCCATGAGGTGGATTATTTCTGTTGCTTTCCCAGAATGACTGCTTGGCTTCTCCCTCTCACTTTATGGGTGAGGATCTTTTCCGCTTTCACTACCATCATAAACCTCAGATAATCTCACTCAGGGCTCATCCCCCTGAAAGGGACTAGAGAACTGCCCTTTTGGGGGAATTTGGAGGAACCTTCTGTTCATGCACGAGTGAGCTACTTCTCTCATCATCTCAGAGGCCTATTCCCATTCCTTGGGGCTGTTCCTAGCCCAGATACAGAGGGAAGTCACTCGTGTCCTGATGGGCATGGGGGCACCCACCCAAGAGCTGTCTAATTTTACAGGCTTGTGCCCCAGCGCCAGCCTTCAGGCTGCCAGATCTTAAACTCAACCCCCTGTGCCTGTCAACAGCCTGGCTGATTCCTCCGCCTCAGGCCAGAAAACCTTTTTCTCAAGGTTAAAAGTAGCCGACCTTTGACAAGCAGCATTGGCTAAATTCCTTGCTCCTTAAAAGGAAAGCTCCCAGTTATCATTTGCTGGTGCTTATTTGGCCATGGGGCGGGAGAAGGCCCTACGCTGTACCCTGTGTACCAGCAGGAGGGTTTGTGGCTAAAGGTGTATTGCTGAACAGTCATTATTAAAATAGCCATCTCTGAAAATGTGTGCTGGAGAGGTGGGCATCCAGTCTGTCAGCCGGTTTCACCAAGGCCCATGTGGTTGGATAGGTCATTGGCTCCCACTGGCTCCCTCACAGGCGCAGGCGACAGTGCCACCCGCCCCATGCACAGCACGCTCCTTAATGCGCGTGCAGCAAGAAAGCTGACAAAATGACAAGGGCACACACCAATTTTTAAATGCTTGGACTTGTGTTTTTAATGTAGGGGTGACGGTCCAAAGATTGACTTGGTGGGCAGTTCGATCTCTGGCATCCTGGACAAGGATCTCTCGGACCGCAGCAATGACATCGGTGAGTAAGGAGAGCTTTCTGGCTTCTCTTTGCAAAATTTTAAGAGAACTTCAGAGTTTGACTTGCCTTCTTAAGCAGCCTGATGAGAACTAACACAGCCATTTCAGTGAAAGGCTAATAGCCCATGGTTGGTTTTAAATGTCACAGTTTTATAAAGAAGGGGAAGTGATGGTGGTTTCCACATTAAAACAGATTGCCTGGGATTTCTAATCTCCCTGACCTCAGGAGAACAGTCTAATGAAAAGAAGTGATAAATAAACCTTTTGTAGAAGTGGGACGTTAGCACTTACATTCATATTTTCTAGTGATATACCTATTTAGTGGAAAAAAAGGTGAATGGGTGAAAATGAAGAATGGCAGAGTTCGTTGTAGTCACAGCACTCAGTGTTTTGAGTTTGAATTTAAAATGAGCTCTGGCATGAAAATTACCACTTAGTTAAGAATGTGGGTAAGTTTTTCAAAGGTTAAGGTAGCACTCTTTGATAAAGGGGAAGGTAGTTAAAGTCTCTGTGGGTACACAAGTTTTGTTGGAGGGTCTTTTGGGGATGTGCGCAGGTGGCATGAGGTTGCATGTGCTGGTTGATGCCACTGTTGGTCTGACTTGGATGACAGCCCTTTTAAGAAGTCTAGATTCAGTAACTATTTTTTTTTATTAGCTTTACATCTTTTATTTGTTCCTGTCATGGTCACAATATTCTACATTAATAGGGCTACATTTTGGAATTTGCCTTTTTAATTCAATGCTTTTCTTTTGAAATAATTAGAGATTGACATGCAGTTGTAAGAAGTAATACAGAGAGAATTACATACCCGTTACCCTTTTTCTCTCAATGGTAACATCATAATGAACCTATAGCGTGAGATCCCAACCAGGATATTGACATGGACACGTCCACCAGGTTCCCCAGTTTTACTAGTACTTGTGCGTCTTTAGTTCTTTGCAGTTTTGTCACATGTGTAGGTTTGTGTATCTACCTCCATGGCCAAGATACAGAACATTCCATAGCCATCAGGATCCCCCCCTGTTGCCTTTTTATAACTGTACCCACCTCCCTCCTCTTCCCCACCCCTTCCCTAACCTCTGGCAGCCACTCTTAGGGACTGATTTGACACGGAAGATTTCCAGCATCTTTTGCATTGGCTGCTCAATTTAGAAACAAACATCTGACCACTGGCAGGCTCATAAGAGGCACCAGAGTGCCTAACGTGAGCCTTCTCATCACCTGGGATTACTCCTCTTTGGGGTGCTGTTTTTGTTTTTGTTTTTTCCTGAACCTGCTAATAGAGTTGCATCTTTGCAACTGCTGACTTGCAGTCTCTGGTCTGATCTTGAGAAGACTTAGTGGTAGGATGTGTCACTGTAACTCTAAAGACCAAAAATATTTGCTCTGTCTCCAGAGACTGTTGCACATCCTCAGCCTTTGAGAAGCTCAGTCAGGAAGCATGACCAAGGGCTTCTGACAGCTTGGGCTGATGGAATAATAATAGAAATGCTGGCCTGCTGGACTTTTGACCTGGTTAAAGGGCAGAGCGGAGCAGTAATTGGCTATGAATGAGAAGGAATCATCAGAATGAGCCTGCTGAAGTTTTGGTCTTGCTACTGTGGTTTAACATTTTAAGGGCCCACATTTTAAGGCACGATAACCAGTAACGTGGGGCCTCCCACGGGAAGGGAGGTGTTCTCCCTCCCCCAGAATACACAGAGCTGTGCCTTGCCTGTGAAAGCATTGGCCTTTGGCTCTTGTTTTCTTTGGGTCTGGAGATGACTCAGGTGGCTCTCACCAAAATAGGAATTTCATATTTCTCAGTCTGACGAGCTAGTTTGAAAATGGTGGGGGCCTTGATCAAAGTGTCTTTGTCTATGAAAGCTCTTCATTCGTGGAAACAGTACCAGTTGTGTCTATCTGGGAGCCCAGAAAGAGCTGCTGAGGCTTAGTTTGCTCTCACTTAGCAAGAAGACGTTAATCCCAGAAGGCTGTAATTCCTCAAGCTAATAATGTAACACATATTATTTGCGTTGCAAGAAATGATGATCAGCAGCCATGGAATCAGCCACTAAATACTTGAGTACCCACTCAAGGGCAAGGCCCTCATGCACAGGTCCTGCCTCCCAGCAGCTTCGGGTCTGTTTTGGCTGCTGGGACAGCAAATGGAAAGTGAGGTGACAGCAACGGTCTGTCTGACCACTGAGTGGCAGAAAGTAATGTCAGTGAGAGTTGGGGATGCTCCTTGGTGCCCAGGGTGCTAGGGCAGGCTCCATCGGTGAGGGGGGAGGGGGGGCAGACTTATCTGGATCTAGAAGTTGGGTTCGCTGAGGCAGAGGCAGGCAGGGAGATCCCATGGGGCGTGCTGGTAACTGAGCACAGATCAGCCGCAGGAGAGGCTTCGTGCCCACACGGAGGGAGCTGCCCTGGGCACAGAGGTCTGGGCGGGACTCGTTAGGAAGGGGATGCCTCTGTAATTTATTCGGCAGGTGCTGGGTTGACACCAAACTGGCGGGATTGGGTCTAAGCATTTAGATACTAACTGATGGAGCTCTATGAGACCAGTCAGATGAAGGAAAGATGGGCGTCAAGGAGTCAGGTTATTTGATAGTTTGGGCTTGAGGCAGTTAAGAGAGAGCCCACATTAAGCCTCGCCATAGGATTGTGAAAGAAGGGCTGGATGGGGAAGCAGCAACTCGAGAGAATTATTACCAGGCCTCAGGCACAGGCTGGATTTAGGAGGAGGGAGGAGGAGAGAATACTGTGTCAGCTGTGAGGTTTGAGGGTAGGGGAAAAATGACTTGGGTAGAAATAAGCATGTCTGGCGGGGGGACTGGCGTGGAGGGGAATGTGGATTTATTTAAGTGTGTTGACTTTGAGATCTAGTCAGTGCTGGATGAGGCGGAAGCTGGAAGGCCAAGGCTGGGGAGGGTCGACGTTGTAGAGGCCAGCAAGGATTGCAGGTAGACATTAGGACCTTCCAGGCGACATAACGCAGGGCTGGCACCTATAGACAGCCCCATGTGTGAGTGCAGGCTGCTGCCTCCAGGCCAGGAAACGTTCCGTAATTTATACAGACTCTCTGGGCTGTAGCTTCTTTATTGATGAAGGGAACTAACATCCCTCCCAACTTTCCTACCTTGTCTTCCAGAGTTCTGTAAAAATCACTTGATGGGCTGCTCAGTGATAGAAATGCTTATTATTAAGGCTGTTGTTTGCTTAGAAGGGATAGTTAAGTCAGGAAGATAAAATCCTTAGCATGGAAGAAGAGAAAGAAGGACCTAGATCTTAAAGACCAAACCATTTAAAAAAAAAAAAAAAAAGACCAAACCATTCACAAAAGTCCCTATCTAAGGGAAAAGAGGAATCTGGCAACATCTCAGAGACCAAGGGATGAAAGGATTTTAAGCAGAATGTCTTCAGGCCCAAATGCAGAAATACTGTCACAGGTGGGTTGGTCAAGGAGAATAGGACACTGCAGAGGAACTGCCTCCCTTCAGGGCTGCTTTGTGTCTCTGCTTTTGTAGCACTTGTTCATTGCTTTGAATCAAGAAGGAAATTATTTGTACCAGAATGTTTTGTTAGTGACTCAAACAATTGAAGCTGTCCAAATGTGGGCTGCATGAATAGCCGAATACAGCCCTGAAAGCCATTAGAAATCATCAGTGTTAGCTATAAATAAATCTGTTTCCTCTTAATAAAGCTATAATTTTAAATTATTATAATATTGAATTAGAGAACATGGCTTTTTCAGATCTCGTGTGGGCAGCTACCAGCATCTGTCAGCCCCACAGTAATTTAGAATGAAATCAGTTGGTCTAAAACGATGTTGTTGATGTCGGTTTGAGATACTGTGTATCAAACTACACCGCCATATTTCAAGTAACATAATAGGAAACGTGGATGAGCTCCAGAGCAGGCCTGTGCATGAATAGAAATGAAAATTAAATTGTCCAGTTTTCTCTTGCTGACGGAAGAATCTCTGCTCCGATTGAATGGGAGATTATAGGCCGAGAAGTCAAGTGCCATAACATTTACTTTTATTATGCCATATATTGTAGTTCCCACGGCATGGCAGGATTTATTATTACACCTCAATACCGCAGAGATTTTCCGACTCTTTCCCGCTGAAGCACACAGCAGCGGGCCCTCAGGTGGGAAGCAGCTCAGGAACTAAGCCATCTAGTTGTTGGAGCTGATTGACTTAGAAGCAACCCTTCTTGTTTCTCCCCTGTTGCTTGCCTCCGTCGACCGTTGTTCCCTGTTCTATTCAGCTCTCATCCCACTTTTCCCACTTCCACCCCTTTATGTGGACATCACCCCCTCCTCACATAGAAAAGCTGGGAATTTCTCACCTGTCTTTCCAACCTGATCCACAGATACACACTTGACATTGCCATCCATCTAGGGGCCAAGTGTTGCTAGCTATAAAGTCGATGGACTTAGGACATGGAACTGGCTTGGAGCACATGAATGAATCTAACTTCATCTTATCCTCAAATCTCTCATGGATGCCTCCTGGCCTTTGGCTCCTGTGAACCAGGAAATGCAGAAGCACTTCC
Organism: Canis lupus familiaris; assembly: GCF_011100685.1. Lineage (NCBI taxonomy): Eukaryota > Metazoa > Chordata > Mammalia > Carnivora > Canidae > Canis > Canis lupus. The sequence goes on along the minus strand of NC_049260.1, from coordinate 15,589,842 downwards.
CTACTGATACCCTGGGAGTGCTATTAAGAGCTCATTAATTTGAGATCCTGGAAAGGTTCTGAAACTGGATTGTGGTGATGGTTACCCAACTCTGTAAACTTACTAAAAATTGGTAAGTTGTACGCTTAACAGGGGTGAATTTTATGGTATACAAATTATACCTCAATAAAGCTGTTAAAAGAAGCTCTGGCTCCTATCCAGGGACACAGGTCATGATTACACGCCAGTTTATATCAGGATTGTTTGAGAAGCAATATGCATGTCTCCAGTGTGACTGCAAAAAGCAAAAGAGGGTCATGTGCTTTATTCCAAGGAAGTGAGACATCTTGAACTTTGGGTCTTGAACCTAGTCAGTCCTCTGAGCATTTTTGGTGTCCTCCCTGCACTTCGGGACACTTGGCCTTGGCTCCAGTTCATTCAGAAGAGGTTCTATGCCAGAACTCTCCCTGCAGGGCCACGTGTGACTCCCCACCTCTCACCTAAGACTGTTAGGGCTCACAGTCTAGGTTTGCACTGAGTAAATGAGGTCAAGCTGGCAGCCAGGACTGGTTTCAAAATCACCTTGCAGTCCTGGAGGAGTTGGGCTGATGGCAAGGCCTTGTCCTTCTGGGCACTTCTAAAAGTCCGGTCCTGAATGTATACTGATGATGTTCACTGACGGACGTTCACGGTTAGAAACATTAGGCCGCACCCAAACCAGGGCACTTCCCTCTGCCCGCTCAGCCCCGATCAGGGCAGTCCCGATCTTCGGCAGTCTGTTGGGCTGGCCGGGCTCATGCTTAGTTTTGATAGGTTCTGCAAACCTCTTTTACCTTGTCACATCTGATAAGAGCAAAAGCAATAAACGTTCAAAGTGCCAGTAGGAAAACGCTCATGAATACTAAAGGAACAGGCGGAGGTTAAGCTAAGCAAAGTGGGGCGATGGTGATACATGTTGCTTAACCTCTTGGGAGCGATGTATTTGGCTGTGCGAATGATTCAAAAACACAAAGAGTGAGCAGTGCCATCCTGCCTGAGCCACCTGCAGCCATCAGCCAGCAGCAAGGAAAAGTAACTGACAGGTAAGATGAGCAGGGGGACGTTTGGGTGTTTAGCAAGTGTGTTTGAATGACTCTTGGCTCAGAGAGGGTCACTGTGCCAGCTACCTGCGCGGACCTGTGACCAGCCCCAGAAGCTCACCTGCGCGCAGACGCAGCACATCCTGCTCTGGTATTTTGATTGCCCACCTCTGTGCTCAGGTCTCCTGTGGTCTACTTTCAGCCCCATGGCTCGGGCATCTCTACTTTTGCTACATGCTGAGACCACTGGCAGCTTGAAGAATGCAAATGCGGTATAGTAAGTAGCCTATAGGCGGCAGAGAGACTTACACAGTAAGCTTGGTCACTTCTGTACTGTGCTCAGCCAAGGCCTCCCTGCCACGAATGAATGTGGAAGCAAGAAGGGAGCAGGTGACACGCAGTCTCAGATGGCACATGGCATTTATTTGGCCTGCAGTGCCCTCTGCCCACTGGCCCCGGGCTCACAGATTGGCAGAGCCTGGCTATGGCTTCCGTTTGACTTGTAAATATTCAGAGGGATCTATGACCTGTGGGAAAACCATGCTCAAGTAACTCCCTTGCCATACTAAAAGCACTGGAGACAAAACTATACCTTATTAAGGAGGAAATTTGAGTTCCCAAGCTCCTTCTCTAGCCATGGGCCCTTGTTAAGGCCTGATGTGGACACCTGGGCCCGGTCCACCTCCCGCTACCTTGGATTCATTACAGGAGAAAAACGATGAGCACTTAGGAGTGAGGTTGGTGGGCCCCGTTAGAGGGTAATTGGATCTGGTGGTGACAAGCTAAGGATGAGGTGTCAGTGCACAGAGAGCCCTGATTTAGAGCCGGAGAAGCCGCTTTATTTAGCTGCGTGGTGACCTGCAGTGGCGCTCCCCACCTCCCCAGGCTTGAGTCATCTCTCCCCGAGGTTGTTCATGTTCTTTGGAATTCAAAGACACAGAAAAGGCTTTTCATTCGAAGGACTGCTGACTTTTATTTTACTAATTAAGGACATTTTAAAAAGCAAATGCCATCACCTGGTGGAAATAATCTCTGAGTTTAAAGATTGGACAAATTTAGCTTACTGGAAGACTCACAGCGTTGGCCTTCTTTTCCTTGGCACTTTATAGACAGGTGGTAGCTTTGTCATGGATTCATACCCAGTTCTGGGGATGGCTTCTGAAAATCACAGGTCTAGCACATGTGTGCAGGGGTGAGGGTCTGGGGAGAGGAGAGGTGTCAGGGGCAAACAAAAGGCCCCAGAGAGAGGCAGGTGTTGAAGCATGGGTGAAAACTCACTGCTGCCCAGAAATGTACAATTAGCAGATCAATTTTTTTTTCAAATCGCTCATGAAATGTCAGATTTTAAAAGGCACTTTACTTTTTTTTAAAGATTTTTTTTTATTTATTTGAGAGAGAGAGTAAGCGCATGAACAAGAGGGGCAGAGGCAGAGGGAGAAGGAGAGAAGCAGATGCCCCGCTGAGCAGGGAGCCTGAGACACAGGGCTCTATCTCATGACCCCAGACCACGATCTGAGCTGAAACCAAGAGTCAGGGGGCACCTGGGTGGCTCAGTCGATTAAGCATCTGCCTTTGGCTCAGGTCATGATCCCAGGGGTGTGGGATCGAGCCCCCCATCAGGTTCCCAGCTCAGAGGGAGCCTGCTTCTCCCTCTCCCTGCCACTCCCCCTGCTTGTGCTTGCTCTCTCTCTCTCTGTCAAATAAATAAAATATTTTAAAAAATAAATAAATAAAACCAAGTGTCAGCCATTCGACTGACTGAGCCACCCAGGCGCCCCTATAGGGCACTTTAAATACTTCATACCTCTGTCCTCTTCCTTCCCCCATGGCTGGAGAATGGGGTCCTCCAGTTCTAGAGGTACCTGTCCCTTCCAGTGTGGTACCAAGAGAACCGGGCTTCAGGCAGTAGGTCTTTCCTCCTTGAGATTTTTACTTGGCATTTAATTTTGGGTTCTGAGGATGCCTGGGTGGCTCAGCAGTTGAGGGTGTGATCCCAGGGTCCGGGATCAAGTCCCGCATCAGGCTCCTTGTGGGGAGCCTGCTTTTCCCTCTGCCTGTGTTTCTGCCTCTCTCTCTCTCTCTCTCTCTCTCTCTCTCTCTCTCATGAATGAATAAATTATTATTATTATTTTTAAAGATTTAATTTTGGGTTCTGTGTGATTCCAGGCATTAGGATGTTGTTTCACATGCAAGATTTTCTTTTTTTTTTTTCTCTAAGATTTTCTTTTATGAGTGTGCAACTGCTCCTCTTTTCTCTAAGTAGAGTGCTATTGAGTGAGATGAAATGCCCTGTTCCTCTGCTCCCTGAAAGGAGATGCACCCTCTGGATGTACACCCCGCTCTAGCAGGCCATCCAACATGCCGTGCACCTCTTTGGGTCCTGGATTTTTATTTTTTTACTTTATTGAGTAGAGTTGACACACAATATTACATTAGTTTTGGATGTGGATCTTGGTTTTTCAACTTTAAACCTGGGGCTTGGAGGAAATGCTCATAGAGGTCCAGTTTGGCCCCACAGGCTTGTCTGCCTCTGTTTCTTTTAGTTGAGATTTCTGGACATTGAGAAAACTGCTCTTTTGGTAACCTCTAATTCCTCTTTAAAATTAAACAGCTTATTCTTTTGTTTGTCTCTTTATTGAAATTCCTTCAGTTCTGTTTTTTTCTTTAACCTAGAGTTGCTAATTTGGCCCTTTCTAAGTCTTCATCTAGGGTTTTTGCTTGTAAAAGATTTGCTGGCCAGATGGAAGTTTAAGTAATCAGCAATGGTGGGCATAATAGTCATGGTGTCACTTTTTATACATTTTTAAAAATTATTCATTCACATTTTTAAAAAATGTATCAAAAATTTTGAAAAACATAAATGGGTAGGATGTTTGCAATCCTAAATAAATTTGAGTTCTTAGAGCAAACCCTTAATACAGAGACAAGATAGTCCCACAGAATCACCGAGGAAAGTGGGGTACGTTAGAAGAACCGCGGGTTCTCAGGTAGGCACACTTGGATGTGAATTATAGCTCTACAAGTTCCAGGTTGAGTGACTCTGAGCTCCACTTTCCTCTTGTGTATGACAGGGTTAGTAATGGCCATCTGCCTAAGAAGATTGTTGTAAAATTTAGACCTGATAATTTGAAGTGGCACACACAAAACAGGTGATTTCTAAGTGGTAGCTGGTGTAGCCATAGTCACACAGAGGCAAAGAACCAGGCATCAACCTCCATTCTTACCATGACTACTGTTCCCGGAAAGTAAGAAAGTTCTGAACATATAACATTAATCAGCTAACTGAAGTTCTCCCCACCCCCTAGTTACAAAGGGAGTAGGTACTTTAAAAAAAAAAAAAAAAAGGAAGAACATGGGGAAGTTAGAAAGTCCCTTCAGAGTCCCAGCCTCTCTTTGAGATAATCACTGTTAATTTGTTGTACACACTTTCAGAAGTCTTTCCGTGATTGGGTAGGTGGATGAATTTCTTTAAATGTAATCATGTTGTATGTACAGTTCACAGATGTTTTTTGAAATAAATAATGTATGTTTGACATCTTTACATGTAAGTCACATAGGTCAAACTTCTACTTTTAATGTCAAGATAATATTCCATGGCATGATTCTAGCATAACCAGTTCACTCGGAGCAATGCTGCGAAGAGCAGCCTAGGACAATGATCTGTAGACAGGGCTACCCATACCCTGGGGGGCCATAGATACTCCCAGGCCATGGATAGTGCTTCATTTCTTATATGCTCTTTCTTCAAACTCCTCTCCTGGGAGAGACCCACTGGCAGGCTGCTTCTCCCTTTCCCTTCCCCTTTGCCAGTGACCTGCTCTCCGCTTACACAGCATAGCCAATCTCTTGCCCACTCCACAGGTATGCAAACCTCTGGTGCAAACTGAGAGACACTTTCAGGATTGGCATGGTACTTGAGAAATTGAGTGATTTTATTGACTGGACAAAAAAAATCCATTTACAAGTTGGTTGGTTTGTAAGTCTTTGCTTCTTACAAAATTGAAGGAGACCCACTGAGTTGTTCATTGATAGATTGTTCAAAATAGTTCTTGGTGATGCTAGACCACAGTCTGATTTTTGCCGTATAATTTGGAAAGGGTTCAATGAATTGAATAACATTTTGATAACAAAATTCTTTCCATTCTCATATACTTCTATTTATGTGAACAAAGTTTCTTGACACATCAATAGAAAGAAAAATAGGAATAGAATCAATACCAAGCCATGGCATTCTCATGTTAATAATCACACACGTGTGCATAAAGTTATTTGGAGGGAAAGCCCAATAAGATTCTCCTCTTTTATGCTGACAGGTTATCAGAATGTATGGTTGTGTGTATACATATGCTTCTATCATTTATGTACTACTAATAATTGTCAGGTAACTCCTTCCAGAAGAAAATTCATTTTTACACTTAGAACCTTATGATCACAGGAAATTAAGAAATCATAAATTTCTATTTATATACATGTTTTTATGTATGTTTTTATGTTTTATAGAAAAAGATAATGAATGAAAGACAAAATTAACAAAAGCAGAAAGATAAATTACATTAGAGTAAAATCCAGCAATATGACAGAAATATGAATTCAGAGAGAGAAAGGGGTAGAATTTCCAACTGCTAAAGAAAAGCTTATTTGTGATTTAAAAAGTTTTTTTTAAGATTTTATTTATTCATGAGAGACAGAGAGAGAGAGAGGCAGATACAGGCAGAGGGAGAAGCAAGCTCTTTGGGGAGCTGATGCGGGACTCAGTCCTGGGACTCCAGGATCATGCCCTGAGCCGAAGACAAGTGCTCAACCACTGAGCCACCCAGGTGTCCCATATTTGTGATTTTTTTTAAAAGACTTGTTTATTTTATTTGAGAGAGAGTGAGAGATGCAGGGGGGGAGGGGCACAGGAGAGGGAGAGAGGATCTCAAGCAGACTCCACCCTGAGCACAGAGCCCGTCATGAGACTTGATCTCACAACCCTGAGATCATGACCCTGAGATCACGACCGGAGCTGAAACCAAGAGTCGGATGCCTGACTGTGCCACACAAGCACTCCAGCTTATTCATGATTTTTTAAGACAGATGACAGTGGGGCAGCCCCGGTGGCTCAGTGGTTTAGTGGTGCCTTCATCCTGGGGTGTGATCCTGGAGACCAGAGATCGAGTCCCATGTCGGGCTCCCTGCATGGAGCCTGCTTCTCCCTCTGCCTGTGTCTCTGCCTCTCTCTCTGTCATGAGTAAATAAATAAAATCTTTAAAAAAAAAGATGGATGACAATGGTTGTTAAACTACTGTGGCATTCAAGTATATTTTGAATATATTTAAGAGAGCAATATAATAGTTATATTTTAAAATATAGCAGAAATTACATCTTTTGTGACCAAAACATGTCAAATTTTAGATGTCAACTTAAGATGTGTAAGGGGCACATGGGTTTTCAAAATTATTTTAGGCACACTGGTAAAACAGTTTGAAGACCACTGGCCTCATAAATATATCACTCTACACTTACATAAACGATCCTGTGGATCGGTTTCTAGAAGTGGACTATCTGAAAGTGTATACACTGACGTTTTGTGATAGGTGTTGCCAAATGGCATTATGAAAAGGCTGTGCTAATTTACATTTCTGCAATAATAGCATAACCACTATTTCCAATAAGTACATTATTTCCTAAATTGTTTTGCATAATGAAGTCGGACCTGTAGTAAGCAGCTTTTAAAGGAATGCAGATCTGGAAAGTGACTGACTTTTCCCCCACTGTTTGTTGCCTGTTATCAGTTCCTGTGAAGCACTCTACCTCTCTTCGGTGCCATACTTCTGGAAGGCATGCCCCCTTCCCTTACCTCTTCTCCAGATCTAAATTAGGTGCCCATGCTATCATTGCTAACTTCATCTTTTACCTTTCTTTCATAGTAGCTAGCAGAATTTGTAATTAAATATATAAAAGTCTATTTCTCTTGGGGGCTCTAAGCTCTGTGAGGCAGGGACTGTGGCTATTTTGTTCATCCCATATCCCCCCAATGCCTAGCCCAAAGTCTGGGGTGTAGGGCTCACTCAGTAAATATGTACAGAATGAATGGATGAGCATAAATCAGAAGAAATGCCAATACCATGATATAGAGTCATGGTAGAGATCTTCGTTGCCACTAGTCACATGTGCCTATTTACATTTATTTAAATAATCACACTTAGCCATATTCCATGTGCTCAGTAGCCACATGGGACCAGTGGCTACCATACTGGACGGTACAGATATAGCAAGTTATCATCATCACAGAAAGTTTGAGTGGATAGTGCTATCAGAGAGTGACTGTACTTTCATTCTCCTAACTATAGCCATGCCTGGCACACAGTAGATCCTTAATAAACATTTGATTAACTGAATGAGCAAATAAATTCTGTATCTCCCTCTCTTACTCTTCAGCTTCAAGTTTCTATGTAAGTTACTTTGTACTGAAAAGCTGAAGGGCCTGGCTTAATTTGCCTAATATCTTACATTTATTGCCAACAATTTCCTTAAAGAAACCTAGTCCCTTTCTCTATCCATTTAAAAACACAGTGGAATAAATATTTTTTTAGGTAGGCTCCACACTGGGTATGAGCCTAACCTGGGACCTGAACTCATGACCCTGAGATCAAGAGCTGAGCCTAGATCAAGAGTCAGGTGTATAACTGACTGAGCCACACAGGCACCCCCCAAAACACTTTGGAGTAGAATAGAACAAAAGCAGCTTATTATCAGAGCATAGAGGGGTTTCTTTACATACACAACATTATATTCCTAGTATCTTTTCCTGTTCTTGATGTGGAAACAGTTCTCAGAATCAGTTAAATGAGAGGTAAGGTGAAATGTTCCTGCTGTCTGTTCCATGCTCTATAGTGGAAGGAATGCCACAGACATGAATCCGAACATGGGCTCTGTCACTTTCTGCCGTGACCTTGACCGAGTTTGCTAACCTTTGACCCTCTGTCTCTCTCCCTTTATGAAAACGAGTAGCCTGCTCAGCATGGGGTTTATGCAGGTTAAATGCATGTGTGGAGTATGGACTAGCAAGCTGGCCCAACAGTAGCTCAGACCTGTTTACTCTCGGTGCTTGTGTTGTGCATGATTGGCACCTGGATTACAAATGAAAACACAGCAGTTAATCTGCTATGTCCTTCCACATTTTGGAGGGCTTATTTTCCCATAGAATCTAATCTTTGCTCAAGTAAGAATTTTTCAGTTGGTACCTCAGCTAACACAGGTGTTCATTTGACCCCTACTAAAGGGCCCATCTTTGTCGTCTGCACAGATTTGCCACACTAGTCACATGGTTTCTGTGCAGAATGAGACTTCCTGTCTAGACTGCCCTGAGATGCTTCTTCACTGTGGAGAAGGGACCTACAGCCCTGTGGGGTTAGGCTTTTCTCATCTTTAATCTGAAAGAAAAAGTGAGAAAGAGAGAGAAGGAAGGAAGGAGGGAAAGAGGGAGGGAAGGAAGGTAGAAAGGAAGGAAGCAAGGAAAGAAGGAAGTTTGTTTTGTTCTTGTAATGTAGCCTTGCCCTTAGATCTCTGTTCTCAAATCCCACAGCTCCATCAATGGTATATGAAAACAAAATTATACCTGATGATTTGAAAGAGTTTTCATATAATTTCTCATTTACAGAAGAATAACCCTGCAAAGCTGATAGCACAGATAATTCTCCCATTTTCTCCCCCTGGTGGAAAAACTGAAGCCCAGAAAGGTTTTTTGCTCATGTATTCAATAATCATTTATTAGACACCCACCGCAAGCCAGGAATGTTAGGCCTGCGAGAAACACAGATGAAAGCCATAGCTTCTTTCCTAGCTGCTGAGGAGACAGATGAGTCAATGAGGAATGTCAGGCAGGGAGCTGAATGCTGAGATTGGGGTGTGGGTGAGTAGGGGAGCCCCCAAACCAGGCTTAAGGGTACAGTCTGGCTCCTTGGAAGACGTCTTGGTTGCTAAGCAAAGCCTTGATAGCCCCAGGGAAGAGGAGGGAAGGGGAGGGCAGGGGAGGAAAGGAAGTCACACAAGGGACAGGACAGTAGTGGGCACCAGCCATACCGTGAGGGCCCTGGCCGTGCTCAGTCACCAGGATTTCCTGGGAACTTGGGAAGAATTTTAAGCAGAGAAGGAGGACATCCTCTGATCTTCACCTCACACATGTCTCTAGGGGCTGCCCATGGGGTGGTACCAAGTTGGGAGTGAGAAATCCATTATAGCCCTTCTAGGCCTGTAGTCTGCAAGGAGCACTGCCAGCTGTAATGATCCTTGATGGTGACGTGGAGGAGAAGGGATGGCTTCCAGAGATACTGGGAGGTGGCAACATTGCCACGCTTCAGCTGTAGGAAACTTCTGCGCTAGGGCTCTTTCTCCAGTCCAGAGCAGTGAGCCCCAAGGAATAAACAGCCATTTAAGAGCTTGCAAGCAGTTCCTTCAGTGACAGAAGGCATGTCCCAGACTTTTAACTCTTTCTCTTCTGTGCTCTCAGTGAATGTGTTTTAGGTCACCTGTGGTCACTGGTACCATCCCTCCCATCCGTGGAAAATAAGCCTACATTTTCTAATTGAACTAAATAGGCTATGACTGCAGTTGATGGAAAATGGGCAACTGTGTGTGCCACGAAGAGTCAAACGCCCTTTCCAGGCTGGCTCCGCGTCCAACATAAATTATCCCCGTATGTCTGCAGAGGGGTTCGTCTTTCAAGTATGAGAAAAGCCAAGAACCTCTCATCCTTATGAAACTCACTTTGAAAAAAATACCCAACATTTGCCAGTTCAATCGTTTTGGATTGGCTTGTGAGCATTAAAACCATTTTTTACTAAGGAAAAATCCCCAGCCAGGCTGAGAAAGCTTATATCAAGTTTCAGCCTGATTCATTTCAAAAACCATCGTGAAACTCGGGACATTTTCTTCACACCACAATGAGTTAGTCATGGAAAGTCTGCCTTCATGTCAGCTAGCACGGCTGCAGTCACGAGAGCACGCTCAGTGCCACCGACAGTTTCTGCTGCCGGGTGGCAAAGTCCCCCCTCCACTGTTAGAAAGCAGAAGCGTGCCGCAGTTGGGGCTCTGAGCCTCCCTCTTCAGCAGGTGACCTCTCTTCTTTCTGGAAGTTGAGCTTTGCTGTCGTGTGTCCAAAAAGTGCTTTTTACAAGCCTCACCTGGAAAGTTCAACGCAGCTGGGTATGCATGCAGAGGTCAAAAGAGGGACTCTGGCCATCCTCTTCTTGAGTGACAGGGACCAAGCAGTCCTGTCGGCCATCTGTCAATCTGTTGAGGAGATGCTGGCGAAGCGTGGCCAGCCTTCAACATGTCCGGATGTTTTTAGTGTAGACCTGAGCCAGTAAAATGAAGCGGGCCAGCCAAGCATCCTCTGCAGCCGCGGCACAGGGTGCTGCCTTCCACCCTGGGTGGCCACCTCATGTCCCGGTAGCGGGCGCCTCTGGAGGCGGCGCTCCTGGAATCAGAGTTTCTTCTTGGGATGGGTTATTCATCTGTCGGCTAGTTCATTTGTTCACCTGTTCCTTCATTCACAGAATATTAAGCACATTTTTCCCGGGAATGTGCTAGACTTTGAGAGCACAAAGATGGGTTTCTGTCCTCCTGGGGTCAGGATCTAAGCTTGGAAGACACATGCCGTGCCTCTGAGTCATTCTGAAAGGGTAATTTATTATGGACAACCTCGTATGTTGTCACACCCTCAACAACGCCCAGGTGGACTTCGTTATTTTAGTGGGCCCTGGGAGCTGGGCGGGGAGCATAGATGGAGTCCTCCCTGGAGCCCTGCAGAAGTTTCCTGGGTGTGACCTTGTGTGTCCCTACACACCAGTGGCCATGCTGAGTCCATGCGGCGGGGCGAGGGGGGCTGAGGCCGTGCCATCCACTCCCCTTGCTCCCCACACCCCGCTTCCACCCCACTCCGCCAGCTAGGTCACCTCACGGCCACCTTCTCCCACTGCAGCCTTTTCTGACTGGTCACCGATCCCCCGAGCCTTCGGGCGCCACTTTGATCAGCTGCTTGGGCGCCTCTGTGGCCCCACACACCAGGTCAGCACTGCCCAGCCTGGCCTGGGAGGAGCCCTCTGCTGCTGAGCCCTACTCCCAACTGCTGGCCTGGGCAGGCCGTCCCCTCAGCAGCCCCGGAACACCCTGCCACTCCCCTGGTGGTGGTGCCCTGGGGCCCTCTCGTCACTGCTCAGTCCAAGCCTTCCTGCTCCCTGCCTGCCCCTAGCCTCTGCCAGAGCAGTGCTTCTCTACGTGGTGGCTTGCTAATGTCACTGGGGAAGACTGAAAAACTGCTTTGCCCAGGCTACACCCCCAAAAATTCAATCCTCACAGAGGGACCCAGGCATGAGTCATTTTTTTTTTAATTGTCCAGGTGATTTCACTGTGCAGCCACGGTGGAGAACCAGAGTGAATTAGCCTTTAACTGTTCACTGCTTCACCCTCCTTCACCCTGCTCATCTTTGGCCTCCAGAGCTTATTTCCGTTTCCAGGACAGAGTCCTGGTACAGGCGGGCCCTCTCAGCCCCTGGTAGTGTCCAACCAAGGCCCTTAGCAGCAGCTCGATTGCTAGAACGTTTAATGGCCTTCTCCATCACCTCCTCTGCATCTGCTCCTCTCTTCTCCCCCAGGCTCCCCTGGCCCCGTGTGCCTCCTGTGCCCTATACCCAGCCCCCACCCTCCAGGAGACCTCCCTGTCCTGGGCCTTCTTCCCTTCTCCCTGTTGGGGAGCCACATGGAGAACTTGCTAAACTCGTATGTAGCGTGCACACAAGAATATCTGTGTAACACCTTTCTATTAACAAAAAGAGGAGGAATGATTGGGGAACTAATTATCCAACAATAGGGGGTTGATTCAATAAATCATGAATTGCAGCGCAACAGAAGATTATGCAACCATCAAAATATTTACAGAGAACTCTTGGAGTCATGGCATATGATGTTAGGTGAAATAAGCTGAATTCAGTTCTCCATATAGTGTGAACTGGACTATCTACTTTTAGAAAAAGAACCTGAAGGGTTATATATATATACTGAAACACTAATAGTGGCCATCTCAGTGTGGTAAGGTTATACTTGACTGTCCTTTGTTATAATTTTATGTTTTTCCTAAAACAATTGTACTTTAAGCATGTACTCCTTTTGTAATCAGAGAAAAAGTGATTCAAAAACTAATTGGGGAGACATTAATATAAGATGATGACCTAGGGCATCAAATGAAGTGTATAATGGGGAATTTTGATTTCAAACAGCATGGAGTTAGTAGAGGTAAGTCCCAGGGTGTGGCCACAAGAGGAACCTTTGAGGAAAATAAGATTCTCTTAAAGGGAAGGCCCCTGAGAGGGTCAGGCCAGTGAGCTGGCTCTCAAGAGGCCCACATAACTATGGGGGTCTTGGCCTGGGCACAAGGTGTGCTGAGCCGACTGGCAAGGTGGGGCTTTTCGGGAGCCTCGCATTGGTCTTAGGTACTGATTGGCTCCCCTGTGGCCTCAGAGCACCACTGATACTTTTCTTTGTTGTCTCTGCAGATAGTTAACCTTTGGTTATACTTCCCTTGCCCTGATAAGATGAGTTCATTGAATAATTATTCATTTACCAGGTGCTAGAATAAAGTCATATAATCTTGGGTATGATGTAATGGTTTGTGCTTGGTTTTGTCTTCCACTAAAGGAAGTAGCCTGCAGACAACACCTGCCTATTCATTAATAGAATAAAGCTGACCATCACACAGCCAGACCACTTACTATAACCACCAAGAAAAGAGCTCTCCCTAAAATAAGGAGGGAAAAAAACACACCTAGTTTTAATCTTTTCTGTCCTGAGCCCCCATATTTGCACTTATAGCAGTTATGGTGCTTTCAGCTGTGAATAAAGGATATCTGATTAAAATTGGCTACAATAACAGAAGGTTATTAATTTTACATAGCAAGAAATCCGAGCACTAGATGATTCCAGGGTCAGTGGGTGGCTCATTGGGGTTGTCAGTCATCCAAAGTCTTTCTATTCTTCTCTGCCATCCTCAAAATCTCCAAGAGCATTGCCCTTGTCTGCCTTCATGGCCATAAGATGACTACCACAGGGTGTGCCTGGGTGGCTCAGTCAGTCAAGTGGCCAACTCTTGGTTTCAGCTCAGGTCATGATTTCAGAGTGGTGAGCCCTGCATCAGGCTCCGTACTAAATGGGGAGTCGGTTTGTGGATTCTCTCTCTCCCTCTGCCTCTGTGCCTTCTCCCTGCCACCCACCCCTACTTATGCTCTCTCTCTCTCTCTCTAAAATAAATAAATAAATCTTTTTAAAAAATGGCTGCCACAGTTCCAGGCAACCTGTCCATGCACAACAGCATCCCAAGCAGGAAAGACGAAAGGGCTGCATATAAATGGCCTTCTCCTCACTTCCTTTCAACAGAGACTGTAGACTTCCCCTTTTCCCTTCAGTAATTCAAATTGGGCTATGTAGCCACCTGTAGATGAATCACAGGCAAAGAGGAGCAGGATTGGTGTCATTGGCTCAGACTAAACATGGTTCCTGAAACAAAACTGGGGCTCCATTAAAAGGAGAATGGGAAATGGTTTGGGAAGGCAGTGCCTGGCATGGCATATGAAATACGACCTACTCGTCAGCAAGAGTTGGCATTCCCACAGTCACAAGCGATAATGGGTCTCTGTGTCAGCCTCTCTCTGCCAGCCATTCCTTTGTGCATCACATACACACATCTACACTGATTTGTAAACCCTCAGAACTAGATAGAATGAGGTGACCCCTTGACCTAACCATTTGTTGAAGAGGGTGGAAAAGTAAAGGTGGAGGCCTTCCTCCTGGACACATGTGAGGTACTGTTATGATCTGGCTGGATGATTCTATGTTCATCTGAGGCTCCCTGAGGGCAGAAGGTAGCCTGGGTATCTGGCCCCATGTGTAACACAGAGTAGCTGCTCAATCATAATGGAGTGAATGAGTGAGCAGATGGATGACCAAAGATCATGTCTCCATTGAGTGATACATCTCGAAGCAGAATGGTGCTGGGTTCTGGGAGTTATCTGGAGATGTAGAAGCTTGCTCTCCACCTCCAGGGAGTTTATAGTCTAACTAGGGTGATGGCCAGGCTGTGGCTGCACAACCAGAGGAGGAGCCTGCCCTTTCATCTCTTTTGAAAATCAATGTTCAGCATTCACGTCCCATGACTATCATACCTTGTGATAACTGCTTTTTGTGTTGAGACCACAAGAATGTTTATCTAGCAAAATGAACTTGCATTTGTGGAAGAAAGAGGATTCCTCCTTTACCCCTTTTTCTGTAGCTTTTAAAGACTTACCGTGTTTATTGGATGACCAGAGGATGGAAATCACCTTCATAAATCCAGACGTGAAGGATGAGTATTAAGGAAACGAGGTGCTTGTGGCCTGTTGTAAGAATCTTTCCTCATGCCCATTATTGCTCTTAAATCTCTGTTTTACTTTTGTTTTAGACCTAGAAGGTTTTGACTCCGTGGTATCATCTACTGAGAAACTCAGCCACCCAACCACAAGCAGACCCAAAGCCACGGGGAGACGGCCCCCGTCCCAGTCCCTCACATCCGTAAGTGTCTACTCGCTTCTGCTGCTGCTGAAAAGCAGGGCAGGCTGGAGACTCCAGCCAAGGACTCCCCTGCGACTGGCTGATATGAGGACAAGCCAGAAGAGGGAGGCCAATGAGATACACTGCTGACCAAAAGTGATTGGAGAGTCTTCTGGAATCAAGCAGTATTTCTTTCCCTTGTTCTTTGCATATCTGCCAGTGAAGTGGGCACTACCTAGTCCCACTTTCCTTCTCTCTCCTTCCAGACTGATCCTTATTTGACCCTGAATGAAATTGGTAAGAAAAAAAATGTCATGTTTTATGGTGGGAGAGGAGAGCGAGGCTCGTTTGGTCTATAAGCAAAACTTTGCTAAAGAATGATCCACCACTTATACAGGTGCATGACAGTGGCCAAGCTTTTTTCTCCCAAAGCGCCATTATTGGCACCCCTCCATGGAACCCCACACATGCCTTTAGGAGATTGCTTGTAACATACAAGGTACGTGGTCATATAGAAGAGATAAGTCAGAACACTCCAGATAACCCACAGAAGTTTTTTGTTTGGGTCATTTTGAATAACTTCTTTCCTCACTGGAATCCTGTAACACATTTGTTGTACCAAATTTCAACAGTGAAATGCACAAAGAAGAAAGTAAGTGACCTGTGCCTGTAATCCTGCTTTCCAGAGCTAAGAACTGTTAACCACTTGCTGTCTATCTGTAGCTTTTATTTAAAATTCTATTTGTATATATAACGTTATTTCTTCCAAATGGGGTACATAGTACATGCCTTCCCCCCCTTTATTGTGCACCTTTCTCCCCAATCATTGCCCATTCTTCCATGATGTCACATTTAATGGCTGCCTAGTGTTCCAACCTGTGAGTGTATGAGAGTTTACCTAGTCAGTGCACTATTATTGGACACTAATGTTGCTTCTACTTCTTTATTATAAACACGGGAGTGAATGTCATTGGAGAAAAAATCTTGATGCATCCACAAGCAGTGTCTCTCTCTCTTTCTCTCTCTCTCTTTCTCTCTCTCTCTTTCTCTCTCTCTCTCTCTCTCTCTCTCTCTCTTCTCCCCCTATCTCTATATAGCACATTGTCTTGTCCTTGCTGGGAATGCAGGTCTAAGGCCTTATGACCTTCATTCACCCAGATACATCAAGGAATTAACCTTTTGCAGGTTTTCCAGAACATTTTTCTACTTCCGCCTCATCACTGATCCCCCCCGAAGAGGTCCTCATTTAGAAGAAAAAGAATGCCACTTCCTTTGAACCTCTTCTCTCATTTCTGTTGAGTTTGGGGGTGTGGTTTGAATCATGCTATTTTTCCTCTTTGTATGAAACAAACCTCACTATGTGTTGATACCTTTTTTGGAAGAAAGACTTGACAAAGTGGCTTACTTTTTCACTCTTTATTTAGAGTTCTGTGTCACTACCATCTTTCCTCTCCCTACACCCTCCCCAACATGCCTCTCTCACACACAACCTATTTAATTTCTTCTTAGTCTCTCTAAGTGTTTGATCCTACCTCCCACATCTTCTCTATAAATCCTTCTTCAGTTTTGTTTTTCCTCCAAATTCTTCCCAACTTTTCAAGATCTAGAGGGCCTTGAGGCATCCAGAATTAAATACAGAGAAAGCCAATTTACCATCCCCCACCCCACCCTTGATTCATACATCCCATGCCTGGGGATTTGTGTATATCTGGGGAACCGCATAAAGGCACCTCATCTTCACTTGCTCTTAGCCTACACCTTTGGTCATTCACTCATTCAGCTAATATTTATAGGCATTTATGGCATGCGGACTCAGCTCTGAGCCAGGTGCCAAGGAGTGAGCCGTACCTGGTCCCTGCCCATGGGAAGCTTATGGCACTGTGACTCAAAGTTGGGCATTTTATGTGGAACGATTTCATTCGTAGACCTAAAATAACAGGATACATTTGTGCTTTAAAGAAGTATAATTACTCTCTTCTGTTTGTTCCCACCCATCCCCACATGGCTGTGTCCTTTGAATTTGTATTTGCTCTTCCTCCATTTAGCGCCCATAGGTCTTTCATAGCAAAATGGGATCGTGGATATGGACCTATTCCTAACAGGCCACTCCAGGGAATGACTGGGCAAAGGCACCTGTCAGAATTCCCCAGCCTGGGGCCTCTCATCCTAGTCTGAGCTATTTATGTTTATTGAATTCATAGAGCAAGCTTTGATTGGCAGCTCATGAACTGTAGGTTACACAGGAGGAAGCTGGCTTTTTGAATAAAATCTCAAAGCGAGGGGATACAGGCATTGCAAGGTGGTTAAGCAGTTAAGCTTAGATTAATAAGAAAGCTTAGTTGGAGGTATTATTCTAGGTAATTGGATTTTCAGATAAAACAAAGATTAACAAATAAGACCTTTTAGTTTTAAAACTTTGCTTACAAATCCCTAGATATATTAGTTTTCTGCCTTAGAAAATCGAGTAAACAGAATAAAATAAATATGGTGTGATGTAGGCATTATTTTTCTGTAATGACACCAGTGATGATTCTAAATGGAACATTTTTCCCACCACCAGGGTAGACAGCAGAGAGCTGCGGCTAAATACGAGCTCACCCAAAGAGATCTCTGGAAGATGCTTTGTTTAAAAAAGATCCCTTGCCATGGGAACTCTTATTTTCATTTGCTTTATCCTGAAATAGCGAAATTCTAGCACAGGAGTCATTTATATCCAAGTGAACTCCAGTGAGTTGGTTTACATTCATCCAGCCTTTTGATATTCACAGTGAGGCAGAAAGGGTAGGAGTATTATCCCCATATTTTACCAAAAGATGCTGTCATTCTGTACATATAGCTTAGTGAAAATAGAATCTACAACAGATGTAGATTGTCCATGGCAATGAGGGTGAAGATTTAGCAGTTGGTCCCACAATTAGAGGTGAGCTTGCCCTCTGGCAGGCAGGGGTGTGCCCTGGAGCTGCAGAAATGCTCCTCCCTGGCCTGCAGGCCTGTGACCTCCTGCCCCCTGAATGGTTTCCTCTCAGATAAGTTCTTGCAGGCACTTCACTATGCCTTAGATCTCGTGGTCCTGGAAAATGATCCAAAGGGAATGGAAGAAAGGCAGGTTGGAGGCAGCCTCGTCTTGCCCTGTGTCCCTCCCCACTGGATTGTCAGCCTTGCAAGAGCAGGGACCGTGTTCGGCATGTCATCTAAGTTCAGCACCAAGCTCAGTGCTTAGTACACAGTAGCAAATGTTCACAGAAAGAAGGGAGGCTCCGAAGGATGGAGGGAGCAGGAAGGGCTGGGTGATGCAGGCCTGCACAGGTGACATGACCGACGGGCATCAGTGCAAAGATCTCATGGAAAGATCCCTGCTGTAGGAAATCTTGCTTCCTAATCCCAGTTCTGCCACTATCTTTAGTGCACAGATAATAGCACCCTTTCTGCCTCTCGAGGTTATAATGAGCAAACAAAACAGTAATATCGAGTGCTTTGAAAAGCATACAGCATTATGTTAACAAAAGCTATGTCAGCTAAGGTGTAATTCTGACAAAAGCGTTTTCTTTTGGCTTTATCCAGTCTTCCCTTTCAAGCCCTGATATCTTTGACTCCCCAAGTCCCGAAGAAGATAAAGAGGAACACGTTTCGCTTGCACACAGAGGAGTGGAAGCATCAAAGAAAACTTCAAAGACTGTTACCATATCCCAAGTGAGTGACCAGCCACGGCAAGGGGGTCCTGACAGCACGGACCCCTCCCTGCCTTTATGCGTACGCTCTGACGAGGAGTTACAAACCAAACAAGGATCAACAGATGTTGTAGTCAGGCTGCTATAAAAGAGAGCCCTAGATGGGGTGGCTTAGAGACAACAGAAATTTCTTTCTCACGTTTCTGGAGGCTGGAAGTCTGAGATCAGAGTGTCAGCACGGTCAGGTTCCAGTGAGGGCCCTCGTCAGGGTTGCAGACCACTGACTTCTCATTATAGCCTCATGTGGTGGAGAGAGGGTGAGGGAGCTCTCTGAGGTCTCTTTTCTAAGGGCACTAATTCTGTTCACGCGGGTTGCACCCTTATGACCCGATCGCCTCCCAAAGGCCCCACCTCCTAATACCATCACCACAGCGGGGCAGGATTTCCATGTCTGAACTTGGGGCAGGGTGGGGGGGCACAGACAGTCCAGTGCAACAGAGAATGCAAGGTTTTGTCACCCTTCAGTAATAGTTATTGCTTTAGTCCCCAAATCCCTGAAGCGTGTTTCAAAGTCCCTAAAATTGGACAGTCTCTCTGAGATAGAGGTTTCGTTGTTGATTTTCCAAGTTTTCTCTTGTGGTTTGATCTCTTCTTCATACCATCGGCCACACATAAACGTATACTCTCACACACCAACGTCACTGTCACCACCGTCACCAGAGCAGCTTGAAGAAGGAATGCACCACATACATCAAATGCTGTGCACCCTACCCACACGTCTAGGCTTTTGTGTTCAAAAGTGATGGTGTCACAGATTATGTTGAGGCAGCACACGACTTTGAATAACTAGTGGGGGGGTCCCTTAAAGAAAAGCTGATTTGGGTTCATTTATTACAATAAATTTAGAGTCTAAAAGCATTTCTGTTTCATTGCATGCCCAGGAAATGGTATAGCTATTTTAAATCGCTGGCTTGTGAGAAACAAAGAAGACAGTGGGTAGCAACTGTGTGTGGCTCTTGAAGGACACCCTGTACTAATCCTGTTCACCCTCTGAATGAACAGGACTAGTGTTCTCATGCTAAGGGAACCCAGTCAATTGGAATTATTTTCCATACACATTAGCAACTGCTTTCTGCCTAACAGCAGAAAATTGCAGTCATTTTTTTAAGACACTTGAACCGGGAATTAACACAAAGAAATCACAGGGTGTGTGGGATTTTCCTTCTCGCAGATTTAAGAATTTACACATATGTCTAGATTTTCTTAAAAACCCGGGCTAAAGTAAGCAAAACTGTGATCCTCTAAAACACATCAATGGTAGTTATTCACAAAACTGAAGCATTCTTCCTTTATGAAAGGATTCCATTTACAGAAATTGGGCTTAGCCTCGGTTTCTGATGAGCATAGGTATGCCTACCGCTGCATGCTCTCTGCCTTCCCCGGGGTGTCTCTGGGGTGACACCTGCTGGTGGGCCGTGGCTCTTTGGGTTTCAGATTCTCACAATTCCGTCCCAGTAGTCTTATTTCCTTTCCTGGAAGTTGTCATGTCATGTTGTCTATTACTTCTATAAATTCCACCTGAACTAATCCGGTCAGGGTGTATGGTGGCTGATGCTCTGCGAGGGCTCGCGAAGGTTCTTGTCAGCTGCAGTGGGCTGAGAGAGAGAGTTGCTTGGGAAATGCTGAAGGAAGCGTTGGTTGAAGAGTTGTCTGGAAGTCAGTCTGTGAGGAGGACGTTGGTCGGTTGGAAGAGGCACGGGAGGATGCAAGCTGGGAAGTGGGGAGAAGTATGAGCCCAGGAACAGGCAGGAAGCCGAGAAAATAAAAGAAGCCAAGAATATGATGACAGGAAAGCATGACTGGTCACGCTCAGGCAGCCACAGTCGTGGTATGGGGCTCGAGGGTCCAGCCGGCAGGGCAGAGGATTGAAGCCCAGGCCTGCCCGTTATTAGCAGTGAGACTTGGGGAATTTGCTGACCACGTGCCTAAGCCTCAGTTTCCTGCTTTGTCAGAAGCGTACGCCGGCTGATCCTTGGCATCTAGCCGACGGCCGGCATGCGACCGGAGCTCCATAAATGTCACTCCCTCTTCCCTCTTACTACAACTCCTACAGCAGTAAGCACAGGACAGCAGATCGCCGTGCCTGGCAGCAGAAAGCACTTTTCCTCAATGGTAACTTGGCAGAGAAAAGGCGGGCAGAGAGGCTGGGAACGATGGCCCATCTGCTTCTGGCTCACTGTGCCCAGTCTCTCCCTCTAGCACAGCCGGAATCCGCACTCTCCTCCTCCCCGTGCCAGCCAGGCCCCTTCTTGGCTCTTGCCCTGGGCACCTGCTGCTGGAGGAGTCCCAGCTGTGTGCCGGGCTCCACCAGCAGCCTCAACTTCCCCGTCGCTCAGCCCCTCAGCTCCCAGCATCCTATCTGCTGCTTGCCCTCCTCCCCACCTGCCCTAGGTCTCGGGATCTCCCCTGCCCCGGGGTGGCCCTGCTCCCCTCTTCCTTCCCGCTCCCTGTGCCCTCCCGGCCTCGGCCGGGCCGCTCCTCCATCAGGCCTCCTCCGCCTCCAGCCTGGCCTGCTGCTGGTCTTTCCCCGAGGATATCATCCAGCTCGGCGTCTCCCATCTTTGAAAGCACACAGAACCCTTGCATGATTGCGCCTCCTCCCGAGGCTTCTCCGTGAACGCTCTCTTGCTCCCATCTTCCATCTTCAGCCAGGGTTTCTGAAAAGAGAGTCCTCAACGTGCAGGCCGCACGCTTCCCCTCCTGTCCAGGTGCTGACCCGCCGTGAGCAGGCCTCGGTCTCCTGTGTTGCACCAAATGGCCCCCAGCCCCTGTTTTCCTCTCAGCACCCTTGACCCACTTATCCAACCCTTCTTTTCCTTCTGGAAACCCCTCAGGTCTTCTGGTCTTGCTTCATCTCCTCGCGTGGTGCTGTCGCGGTCCCCAATGGCTCTCACTTCTCTTCCCACCCCGTCAATTCAGGGAGCCCCCAGGTCCCGCCACGGGCCTCTTCTCCCCAGCTTCGGGGTTATTCACCCCCACGGTGCCACTTCCTCGAGGGATTTCTCTGGCCCAGCTTACATTTTATTCCTTGGCTCTGCCCCCTGGACACATCCCCCTTGGCTCTCCCTCGGGCTCCCGAAACTCAGTGTATCAAACTGTCCTCCGGGCCTTGGGGCTGTTCCTCCTGCCGTGAAAGGTACGACCTCCACGCCTGCTCCCTCCGTCCCCACCCGTGGCCCTGCAGCCTGTCTGGAGCCACATCTGCGGGGTGTCTGCTCCCTGAGGCCAGGCACCCCATCTCTCGTTGGAAGAGCCTGCCTTCGCCACATCTCTCCGAGCTATCCCTGCTCTGTTCCCTTGGCCACCATCTGTCAAAGCCCCACCATTCCTAGCTTTCATTGTAGGAGAACCTCCCAGCAATCCTGTCAGCCTCCAGGCCCTGCTGCAGCCAGAGTCGTCATTAGCTTTGTGCAGGATGCTTTCACCCCATCCCACAAGCCTGCTCTGCCTCCCCAGCCTGAGCCCCCCACCCTGTGCTGTCCTTGCTGCCGAGTGCCTGCTTGCCATGTGTCTCATGCCTTTGCCGAGCCCATTCCCTCCTCCTAGAACCTTTCTTTCTGGTCACCCTTGCTTTTCTGGCCGCCTCCTCATCCTCCTCCAGGATGGGACTGTCAGCAGCACCCTGCCGCCTTCCCTCGGGGACAGTCGGTCCCTTTTGTGTACTTCTGTGGCTCTCTGTGCTTCCCGCCCTGTGTGCAGAACCCCCACGGCTGCAGTGTGTCGGCTAGTCTGTCCTCACCTTCCTGTGTTCTGAGCTCTTGGGAGCTAGGAAAATGCTTTGCTCACTTCAGAGTTTGCAGAGCCTAGCAAGCAGGTGGGCCTCCAGACTTGTACATTCAACCAGCTAGGGACTACCTGTCCAGGTGGGTGGTCACATTTAAAACACACAGGAGGAGGCACTTGAAGCGAGGAGGCCTGTGCCAGGTAGGCCTCTGGGGGCTCATGGGTGAAGGGATGAGTGACAAGTGTGTATCGAGAGGTGAGTACAAGGATGTAGATGGAGGACTTCCTTGAACATGAATCCCTGGCCTGAATCCTCCCTGCCTTCCCTCATCACAGGTGTCCGACAACAAAGCATCCCTGCCACCCAAGCCAGGGACCATGGCTGCAGGTGGTGGTGGCGGGCCAGCCCCTCTGTCCTCGGCAACATCCTCCCCCCTGTCATCCTCTTTGGGAACAGCAGGACACAGAGCCAACTCCCCGTCTCTGTTTGGCTCGGAAGGAAAACCAAAGATGGAGCCTGCGGCCAGCAGCCAGGCGGCCGTGGAGGAGCTAAGGACGCAGGTCCGCGAGCTGAGGAGCATCATTGAGACCATGAAGGACCAGCAGAAGTGAGTGTCTGGGGCCCAAGTTGCTCTCCACTGGGCCAGGGCCTCATTCTGCAAGCCTGGGTCCCCCACCTGCCCAAGTGTGTGGCCCGCTTCCCCAGGGTGGTGGCAGCAGGTATGGGATGGGCTTGAACCTGAGAGGCTTCGTGTCACGCAGCTCCTTGTGTCAACCAGGTCTGCTGCATACAGGGAGGGCACGGGCTGGCCGCCGGGTACACAGCAGTCACTTACCAGGACTAATGCACTCGGCAGGCTGCTAAAAGAAAGATCTTTAAATCCCCATAAAATACGGTATGCATGTATTTTAATAAGCCCAACAGCCCACCTTTTCCTGTAGCACCAGAAAAATTGCAATTTCTTCAGTTAACTGTCTGATGAAATAATTGGCTTGCATTTAGAATCTTTAAACCCAAGACTTTATATTCAGCAAGATGTTCTCCCCATGAGACTCGGGGCTCTCTCCATGCATGCCTGCACATGCTCTCCACATCCTTGGTCCTCAAGGAGCACTTAGATGAGGAGAAAGACCTGTAAAAAATAAACAGTACACGTAAATATTACCCGGGATACCGTCGTATGCAGTGACAGAAACAGTGAAAGGGTTAGAAGTCGGAAAGTACTTAATCTGAGTAAACTGAGGCTCAGAGTTAAGGGATCAGTTAGCTCTTTCTTGGAGGAATTAGCAGGGGGAAGCGTCTATAGAGGTGTTTCCTGAATGGGATTTTGAAAAACGATGTAGAATCCACCGAGAGCAGAGCAGTGCAGTAGACGCAACAGTACGAGGAGGTTCGTGGGCACAGCCTGGTGGCTGGTGGCTCAGTACAGCCCTGGCGCCTGGCCTCCTGGATGGGGAGGTGCCCAGGGCAGTGGTGGGTGATGGGCCAGAGACCCGCCAGCACACCCTGGGAGCCTGTCTGCAGCTAGCAGAAGCCCTGGCACTTGCCTCCCTGCGCGGAGCTAGAGAGCCCTGGTGTGTTTTGGGGCCACGTACTTTGAGCAGTATTGTTGGGTTAAAAAAAAGCTGATTTCTTCTCTAAAGGACAGCTCAGCACCTTCACTGTACATCAGGAAGATGGAGAGGATAATGTATGCTATTTTTTGGAAATGTACCTTTTCTCTAGAGCACCCTAGGACAAGGGTTATGAGCAACTCACTTGGCGCATTATGGCTCCGTTCAGGTTCTGCTTTACTCCAACTGGGAGGGGCCGTATGAAACTAGGCCCCCTGTTCTCACCCCCTACCTGGACAGTGCCCATCAAATAACTGCAGAATCAGCAGGATGGAGCTAGAGAGGCTCTCGGGGCCAGCCAGGCTGCCTCTCACTCGTCAAAGCCCCCAGCTCCTCTCTGGGTCTGCAGGTTACAGGTTTGGGTATCCACAGGCCCCATCCATGTCCGGATGGCACGTGTCTCCTGCCCAGTGAGCCCATGGCCCCAGTATATCCCAGAGCACTGGGTCTCAGCCTTCTGCAGAGGACCATTATTGGATCAGACTGGCCTGGATCCAGGTCTTCAGCCCTTTGGGCCCTCCGAGGGGTACCTGGAACGGCTGCAATGGCCTGTGCCTGCCTCAGAATGAAGACGCCCTGGTGCTTTGAGGCCTCTCCACCCGGCACTCCTCCCCACTGTGCAGCCAGGGCATAGATGCCCACGATTGCCCTTCCCCAGCCCATGTCTTCTTGAATCGACATGTCAGAGAGGTCCTGTCCCATGCCTGCCTCTCACAGCTGCCACGCCCGTGACCACGGGGTCCCTAAAACCTCTGGCCCAAGCTCTAAGCGTCCCCTCCCTCTCAGCCTTCAGCAGAAGTCCCTCTTGACTCCCCTCCTCCACACACAAGCTGCTTCTCACCTCCCTGCTCCTGCCCTAGCTCTTCCCCAGCAATCCCCCATCTTCCTTCCTCCTCGTGGGCTCCAGGCCCTTTTTTCACCAGTTCAAGACTTAGTGACTTTCTTTGCACTGGCTTCCCCAACTACGTCTTCCAATCTGTAGGACTCAAGGCTCTGCCTGCCATAGTCTTCCCTGAGTCATGCTTTCTGCTGAGGATCTCAGCTACTTGTTTCCTAAGCTCTAAGTAGTGCCTAGCTGAGATAGAGGTGCCTAGCATGGGCTTCAGTAAATACAGTAACGAATCACAACCGGTTAATGTCCAAGACCCCGGTGTGTTGACAGCAGGGTCAGGACACTAACCCACGTGCAGGGACCGTCACGGTGCTCATCTGAAGTGAGCAAATGTAGTATAACTTAGGCCATATTTATTATACTGTCTCTGCAGTCCTTGTGTTTTGATTTTCCAGTCCAGTTTGTAAAAATGTACATGGAAAATGGAACATCTGCTACCCTAAAATGGAGTACATTTCTCTGATCAGAGTGGCAATAGTAGCAGCATCCTAAGTAGAGAGTCCTGAGTTTGCAAGATGATTCATTTCGTTCCACTTCATTATTTAATGTTATAAAGGGCATTAGTTTGCATGTCCTAACTCATGTCTACCATCTCTGTGACATGATTACTGTATAGTTCAGCTATTTTAACTCCAAGATTTCAGGTATTACTATTTGTGAGATTTTGTGCGAATCTGTGAAAGCATAGCAGTAACCTTTTATTAATTTAAAACTGTGAAAGTGAAACATACATGGGGTGACAAAAATGTCTGCAGTGAGAATTATTATGTAAAAACATTTAAAGACCAGCGATCCTATAACAAAGGGCCAGCGAGAGGGAAGGCAACAGAATCTGAGCCTGGATACCTAGAATCTAGCCATCGGGCAAGTCAGGCCACTTCTCTGGACTCACCTTCCCCATCCTCTTTTAGGAGAAGCTTGGACCAATGGATTTCAAGGTCATTTCAGACCTTCTGTTTGATGGCCACAGATTGGGGGAGCCCAGAAATAATAGCAAGCCTCTCTGTCTGCAGTAAATGTCAAGCAATAACAATGCAAAGAAAGAACATAATGTTTTGTCCACATGTTTGTTGTAAAAGGCTCAGATGGATTTTGTGGTGATGAGAGGCTTCTTATCCCTTATTGGCGAAGTCCGGGCTTCTGTTTAATTTCATGGCCATTTGCTTTTCAGACGAGAGATTAAGCAGTTACTGTCAGAGTTGGATGAAGAGAAGAAAATCCGGCTTCGGTTGCAGGTGGGTCCCTCAGGGTCCTGCTGCCTCGTGAGAGGCTCAGTCAGGGGTGGGGACCGCCTCATGGCTTCATTTTGAAAGTAGATGATGGTTACTTCTCTGCAGATTCAGATGTGCTTCCCCTGGCAATTTTCTTAGAACTGTGTAGGCTCACTTCGCATCCTCTGCTGCGGTCCAGGAGGTCTTCGGAAAGGGAGCCAAGAGTGAATGTGACCCCAGTTGGGGTTCTCATTTGGAATTTATCTGAAACGTCTCCTCTCTGAAAAGTTCCCTCCGATTTCTAAAGGCCTCATTATAGTAACTGCCAGAGGGCATGGTGCTGGGGGTCTTCATTGCCAGCTGGCTTCTGTCATTGGAACTCCAAGGACCACAGCTGTCCACACTCAGCACTTGCTTTTCATCTCTTCTCCCCGAGGGCTGTGTCAGTCCTGCCAGGGCATCAGAGCCCTGTCCCCCTCCATCCCCTGAACCAACTCAGCCATTACCAAATGGCAGAGAACATGTGGGAGTTGCAAAAGGCCAAAGGCAGACTTTGAGCTTTCATCCAGTTGGTGTCCTTGGTGGTACCTGGGACCCATGCTTCCCATCACTTTGGGGGGCACTGAGAGACACCCCCTTGGGCCCGACCAGACACCACTGCCTTCCAACACCGCTAGGTGGTCCAGCCCATCGGGACAGCCCACTCTGCCCCCTGACCGGGACACTGGAACTCTTGCTGCTTTTGACAAATTTTGGCTACGGGTAGCCTGAGAAGGCACATCCCCACCATTTCCTAGCGCCGCGTGTCTGTGTGCCTGTGCTTTAGGTTTCTGTCACTCTGGCCTCGTTGTCCGCTCGTCATTCAGATGTCACTTCACCCATTCCACCTTGAAGAGTGTCAGGTTGATTATCATCTTTCATTCGACCAAGTTGATTATCTTTCAGCTTCTCTCAAAGCAGTGAATTCATTATGATTTTGTCCGGCTCTTGTTTTTCCTTTATAGATGGAAGTTAATGACATAAAGAAAACTCTTCAATCAAAATGAATACTTGATCAATGAAATGTCACATTATTCATCCTGAGTCCAAGACTCAAATTTTCCGCCCCAGCCAAAATAACCTTGTGCCAAAAGATTAAAGGTTTGCCTCCACACGTCCCTGTTTGAAAGATTAGCACAGAAGTCTTGATAGCACAACACAAATTCCATCCAAGAGGAGACTCTTCCCCCGGTATAATCCTGGGCACAGCACTGGTTGTGACTTAGAGCGAATTGTGCTAAAGGCTTTTTTACTGAGATCTCACGCGAAACGAAAACTCAGGCAGTTTAGTCCATAGTGGTACTATTTTGATGATATTTTCCATTAATAAAATGTAATTTCCGATTATTCGTTTACAAGCTTTATAATTTTATGATTTTTTTAATCGTGTTTTGTCACAGAGTCCCCCAGTGTCTGTATCACACATAGTCCAGAGCGAGCGTCCCATTCTTTTGCTTCAGGCAGAAAACTGCCTCGCTTTGTGTCCCCCCTAGGATTCTATTACATATGCAATTTTAGGTCCGACCCATCTCTTCCCCTGCCAGCTGACCCCGCCACCCTAAGATAAATTTTAGCTTATATATGATGGTATATTTACAAGAGAGAGAAAGAGAAAACCTGGTATTTGCAATGACCTGTGCCTTCTTTTTACCACCCTCTTGATTGGAGCTTTTGTGATGCAGCTACCATGATTCAAAGGAAAAACAAACAAACAAAAAACAAAACACCTTTTTTTAAAAGCGACTTCTCAGAGTCCACTAGAGGCCACTGTCTTCGAAGCTTCTGTCACCTAGCCAAAGGTCCCAGGAGGAGACAGCTGTGAAGCTGGGCGTGCTCTGTGGTACCAGCTATTACGTCGAAGTCCTCCTAGTTGTAGGTTGTTCATGGAACTAGAAGTGTCACCCTTGCTTGATTTTTCATCAGCCAAGTTAAACCCCTGCTTCCTGTCCTTTGCACCTTTTGCGTGAACAGAATATGCATTATGAAAGCAAAAATAAATAAACGTAAAATGCAATGAAAACAAGGGGGGGAAGTTGTGTTATTTTCTGCCCTGGGTTGCCCGTGTGTGCTGGTGTTCAGACTGTACCCACATAATGGCATTTGCCTTGTTCTCCTGTAACCCCCCTCCTCAGGTCCGAGAGAATGGGGGGACGCTGTTGTTGAAGTGTAGCCATTGGATCTTTCTTGCATTTATGGAATTGCTTTCTCCGTCCCAAGGAAACCAGTGTTTGCCTGTCCGCTCTATCTCTGTAGCAAATGAACAGCTCAGCCTTAGACTATGTAACTGTTTCCTCATCCTTAGCTGAAAATAAGGGGGTGTACTGTATTGCAAGATTGTTTGGGGACTGGGGGGTGGGGGGTGGTCCCTTCAGGACCCCTGAAGGTGTTTTATGTGTTTCTCCAAAGCTGCTTTGTCTATTTCCTGAGTTTTAGAGTGAAAGTACTAAATATTAATGGATTTGCACAACCGCAATGAAGGAGAATGGATAACATGGAAGGAGTGATGCAAAAAAGAAATCACCACATGTTATTGGTTATCCAAAGTATTACAAACAAATGTCTCTTCCTTCCTCTCTCCCTTCCCCGCCTTCCTCTTGCCTCCACGCTCATCCTCGCTGCTTGAGGCTACTACTTCCCCCCGAGTACTGTCCTTACAGAGCCCGACACCCTGTCTTCCAGGATGGGGGCATGATGACAGGAAGGGAGACCATAAAGAAAGAAACCCCCCGCCCTGCATCCCCATGTCTGGACAGATCGCCTTTTCATCAGCCTTGCTCACAGGGTGCTTGGGGCCGGGAGCACCAAGTTTCCGAGGGCAGCGTAAGACATTCCTGAACCCCTTCACTCTTCTAAGCATTTCTACGTTAAACTTAAAGCCTTGAGAGATTTCCCACCGCCTAGTGTAAGAATGAGGATTGAATTCTTTGACATTTGGATTTCTCATTTACTCATCGTGAAGATCCCTAACGCTCTAGTTTTATATGATGTGTATACAGAGTAGGATTGTTATAATGAAATTGAGAGGTTGAGCGCCCTCGTGGGGCACTAGCAACCTGGAATGTAGAGGGCTATCATCTTCCCCTTGTAGAAGCCACGGGCTTTCTTTGTATGAGGAGAGGGCAAAGTGATTCTAGAAGGAGGAGTTGGCCTAACTAGCTTCCTTACTGCCCCTTGGGCTAACCAGCCAGAGGATTCTACATTATGGAACTGCTGAGCCACTGTCCGAACAGCCACCACCTTGACTCTACAAAATGGACCCGTCAAGAATATTGAGAAGCTTGGAAAGATCACTTGAAAAAATTCTTTTGCATTCAGCATGGACTCGACCAGCATCTATGGAGATTATTTTTTTGCTTCATTTTCTAAAATTGTATTTAGAAAAGTCTTAAGTATTGTGCTTTGTAAAGAAGATGATTAAAATGAAATTTTGTGAAAATATTTTTGTTCAAAGTTGTCATGGTCCAAGAGGAATGATTTCTTGGAATTCAAACCATTTTTCTCCATTTTACACAATTTGATTACTCTTCTAGAAATGTCTTTGGAAGACATGGAATATAGTACCCCTCACCCCACTTATCTTTCCCAAGTGAACAGAAATAACCCATTAAAATCCATGGCTGTGAATTCCATTTTTACATTGTTGGATTTTACATTCATATTTCGGCAGAAAATTCTAGTTAGGTCTACATTGTTTTTTAGTGTAAAAATCATTAAATTATCATTATTCAAATAATTGTGTAAGGCCACTTTTATTCATCCACAGCCCTCTAGACAGCATACTTAAGTACCTGATTTGTTTTCTTCCATAAAGACAGCCTGTGTCTATCATCACATGTGTGTCTTTGGTTACTATTGGTGGAGTTTTATTTCCTTTCATAACCAGCTCCTTGATGGGAAAACCACAGGGTGTGTAATTTATTGCTCACAGTTGCCACAGTCTGTATTAAAAATAATCCCCAGGTCCCACAAAGCCCTTTGTATCCTAACCTGAGGTCACCAGGGTCTCTGTTCTGTATCAGATTAGGTTTTAGTTCTCTAGCTATTTTCACACAAATTAATGTCAAGATATTTTAGACCAAGAGGGGCTGGTGAAAAGCTTTTCTTTTTGGTTCGATACAAATGAGACGTGTAACAAAGCATCACGTGCGTGGGTGCTAGGCGTTCGGCACAGCTGATTGCAGTGTCCAACAGAGCAAAGGCTTGGAGCTTACGACCGAAGCCTGGGGAAGAAGATGCCATTCCCCAAATTAGGTGTAATGAGGGAACACAGTGGCCAAGGCAGAGGAACTCTTTCCTGATCGGAAATAAATGTTTGTTGGTAGTGTAAGGACAGAGCGGGGGCTTCATGTCTCTTAAGGTGATAGGCAGTTGCTGTCATTCCTAGTTCTATCCCTAGTCACTGAGGCTTGATTCCCAACACATGGAGCAGAAGGCAGCCCCTGAAGCCAACAGGAGTCCATGAAGTAGCTGCACATCCCAGAGAGGTGGTTTTATTTCATGTGTTTTTAATCAGTCCCAAACTGGAGTGGCTGTGGGGGCAGCCTTTCCTAGAAATGACATTGTGCGGTCATCATGTTTGTGAATACAGAGTTCACGGTAAAATAGGCTATTCCTTTTTTCTTGTTAGAGCAATAAGTGATAAAGTATTTCTTTTGGGGGGGGGCACTGGGGTGGCTCAGCGGTTGAGCGTCTGCCTTTGGCTCAGGGCATGGTCCCGGTCCCGGGATCGAGTCCCACATCGGGCTCCCCACAGGGAGCCTGTTTCTCCCTCTGCCTGTGTCTCTACCACTCTCTCTGTGTCTCTCATGAATAAATAAAATTAAAAAACTTTTTAAATATTTCTTTTTTAAAAAAATATTTTATTTATTTGAGAGAGAGAGCATGCACAAGCGGAGGAGGGAGAAGCAGACTCCCTGCAGAGGAGGGAGTCTGATGCAGGGCTCATTCCTAGGACCCCGAGATCATGACCTGAGCCAAAAGCAGACACTTAACCAACTGAACCACCCAGGCACCCACAGCACTGTCATTTAAATTGTGAATGCTTCCCTTCCCTCTCACCCCTATAGAATGTTACTAGTTCTCCAGGAAACTAAGATTTGTTGTCAAGCTTTGAGTTCTTTGACGGGAAAGTGCCCTGGAAATGCAAAACTTAATTATAGTTTCTATTAACTTAAAAAAAAATTTTAGAGGGGTTCACACACCAACTTTAAAAATAAGCAAGTGATAAGGCCATCCTGAAGCCAAACAGAAAAACTAGGAAAAAATCAGTAACATTTCCATGGTTATTCCCCAAAAGAAAAACAGATGTCTTAAGAGAAATGGAGTGGATTCTCTTAAAGCTTCATGATTCTTTCTTAGCTGCAGCTCAATCTCAGTGATGTGAGAACTTGGCTGGGGCAAGCTGAACATGTATCAAGTCCTTACGTTGTGCTGGGCACCAGGATATGTGCTGAAGGCAACGTGGCCTCTGTGCTCATGGAGCTCAAATTGAAGGAATAAGCAGATAGGCAGGCAAGTTTTCCACAGTACAAGAACATGACCACAGAAGTCCAGGGACTTTGGAACTGCAGAGGAGAGGTGCCCAAAGGAGCCTTGAGTATGGGGAGACCAGAGGAAGAGGGGTATTTTTGGTTAAGTCCAATTTTAAAAAATTTTTAATAGATTTATTTATTCTTTTAGAGAGAGAAAGCACGAGCAGGAGGGACAGAGGGGGAGGGAGACAATCTCAAGCAGACTCCATGCTGAGCACGGAGCCCGATGTGGGGCTCAATCTTATGACCTTGAGATCATGACCTGAGCCGAAACTAAGAGTCAGAGGCTTAACCACCTGTACCATCCAGGCACTCCTAAATCCAACTTTTTTAGGTTATAAAGCTGTGATGAACATCTTTGGGCATAAATCTATGCCCACATTTCTGATTTATCCTTATTAAGACAATTCCTAGAAGTGGAATGTGACTATGAATTGCCTAAGATTTTAGCAAGAAAAATTTTTGCACAAGCAACAAAATAAAAAATGAACAAGTGGGACTATATCAAACTAAAAAGTATCGGCACAGCAAAAGAAACCATCAACAAAGTGAAATGACAACCTATGGAATAGGAAAAAAAAATATTTGCAAACCACACATCTGATAAGGGGTTAATATCAAAAACATAAAGAATTCATTCACCTCAGTAGCAGAAAAAAACCAAATAACCCAACTTGAAAATAGGCAAAAGACCTGAACAGACATTTCTCCAAAGACAATATACAAAAGGCCAACAGGTACATGAAAAGATGCTCAACATCAGTAGTTATTAGGGAAATACAAACCAGAGCCACAATGAGATATCACCTCCCACCTGTTAGAATGGTCATCATCAAAAAGACAAGAGAGAAATGCTGGTGAGAATGTGGAGAAAAGGGAACCCTTGTACACTGTTGCTGGAATTGTAAATTGGTACAGGCACTATGTAAAACAGCTTGGAAGAGCCCCAAAAGATTAAAAGCAAAACTACCAGATGATCCAGCAATTCCACTTCCGGAAATATATCCAAAGGTAATGAAAACACCAACTCAAAAAATATCTGTACTCCCATGTTCATTAATTTGCGGTTAGCAGAGGTAGAGAGCAGATTTGGAGAAAGGTGGTCAAAAGGTACAAAATTCCAAATATAAGATAAATAAGTACTGGGGATATATAGCTAACACTGCTGTATGATATATAGGAAAGAAAATTTTTTTTTAAAGATTTTATCTTTTTGACATGGCACAAGCAGGGGGAGCAGCAGAGGGAGAGGGAGAAAGAAGCAGGCTCTCCACTGAGCAGGGAGCCCGATGCAGGGCTCGATCCCAGGATCCTGGGATCATGACCTGAGCCAAAAGCAGATGCTTAATCAGCTGAGCACCCAGGCGCCCCAAGGAAAGTTTTTAAGAGAGCAAATCCTAAAAGTTCTTATCCCAAGGAGACATTTTTTCCTTTTATTCTTCTTTCTTTTTATTGTATCTATATGAGAAGATGGATGTTGGGGCCCCTGGGTGGCTTAGCGGTTGAGCATCTGCCTTCGGCTCAGGGCATGATCCCAGGGTCCGAGTCCCGCACTGGGCTACCTGCATGGAGCCTGCTCCTCCCCCTACCTATGTCTCTGCCTCTCTGTGTCTCCCATGAATAAATAAATAAAATCTTTTTTAAAAAAAGAGAAGATGGATGTTAGCTGAACCCGGAATGGTAATCGTTTCATGGTATATATAAATCAAATCCTCATGGTGTATGCCTTAAACTTATACAGTGATATATGCCAGTTATTTCTCAATAGAACTAGAAAAAATATTCAGCCATATGGAGAAATCCCAGGGAAGGAAAACAACATAATGAAAGTATTTGTTTCATTAAGGTGGTGAAATTGTGAGCTATAAAATGATTTTCTTCTAATATTGCTATTATTCGATAACTAAAGATAATTATAAAAATTTTTTAAAGAATATCTCTCACCTGATTATAAACACAGTTGAATGAACATTAGTATACAAAGGTAACTGACCACCCAGCTCCCCTTGAAGTTGTATTTGCCTAAATCTCTGTGCGTGTCAGGCTTGAATCTCTTCTTTCTGGCTAGTCACTGCTCAGATGTCACCTAATCAGAGAGGCTGTCCCTAACCCACTAAACAAAAGAGCACCTTTAGCCTCGATCCTCCCGCAGACCCCATATACTGATACCCTGCTTAATACACACGTGCACACGCACACATGTGGACACACACATCTGTGTTCTGTCTCCCCTCCCTAGAATGAAACCAACCAAAGGCAGTGACTTCATTTTCTTCACTGCTATATCCCCAGTACCTAAAAAAATATACCTGAGTCCGTAGTAAGCATTTGATAGTATTTGTTGACTGAATAGATGAATTGGTAATTGTGACTGATGCCAAAAGCAATTGATTCTATGAATTTGAGCAGCCCAGTTTTACCTTTACAAAAACTCTATGTGCAAAAATGTAGCATTAGGGAAGATTCATGACAAAACAGTTACGAAGAACGCCTTCTGAGGCACTTTACTTGTATGTGAGTCTCAACACCCAAAGCCCAAGAAGAATGCTTATGTTACTATGAATCTTAAAACAAGTTCACATGATCTGCACACTATTGTCTCAAACTGTCATCCACTATTAAAAAACCATGGCTACCCCTGTTTTAAGATATAAAGCATTCTTTTTTAATAAGATTCGCTCTGGGGGCACCTGGGTGGCTCAGTCAGTTAAGCATCTGCCTTTGGCTTACATCATGATCCCGGGGTCCCTCTCCCTCTGCCCCTCCCCTCCGCTCATTCTCTCTCTCTCTCTCTCTCTCTCTCTCTCCCTCCCCCCCTCTCCCTCTCCTTCCCTCCCTACCTCTCTCAAATAAATAAAGTCTTTTTAAAACTTAAGATTTACTCTGGAGAAAGAATGAATTCAAAGGTGAGCATATTCCTGACACTTTACTTTTGACACTTCTCAGAGGTCACTTGAGAACCGAATTGCTGCCCCTCAGGGCTGGCAATCTGCCCTCAAAGTGATGAATAAGGAGGACATGTAGATAAACCCTGGGCCTCCAAGATGTGCTATGGAGTTCTTAGAGATGATCCCTGGAAGGCAGTAGTAGCAACACCGACCAGGAACCTGGTAGAAATGAAAATCTGGGGGCCCTGCCCCAGGCCTACTGAATCAAACTCTGGAGAGGGACCCAGGAATCTGTGTTTTAACAAGTCCTCCTGGGGATTCTGATGCACACTCAAGCTTGAGGGCCACTGTCATGGCAGGGGGGATCGTCTTATTCTCCGTGAGTTATGTGTAGGATAATCCATAGTAATCTTCTCCAGAGATCTCTATTAGATTGTGGCTACATCACAACAAGGTGCACTATCCAGAAACTATGCAATAGTGTATTACATTGAACCATATGAAGTTGACATTCTTGTACGTCAAATATTATTGAATAGGGCTTCCAGCTTCAGCACAGAGATCAGAGAGCTATAAGGTGTCCTTCCCATGTTTACAATAAGAAAAAATCTGGACAGACTGGAAATTAGAAGAGAATTGAGTTTGCAAGCAAATGACTATTTCAAAATCTGTAGAGAGATAGGCATTTTCTGTGAGACATGGAACTTGACATTTGCTTACCAGGGACTAAAGCTACCAGATACCATATAGGTGGAAAGGAAGATCAAGATAGAAAACTGAAAACAAATAGCTTTTCCTCCAGGAACCCTAAGTGGCCCTTACATGGAGGATTGGGGAAATCCAGAGAAGATTCATGGTGCAGGCTGGAGGTGCTGGCTCAGGAGCCACTGAGAAATCCGCACAGACCTTTCTCACTTAAGGAACAAAAGGCTTATTCTGCAGGGGGAAGGACATAGTCTGAGGGCACTGGTGAAATAGCATTGCAGCTGGGAGAAGGGAATTCCAACCAACCCCAGCCCCAGCCCTCAACTCATCTAAAAAATGATTATTTCATCTTAAGGGTGAAGGGCCTCAAGGCTGTTGACCGCGAACACCAGTGCATCTGGGGGAAGAGACCGGCCTAGGGGAAATCTATCTCTGCAGTCAGAGGCACATGTGAGGGCTGTCCCCTGAAATTAAGGCTTAGAACATCAGAGACCACCCTCACTCTGTGCCCCCACTAGCACACTAACAAAACTTCAAGAATAATAACATTGGATTACAGCAGGGAGAGCTGCCAGAGACAGATCTTTTATGGAGAGCAGCACAGAGGGAAGCCCCAAAACCAAGAGGAGGAACACAAAAAAGATCCCTAGAGGAATTAAAAGTTTCTGATGTCTATAGGAACAACAAACCTCAACACGGCCCAATTCCTGGCTACGATAACATAAATTCCTCTACTAAATTCTAATTTAACACAGCATCTGCTGCCTTATATAAAATGTCTAGATTTCAAGAAAAAAATTACAAGGCATGCCAAAAGTCAATGAAAAAGCAATCTAAAGAGACAAAACAATCCTCAGAACCACTTAAATATGGCACAGCTACTGGAAGTATCAGAGAAGGAATTTAAAATAATCATATTATGTTAAAGGCTATCATGGAAAAAGCACACAACATGCAAGATCAGATAGGAAATTTCAGCAGAGATGGAAGCTATAGGAAAGAATCAAATGGCTGGAAATTAAAAATGCAGTAACAGAAATGAAGAATGTCTTTGATGGGCTCATCGGAAGACTTCAATGTTTATATTTACATGAATAAATACCAGGACTGACAAAAAGAGAAAAGGCACAAATCACCAATTTGAGAATGAAATGGGATACCACTACAGACTTTGCAGCCATAAAAGGGATAATAAGGTAATGCTATGAACAACTTCATGATCTAAATTCAACATCTTAGAAGAACCGAACTAATTTCCCCAAACTCACAAACTATCAAAACTCAACCAAAATAAAATAAACAAGCTTGACAGTTCTATAACCATGATGAAAAAAATCAAATGTGCAATTTAAAGACCCTGATAAGGAAATCGCCAGATCCAAATGCTTTCACTGGAGAAGTCTACCAAACACTTAAAGAAGTAACACCAATTTTATGCAATCTCTTCCATAAAAGAGAAGAAGACAGAACTTCCCAAATCATTTTATGAGGCTAGTATTACTCTGATATCAAAGCAAGGAAAAGACAGTATCCTCAAAAATGAAAACTGCAGGTCAGTATATTTTATCAAGCTAGATGCAAATATTTTCAATAAAGTAGTAGGAAGTAAAATCCAGAAATGTATTAAAAGAATTATATACCACACCCAACTAGAATTTATCTCAGGTATCTCAGGTATGCAAGTTCAACATTGGAAAATCAATGTAAGCCACCTTATCAATAGGCTAAAAAAGAAAAATCACATGCTCATATTAATTGATGTAGAAAAATTGATGAAAAAACATCCAATATCTATGCACATTATTGATTCTCGGTGAACTAGAAATGGAAGCCTCCTTAACTTGATAAATAGCATCTGCAATAAACCCACAGCTAATGTCATACGTAGGGTGAAAAACTGAATACTTTCCCTTTAAGATTAGAACAAGACAAGGATGTCTGCTCTCAGTGCTCTTATTCAATATAGAACTGCAAGTTCTAGCCATAGTAACAAAGCAAGAAAAAGAAACAAAATGCATGCAGCCTGGAAAAAAAGAAATACAACCATCCCTATTTGCAGACAACATGATTGTCTGCATGGAAAGTCTCAAGGACTCACAAACTTCCTGAAGTGAGCTCAGCAAGGTCATGTAATAAGAAAAGTGTGGTGCACAAAAACAATTGCATTTCTACATACTAATAATGAACATGTGGAACCTGAAATTGCAAACCATGCCATTTATATTCACTCTAAAAAAACTAAATACTTGGGCATAAACTTAATACGTACACAATTTGGACGCTGAAGATTAGAAAATTCTAATGAAAGAAATCAAAGAAGTTCATCTAAATAAATGGAAATGAATACTATATCCATAAATTTGGAAGATTCAGCATAATAAATACATTAATTCTTTCTAGGTTGATCTATATGTTTATGTAATTGTCATCAAAATCCTAGCAAGGTTTTTTTGTGGACATAGACAAGCTTATTGTGAAATTTATGTGTAAAAACACAGGCCCTAATTCAGCTCAAACAGTCTTGGAAAAGAAAAAAGAGGAATCACTCTCCCTACTATTAAGGGTTAGTATATAACTTCAGCAGTCAAGACAGTGTGGATTGGTGGCAGGATAAATACATAGGTCAGTGGAACACAATAGAGAATCCAGAAACAGACTCATACAGATATTCCCAATGATTTTTGACCAAGGGGTAAAGGCAATTTAATGAAGGAAAGATAGACTTTTCATAAAGTGGTACTGAAGCAATTGAACATCCAGAGGCACAAAAAAAAAAAAAAAAAAAGAAAAGAAAAAGAAAAAAAAAAAGGACCTCCACCTGAACCTCAGACCTTATACAAAAATTAAGTAAAAATGTATATTTTTTTAAAAGATTGATTGATTGATTGATTGATTGATTCATGAGAGACACAGGCAGAGGGAGAAGCAGGCTCCATGCAGGGAGCCTGATGTGGGACTTGATCCGGGACTCCAGGATCATGCCCCAGGCCGAAGGCAGGCACCAAACCACTGAGCCACCCAGGGATCCCCAGTAAAAATGGATTTTAAATGTAACATGCAAAGCTACAAAACTTTTACTACTACAATTATTATTTTTTTAAGTAGGCTCCATGCTGGGTGTGGAGCCCAATGTGGGGCTTGAACTCACAAACATGAGATCAAGACCTGAGCTGAGATCAAGAGTTGGACACTCAACTGACTGAGCCATCCAGGTGCCCCTAAAGCAACAAAACTTTTAGGAAAAAACATAAGAGAAAATCTTCAGACCCTAGGGCTGGGCAAAGAATTTATTTTTTAACATGGAATTAAAAACACAATTTATAAATAGAAAAATTGATAAATTGGGTCTTATCAGGATTAAAAACATGTGCTCTATGAAAGACCTTATTAAGAGATGAAAAGACAAGCTACGGACTGAAAGAAAATATTTGCAAACCACCTATCTGGCAAAGGACTAGTATCTAGAATATGGAGAGGACACTTGAAACTCAATAGTAAAAGAGCAAACATTCCAGTTAGAAAATGGGCACAAGATATGAACTCACCAAATAAGATATACACTTGGCAAATAAGCACATGAAAAGATGCTCAACATCATTATCCATTGGGAAAATGCAAATTAAAACCTAATGAGCTATCACTACACAGCTACTGGAATGGCTAAAATGAAAAAGTAACTACACCAAATACTGGTAAGGATGTGGAGAAACCAGATCAATCCTACATTCCTGATGGGAGCACGAAATGGTATAGCCACCCTGGAAAACAACTTGGCAATTTAAGAAATTAAATATGCAACTACCATATGACGCAACATTTGCACTCCTGGGCATTTATCCCAGAGAAATCAAAGCTTATGTTCACATAAAAACCTGTACATCCATGTCCACAGCATTTTTACTCATAATAGTCCCAAAGTGGAAGCAACTCTAGTGTCTTTGAAAGGACAAATGGATAAAGAGATTGTGGTACATCCACACCATGGAATAGTGCTCAGCAACAAATGGAAGGGACTACTGAAATGTGCAACATCTTGGCTGCATCCCAGGGGATCAAGCTGGGTGAAAAAAGACAATCCTAAAAGGTTACATACTGTATGATTCCATGTACATAACATTCTTGAAGTGACAAAATTATAGAAATGGAAAACAGATTAGTGGTTGCCAGTGGTTAGGTATGGAGTGTGTGGGGCGAGATGGGTGTGGGAATCAAAGGGCGGTAGGAGAGATGCTTGTGGTGATGGGACTGTTCTGTATGCTGTCAATGTCGTCGTGATAGTGTACTTGAGCTCAGCAGGATGTTTCCATTGGGGAAAAGTGATTAAAGGGTACACTAGATCTCTGCATGATTTCTGACAGCTGCATATGGACCTACAATTATCTCAAAATAAAAATGTTTAATTTCAGGGGTGCCTGGGTGGCTCAGTCAGTTGAGCCTTCAGCCCTTGATTTTGGCTCAGGTCATGATCTCAGGGTCCTGGGATTGAGCTCCACATGGGGCTCTGTGCTCAGCAGGGAGTCTGCCTGAGGATTCTCTCCCTACCCCCCCCCCAAATAAATAAATAAGAGGCACCTGGGCAGCTCAGTCAGTTAAGTTTCCAACTCATGATTTCATTTCAGGTCACGATCTCAGGGTTGTGAGATCAAGCCCTGTCTTATGCACTCTCTCTCCCTCTCTCAAATAATAAATAAATTTTTTAAAAAATAAATCTTTTTAAAAAATGTTTAATTTAATTTTATTTTTTTAAGATTTTATTTATTTATTCATGAGACAGAGAGAGAGAGAGAGAGAGAGAGAGGCAGAGGGAGAAGCAGGCTCCATGCAGGGAGCCCGACGTAGGACTTGATCCCCGGTCTCCAGGATCAGGCCCTGGGCTGAAGGTGGCGCCAAACCACTGAGCCACCTGGGCTGCCCAAAAATGTTTAATTTTAAAAAGTCTTTTGCACACACAAAATAGCAATTGAGACAAAGAGGGAATCTTATAGAAAAGAATCATCAAGGTGGTGACTAGCCTGGATATCATGTCATGGAGAAATGATTGAACTGTCGGGGGCGTGGGGAGCAGGGTATCACCTGAAAAAAAAAAGAAGACCTAAGAGCAGTACTTGGAAAGCTGCCATGTGTAAGAAGAATTCAATTAGAACTGGGTAAAAGAATTAAATTAGAATGGGTAAACGTTACAAGAGAAGATTACATTTGAATATATGGAAGAACTTTCTAGAAACTAGAGCTGTGAAAATATAAGATGATGGAATTCTAAATACCTAGAGATACTGGTGCTGTTTCGTAAGCCTATCAGAATGCTTCAGGGCCTTTCTACTGGCTCTTCCCTCTGCTTGAAATGCTTCCTCCCATACATATTTGCGTGGCTAACACCCTGATCTCTCACTCAAATTTTTGTTCAACGTCCATTCTAAGTCAAGTGGGTGCTCTGGTTCATGTTATCATCATCCTCCAGGCCCTAGGCTGATGAAGCAGGTACCATCTGGAATGTTGCTAGTAGCAGAAAGTGGATGGCAGGGAAAAAAAAGAGAGCTCTGGAAGGTCTTGCACCAGTACCAAAATGCTCAGTTTCAAAGTGAGGCTGGACATTCCCAGAAAAGGGAATTAGAAATTAGAAGAGTATTTTTTAAAGATTTATTTATTTATTCATGAGAGACAGAGAGAGAGAGAGAGAGAGAGAGAGGCAGAGACACAGGCAGAGGGAGAAGCAGGCTCCCTGCGGGGACCCCGCCGTGGGACTCGATCCTCGGTCTCCAGGATCACTCCCTGAGCCGAAGGCAGACGCTCAACCACTGAGCCACCCAGGTGTCCCTGAAATTAGAATATTTTTGGAGAGAGACTGGTGCACTGGTGAGTTTCTCCCTGTCAGTGGGGTGTTGGAAGGCTGCCTATCACTTACCATGAGCCTAGGGAAAGGATGCACAGAGAGTTTGCTACATATGTCCCAAGAAGTTTTCAGGACACAGAGGACAAGTGTCTGAGTCATAGCTCATGAATCTAGAGGTCGAGATGGCTGGCTGAATGCTCAAATGAGGGCAGCAAGAGAGGGGCTGGATAGGAGAGGCCAGCACCCCCAGAGGTTGTGAGGCAAAGGAGAGATGTTTCCCTGGACTGGGTGTGATCCCGGCACCAGAGAGCCATCAGTGGGGTTGTCTTAGATCCTCTCACTACACACCCCCACCTTAGAGGGGTGGCTAGCAAGGTGGAAGAGGGGACAAGAAACCAACCCTGCTCCTCCTTTTCACATCATCAGTGCCCAGCTGGTACCAGGCTTAAGGAGAAGAAGTGCTTTGCTTTTAATTTTAAACTTTAAAGTTTTCTTATCTTTTTTTTTTTTTTAAGATTTTACTTATTTATTCACAGAGAGAGGGGCAGAGACATAAGCAGGCTCCCTGCGGGGAGCCGGATGCAGGACTCGATCCCAGGACCCCGGGATCACACCCTGAGTCGAAGGCAGACGCTCAACCACTGACCCACCCAGGTGTCCCTAAATCTTCTCATCTTAAAAGAATTTCAGACCTACAAAAAGGTTGCAAAAATCATAGAAGAAGCACAACACAGGACAGAGATCCTTGAGAAAGAACAAGTAAACAAGGTGAGCCCAACAACTTCCCCAGCTTTCTGCCTTGAGAGAGATTCCAGGCTAGAGAACAGAGAGAGGGAACATCTTTGTCCTTATTATTGAGTTGTAGAAGTTCTTTATATATTGTGGATACAGATCCCCTATCAGATATGTGATTTACAAACATTTTCTTCCATTCTGTGGGTTGTCTTTTCACTTTCTTGATGGTGTCCTTTGCAACATATTACAAGCCATTTTGACAAAAGCAGGTTCTCATCCTGAGCCGACCAGATGCAGCCGGAAGGCCAAGGAGGCTCCAGTGTGAGTACTGGAGAGGAGACCGCTGCACATGGAGTTCCAGAGATGCGTTGATCTGGAATCTTCATCAGAGTACTGCCCAGCAGCTGTGTGTGAAGGAACCTCCTGAGGCTGGGAAAAGGACCACCTGAAGGGGTGGGGAACAATCCCTGGAGGTCCCGTAGGACCAGAATAGATTCTGTGTCTGCCGGCCGGAATGGAAATGTCGGAACCCCCAGGACGTCAGGTAGAGTGCTCAGAGGGGTATTGCTCAGTAGATGGGATTAATTAGCCTTAGCCTAAAGGCTGCTCTGATCCACCTGAAGCTCAAAAGCAATCCCCAGAAGAGTCAAACTGTTTCCAAGTAACTTAACTCTATCCTAGAATAAAGCTCAAGAATATTTACAGGAATACAAAAGTGTGCAGTATCCACTAAAGCAAAATTTGCAACGTGTGGCATCTAATTAAAAAAAATTACCAGGCATGCGAATAAAGGAAAATATGACCCACAACGGGAAAAATCAATAGCAACAGATCCAGGAATAAAACAGATGAACGGGATCCCTGGGTGGCTCAGCGGTTTAGCACCTGCCTTTGGCCCAGGGCGTGATCCTGGAGTCCCGGGATCGAGTCCCACGTCGGGCTCCCTGCATGGAGCCTGCTTCTCCCTCTGCCTGTGTCTCTGTGCCACCACCCCCCGTCTCTCATGAATAAATAAATAATTTTTAAAAAACGGATGATAGCATTAGTAGACAAGGGCATTGAAACGATTATTATAACCATATTCCATATGTTCAAGAAGGTAGAGGGTGAGACGAGAATGGGACTGTACTGGGTGTCACCAATGGGGGGTCAACTTGGGGGTGAGGTAGCCATTAGTTCGGAGATTGCATGCCCATACCGACTGACTTGGTCTTTCCATCCCTATCTATCTTTAAGTAATACTCTTGTTTGTTCCATCAAATATTCCATCTGTAGCATGTCTTAGAGGAAAATAACTTACAATTTTTAACACATCTTATGAAGTCCACCTTTTTCTCACAAGCTTCTTGCTTACTCATTATGTATACTTAAAGCATCCTGTGAGCTTCTCCTATATTTTATTTTTTTAAGATGTTATTATTTATTTATTCATGAGAGACACAGAGAAAGAGAGGCAGAGACACAGGCAGAGGGAGAAGCAGGCTCCCCGCAGGGAGCCCGATGTGGGACTCGATCCCAGGACCTCGGGATCATGCCCGAAGGCAGATGCTCAATCACTGAGCCCCCCAGGTGCCCCTCAATCCACTGTTCTAGTCCAAACACTGGGGCAAAGTGGTTTCCAAGACATGCACTTAGGACAAGGGACAAGGCAGGGGCAAGAACCGAACTACTGTTCAACTACACAGAAGAGACTAATCCAGCATTTTGCAATTTTCTCAGTGTGGCTGGGGGTGGGAAGCCAGAAGAACATCGAGAAGGGGCTGGGGCATGTTTCAGGTGTGCAAATTACTGGGGACAATGAGAAAGTGCACTGTGTGCACCAAATGCAGAGAAGGCGCTCATTAGCTAGGGAAATTCTAGATTTTTTACTCAGCAGGGTTTGTGTTTAGAGGAAGGTATTATTCAAGCCAGAATTGACAACTCCTGTGAGTCCCACTCAGCCAGCAGGGCTCTGGTGAGAGCTGAAAGGAACACGGAAGACTGAAGTGGGGGCAACAGCA
This sequence comes from Canis lupus familiaris, assembly GCF_011100685.1. Classification (NCBI taxonomy): domain Eukaryota; kingdom Metazoa; phylum Chordata; class Mammalia; order Carnivora; family Canidae; genus Canis; species Canis lupus. The sequence goes on along the minus strand of NC_049260.1, from coordinate 15,546,328 downwards.
AGACACCGGCAAGTGATTGTGAAATGGGCATCTTTGCCCTCTGAAGACTGTGCCAGTCGTTGGAATAATCTCAGATAAATAGCACATTAGGAAAATTACTATTATTATGCATTACAAGACTACAAGGAAAATATGTCCATTATATTTTTTAAAAGCTCAGAACAGAGGTGTTGAAAGTTTTCCCTAGCTTCCCTCTTCTCAGTTCTGGTCTTTGTGTTTTTACAGACCTCAGAGCCCATTTTCCATTCATTGGCCACAAAAGAGGGTGCACATTGATGTCATTTGTTGAAGTTCCTAATTTCTACCAGGACTAGAATTAAGGAGGGGTTTCTTCCAAGATTTATACTGGCACTTTCTGCTTTCTTTTGGGGGTGGGGCAGAGGCATGGACTGTATTATTACTGAAACATGAAGGCAAGCCAAAGCATGATTTTGTAAGGTAAGTACCATCCTGCTTTTGTCAAAATGGCTTGTAATATGTTGCAAAGGACACCATCAAGAAAGTGAAAAGACAACCCACAGAATGGAAGAAAATGTTTGTAAATCACATATCTGATAGGGGATCTGTATCCACAATATATAAAGAACTTCTACAACTCAATAATAAGGACAAAGATCTAATTTAAAAATGGGCCAAAGATCTGAATGGACATTTCTCCAAAGAAGTTCGACAACTAGCAAATAAGCACATGACAAGATGCTCTACATCATTAGTCATAAGGAAAATGCAAGTCAATATCACAATGAGGTACCACTTCACACTCACTAGGATGGCTCTGATAATCAAAAAGCCAATAACAAATGCTGGTGACAGCGAAGAGACATTGGAACCCTCATATACTGTTGGTGGGAATGTAACACGGTGGAGCCACCTTGGAAAACAGTGGCAGTTTCTCCAAAGGTTAAGCAGGGAGTTGTCATATGACCCAGAAATCCCATTCCTAGATACATATTCTCTGTCCACACCTTGTATGATTCCATATATGTGAGGGGTCCAGAACAGGCAAATCTATAGAGAGATTGATGGTTGCTTAAGACTGAGGGGTATTGGAGGGATCCCTGCGTGGCTCAGTGGTTTAGTGCCTGCCTTTGGTCTAGGGCATGATCCTGGACTCTCCGGATCCAGTCCCGCATGGGGCTCCCTGCATGGAGCCTGCTTCTCCCTCTGCCTGCGTCTCTGCCTCTCTCTCTTTCTGTGTCTCTGTCTCTCTGGGTCTCTCATAAATAAATAAATAAAATACTTAAAAAAAGACTGAGGGGGTATTGGGGGAGAGGCAGGGAGAGCTAATGGATATTGGGTTTTGGGGGGAGCTGATGAAAATATTCTAAAACTGAGTGTGGTGATGGCTGCTCAACTCTGTGAATATACTAAAAAACACTTAAATGGGTGCACTGAATGGTTTGTGTATTATATCTCAATAATACCAGTATTAAAAATGAAAAACCAAAACCTAAAAACCTTGTGATAATGTCCCGTGCAACTCAACTTTTACATAAAAGCACTACCTGCGGTGGTAATATTTTAGTATTGGAGCCTAAAACTGTGAGGCAGGTAAAGTCCAGAGTAAAGATCCCGTTGGGTTCACAGCCTTTCATAGGTCAGGCGGGCATCCTTCTGGGAGTGTGTTTCCCTGGCATACAAAATTTGTTGCTGGTGATTCCTAGTGCTTTGTCAAGGTCACAGTGGAAGTCAGGACCAGAGGGCCTGCAGTACTGGGCTCCGAGGGTCGCTCTCGGCAGCTGGGGACCGAGAGTACAAAGTCAGAGGGGAATGACTTATCGATCGATTAGTACCGGAGACGTTTCGATCATTGCGATTCTGGGTTAAAACTAATTCTGTGTTTATTTTTTTAAAAGATTTTATTTATTTATTCATGAGAGACACCCAGGGAGAGGCAGAGACACAGGCAGAGGGAGAAGCAGGCTCCATGCAGGGAGCCCGACGTGGGACTCGATCCCGAAACTCCAGGATCGCGCCCCGCGCCGAAGGCGGCGCTAAACCGCTGAGCCACCCGCTACCTCTGTATTTAGTTTGAAATTGAATATTTACCTCCAACCAGCGCTTTGAAAGAGTTTCTACCCGGCTTGAAGAGCTTCAGATTGTTTCCAGGGCTAAAACCGGGACTCCTGACGTTGGTCAGTCCGGCGGGACGGCAACCCCAGGGTCCTGCGACCCACGCCGAATCCGCCCTCGTCGGGCGCTGCCCGGGGGAGGCGGCAGGGGGCGCCCCGCCAGCTCCTGCCCCGCCGCCCTCCCAGCCCTCCCCCGCCCCGCGCTCGCCCTGACGTCCCCAGCCCCCGCCTCCTCTCCCCGGCCTTCAAAGGGCGCCCGGGGGCCGCGGGGCCGGAGCTTCCGTCTGCGGCGCGGGCTCCTGCGTTCACCTGCCCGCCGCGCGGCCGCCGGCACGCGCTGCCCGCCGCAGCTCCCCGCCCGCGCCCCGGGAGCAGGTGCCGGCCCTGCCGGCCGCCCGAGCGGAGGGGGCCCCCAGGAGGGGCGCGCGGGGCGGCCGCATGGAGAGCGGCGGCGGGGCGCCCCCGGCCGGGGCGCTCGGGGCGGCGGCCGAGTCAGTGCGGGGCCCGCTGCCGCCGGGAGCCGAGGGCGCGGCGGGGCCGGCGGAGCCCGACGGGGCGGCCGAGGGCGCGGGGGGCGCGGGCGGGCCGCGGCGGGCCCTGCGGGCCGTGTACGTGCGCAGCGAGAGCCCCCCGGGCGGCGCGGCCGGCGGCCCCGAGGCGGGCGCGCGTCAGTGCCTGCTGCGAGCCTGCGAGGCCGAGGGCGCCCAGTTCACCTCCGTGCCCTTCGGGCAGCTCGACTTCGGGGAGACCGCTGTGCTCGACGCCTTCTACGACGCAGGTGAGGCGGATGCCCCCTTCGCCCCCGCCCCGCCCGCGGCCCCGTCGCGCTCGCGCTCCCCGCCGGCTGTCCCCGCGCGCCGGCCCTGCCCGCCCGCGGCGACGGTGCGGAGCCTCGTACCTTTCCACAGATGAGAAAATGGAGGCCGCCGGCGCTGAGCCTCGTTACTTTTTGAGCTCCTTAAACCTCAGTTGAGCCAAGAAGCGGCCCGAAACGCAGAGGATGCGGAGCCCTCCGCGCTCGCCGCCCCTGCCGCAGTCAGGGCCCCGACCCTAGGCACACGCGACGGGCACCTGGGGCACTCTTCAAGCTCCTCATGCCCAGGGTGTATCTCAGACGAAAGATCCTACAGTCCGAGGCCTCAGGAGTTTTTAATGCTTTTCCAGGTGATTCCATTTTGCAGCCAAGAGTGGCAGTGGGGGTGCTACCACAGAGGGCGGGTATATGTGTGCACCGGGAGGTGCTCTTAGAAACGCCCGCCGTTCCCTCCAGTACTGTGATTCCTACCCCCAAGCGCGCTTTGACGGTGTGGCAGATGTATTTTATCCCACAGTGCACAAGCGTTTGGGGGCTCGGGGTCTCCTCTGTTGCTGGAATGGGATACTAGATCTCCAAGCTCGCTGTGATAAGCGGGTGGTAAGAATCCAATCTTAAAATCAAGATTTTTCGGTCGGCCAGTTTCTCCAGGTGTGGAATGGATTGCTGCTTGGATGCGTCTCCTTACTGAACCTTTGGAATCTATGTGACAAGCCTCTGGCCCTTGGGTGACATTAATAAGCCCCATACATGAGACGGTAGTTACCTGGTAGTCCTTGTGCCTTGGTTTCCCCACCGGTCAAGAGGTGGTAACAGTGCCTCCCCTAAGCCTAAAGATGTGGGAAGGTGGGGGGAGTTGGACACGCGGCCGTGGGGTGCTGCAGCAGTAGCGGTAGGGCCGTGTCTACTCCCGGGGAGGCAACCTGGATCTGCTTCCCCCAGAGCAAATGTCCCCACCTGGAGGGGGCCAGGGTGTCAGGCTTGTTCAAATAAGGCGGCAGCTGAGCCCGTTGAAAAAGCGCTCTCGAGGTTTCTGACCACTCGGAGGGTGCTCCTCAGTGCTGTGTCTCTTCGGAACAGTTCCCGGGGAGCCCACTTCACCCAGAACCACTCCACTTTCTTGACTTTTCATTCTCCTCTGAAATTGGAGTTTGCACAGCCTCTTCTCTGAAAGGTTAAATGTTCCTTTTGCTGTGGTGCAGGACTGTGGCCTCCTGCCTGCTGGCGCCAACTCTGAAGACTGGCGTGCCATAGCTTTCCTCTCTGGGGGAGTGTGTGTGTCTGTAACAAGCCTTCATCTACTAACCGGACCCCTTCTGGTTGGGTGCGAATGTTCTGGGAGTCAGAAATCTTCGGCTTTTGATTCCGGAGCTACACGACAGGCACCTTCTCTTGCTCTAGGTCCAGATTGCCTAGAATTTTCTGCATCATGTACCTCCTTTGGTTGACCTTGGCTTGGTCTTGAGTAAGTCATTTCTCAGTACGTCATTATCACTAATAAATTCTTGTAGGTTTGACGGCAAATCCAGCAGTGGGTTCAGGACCCCTCCCCCCCACCCAGGCTTCCTAATCTCTGCCACTGATAGACTTTGGGCATTTCCATTAAAACAAAACAAAACAACAAAAACACAGGAAAGCAAATCTGTCACTTTAGCTTTTTTTTTTTTTTTAGATTTTATTTATTTGACAGAACTTGAGAGAGAATGAGCAAAAACGCACGCACAAGCACAAGCAGGGGGAGCAGCCGGCAGAGGGAGAGGGAGATGCAGGTTCTCTGCTGAGAAGGGAGCCCCATGCAGGGCTTGATCCCACGACTCTGGGATCATGACCTGAGCCTAAGGCAGAGGCTTAACCGAGACTGAACCACCCAGGCACCCCACTTTGGCTTCTTTCTAAAAGCACACTGTCCAACACGGTAGCTACTAGCCCCACGTGGCGGTTTTTTGTTTTTTTGGCAGTTTACATCGAAGTCCGTTTAAATGCTATAAGTCAGTTCGTTATTTGCACCAGCTATTTCTCAAGTGCTCAACAAGCATAGCGAAGAGAGCATTTTTCCTGATCCCAGAAGGTCCCACTGGACCGTGCTGTTCGAGAAAAATGCTTGTTGGGAAGGGGGACAGCTGGAGCTGTCCTACATGTGTTTTAGGGAGCCTGATGTGAAGCGTGAACACTTCTGGTCTCTTGTCCTAGCAGGGCAAGGCTGGGTTGGATTGTGTTTTCCCACTCCTTGTGCAGTTATCCGTGGTCCTGTGTGGGTCTGAAGGGGAGGTTCTAGGTCCTCAGTGCCCGGGTGATTTGGTGGGGTGCGAGAGCGCCACAGGCAGGCCTTCAACCCAAGTGAGGACCAGGGACATTGGTGAAAGAACACGGCCGTGAGTACTTGAAAAAAATCCTAAAATACATGGTACATAAAATTTGCCATTTAGCCATTTTTAAGTGTGCGTTTCATTGGCCTTAAGTCCATTCATCCTCTTGTGCAAGCGACACCACCGCCCATCTCCAGAACTTTTTCATCAGCCCAAACAAAAACCCTGTTCCCCTTAAACAGTAATTCGTCGTTCCTCACTCCCCCTGGCCCCTGGCAACTGTTGTTCTTTCTGTCTCCGTGAATTTGCTTCTTCTATAGATTTCATGTAACTGGAATCCTACGGTAGTTGTGTTTTGTGTCTGGCTTATCTCAGCATAGTGTCTCCGAGGTTCATTCGCACTGTGGCACGTAGTACAGTGTCCTGGAAGCCTAATGAGTACGCCACCATTGGCGTGTACCGCATTGTGTTAATCCTGGCATCTGCAGGTGGGCTTTTGGCTTGTTCCCACCTTTATAGGCCATTGTAGGTAATGCAGGAATGACCGTGGGTGTCTGAATACCTGTTGGAGTCCCTGCTTTCACTTTCTGGGGTATATATCCAGATACAGAATTGCTGAGTCATATGGTCATTTCATGTTTAGTTTTTTTTTTTGAGGGACATCCTGTTCACTTTTAGCGGAGGTGGTGGTCATCCCTGTGTGCCTTTGGTCTGTAGAAGGACTAGCGTTCATTTTATTAGTGTCTGTCCTCCGTCTTCAAAGATGAGAGTCTGGAATTTAGTAGAACTCTTAAGCAGTGGGGGGTCAATCCCACAGTTACTTCCAGTATTTAGAAAACAAAACAGGTGTCCTCTCTCTCTCTCTCTCTCTTTTTTTTAAGATTTTTAAAAAATTTATCAGAGAGGGATGCCTGGGTGGCTCAGTGGTTGAGCGTCTGCCTTCAGCTCAGGGCATGATCCCAGGTCTGGGGATCGAGTCCCACATCGAGCTTCCCATAGGGAGCCTGCTTCTCCCTCTGCCTGTGTCTCTGCCTCCCTCTGGGTCTCTCGTGAATACATCAATAAAATCTTCAACAAAAAAGAAAAAGAAAAAAATTATCAGAGAGCGCATGAGAGGGGGGTGGGGAAGCAGGCTCCCCACTGAGCAGGGAGCCCAACATGGGGGCTCAATCCCAGGACCCCGGGATCATGACCTGAGCTGTAGGCAGACCTTAACCCGCTGAGCCACCCAAGATGCCCCTTAATTTCTTTTTCTAGAAGAAACCTCTTCTGGATTGGCCTTTACTCCTTTTGTTTAAATGCCCATTTATCTACTGGAACAGACTTCACGGTCCTGACTCGAGGTCACTTACTGTGTGTGTGGACTCTATTTACACGGAGCAGCCTGTTCTGTTTCGAGTGTCTGCTGCGTCTCCCCCTGGAGCTTCTCAGTGCTTGTGAACATAGCAAAAACTGAGACTTCCTGCAGGAAGGAAATCTGTGTAACTCTCTTGCTTTCCCACACATTTTGGGATGGAAGTACTATTATCCCAGATACTATAGTCGAATAGGATTACTGTGGTATCAAATCTGAAACTGAGAATCTGGTTCAGTAGAATACAACACAGTTATCTCCGAGGAATGCACCATATTATTGATGCCCATTTACTCTCCAATTGGTTGAGTGGTTAATGACCAATCTAGGTTAGAGCCTCCACCTGTGTGCTAATTTGAGGCCTTCCTGCCTTAGCTGGTAACTGGTCCAATGACAAGAACCGCCGCTTTGATCAAGCCTTGTCCCTACCTGCCCTGGGCGCTGGTTCTCTTCCAGTGCTGCTGGGTCTGGCTGTGCCTAACTTTGCTCCTCTCTGAGCCTCATTTAGATGCTGCTTTCCTGACCCAGGGGCCCTACTTCTGAGGTCTTTTTCTTTATGGTAATGTTCATGGTAATTTTCCAAATGGTGAGCTCTTGCCACCTGTGGTAGGAAATCCTTGCACTTCCTGAACATCCATTAAAAAGGCCAAGGTCCTGGGCAGCCGGGGGGACTCAGCGGTTTAGCACTGCCTTCCGCCCAGGGCCTGATCCTGGAGACCTGGGATCGAGTCCCATGTCAGGCTCCCTGCATGGAGCCTGCCTCTCCCTCTGCCTGTGTCTCTGTCCCACCTCCTCTCTCTCTCTTTCTGTATCTCTCATGAATAAGTAAATAAAATCTTAAAAAAAAAAACAAAAAAAAAAAAAAACAAGGCCTGGGCTTTGGTCTCCAGATGAGCTAATCAGCTGTGCTCTATCCTGAGGACGCTCCTTTCCTGGCTGCCTCATACAGAATCATTTGCAGGTTGCAAAGTATGGCAGAGACTGCCGGGTTAGCGGAGATGCACGCTGCTAGTTGTTGCTGGAAAGCAGGCCTGGGTTTTCTAGCACCCTCTGAGCCTCGGTGGGAGGTTATAACTAGCTCTGACCAATGAAATGGAAAGTACAGGTGGAGTCTGTCGCTTCTGGGCCTAGGTGTGAGCATATCTAGTAGTCCTTCCCATGCTCTGTCACCCTTTTCCACGGTCCCCAGTGTAGATGATGGCAGTGGCACAAGATGGAAGGCACCTGGATCTCTGGACCACTCTTTGGATGACAGCTATTAGAGCAGGAGTGTTCGCTTATTTTGCATAAGCAAGAGAGAAGCTTTTGTTTGGTCAGGCTCCTAAGATTTGGGGGCTGGGGGTGTTCTCGTGGTAAGAGCATAACTTGGGTCTTGAAAATTGAGCACAAACCCTAGAAAGTTGTCGGCGAGGCATGTCTCTCCAAGAGGAGGTGGGGCCAGGTAGCCCCTCGTGCCCTGGATTCCCCCCGCCATCGTGATTTCCCCCACGGTGGAGCCCGCACCTCTACTGCCGCGCATGAGGACGACAGAATTGAGACGCTGGTGTCCCCGGGTTAGTCCCAGCAGTGAGGGAGGAGGGGGGACACGTTCAAGTTTGTTTTCTTTGGTTTCACTGGCTTTGGAGTCTAGGTTATTTTTTTCCTATTAAGTGCTATTGTAGTGATTGTGTTTTTAAGCTGATGGTAATATCAGGCTTTCTGCCAAAATAGAGCATGTAATGGTTTAAAGTGTGACCGGCTCTTAGCTTTCGCTGTCCTTTACGTGGGTTATGTCTAGCCTCTCCATCTGTGATGTTACTTGTGGATTATTTTTAGGATTTTATTTATTTGAAAGAGAGCATGAGTGGGGGGGAGGGGCAGAGGGCAAGGGAAAAACAGATGCCCCGCCGAGCGGGGTTACCGACGCAGGGCTCGATCCCAGGACCCTGAGATGATGACCTGACCCGAAGGCAGACGCTTAACTTAACTGACTGAGCCACCTGGGTGCTCCGTTCTTGCGGATTCATCAGTCTGATGTGTCGTGTGGCAGAGACCGTGCCCTGCCTGCATCCGTCTCTTCGTGGTTCCCAGTCTCCCTTGCAGTTAGCGTGGGCCCTTGTGATCAGTGCTGGTCACTGAGATTTGAGCAACATCAAGTATCACTTTGAAAGTGACTGAGAGGGATGCCTGGGTGGCTCAGCGGTTGAGCCTCTCCCTTCGGCTCAGGGCGTGATCCTGGGGTTCGGGGATTGAGTCCCACGTCGGGCTCCCTGCAGGGCGCCTGCTTCTCCTTCTGCCTATGTATCTATCTCTCTCATGGATAAATAAAATCTTGGGGAGAAAAGGTGAGAAATTAGTGTGCCACCTCCATCTCACTTTGCCTCTATTTTGGCAGACTCAAAGGTCATATGTTGGAGTTGGTAGTTAGCCCCTGAAATTTTGGGGATTCGTCTCCTGTGGCAGCATAGCCTAGCTTACGCTAATAAAGCTTGCAGTGCATTCTGCAGAATTGCCAAAATGCATCTCTCCGCTTTTGTGGACTTAATTCACAGGTGCTTCTGCTGAAGAGTGAGCTTTATAAATGCCTTAAGCTGGCTTGTAATTGGATGCACACTCTCCCCATCGCTCCGGAAAATGCATAGTGTTCTAAGGAAGACCGGCCTGTGGGGTGTGTGGGTTCGATGGTTGTAGAATATGCACTTTGCGTGGCATCTATACGTGGTCAGGAGACTGGCCACATCTATTTCCAGCAGAATGTAAGGGCAATAGACAGACATCATCTTCTCTTAAACAAAGTAAATATTAACGAGCAAAATCTTCAACCTGGGAGTCAGTCTTGACCCCATGCCCTGGGTCATTGCCAAAGCCAGCCTATTGCTTCCAGAATGGTTCCCAGATCTGCTTGACTTCAGTCTGTGGGCCCCTGCTACCCCGGTCCAGGTGTTGGCTTTTCTCATCCACGTTGCTGCCCACGGCTTTGTCACTGGTCTCTTAATACTGGGTCATTCTTGGTGTGTTCCACTCTGTGTCGTCTCCTTTGATGCCACCATATCCTGGCACTTTCCGCCACCCTACAGTCTTGCTCTGCCCAAAACGCCCTTAACTTTCACATCTCCATTCTTTAAGGGAGCCTTCACGGACTCCTCGCCTGTTCTCTGCCAGCTTTAATCACACGGAGGTTTTCATTCCTAGTGAGTAACACAGTTGTGATTAAGTAATTACCAATTTAATGATCTTCTGCAAGACCTTGAACTCTTCAATGGTAGGGAGCCAGATGTGGTTTTCTTTGCTACTCCTGGAGTGATTCCTAGGAATAGCTATCCAGTTCCTTTTTAAAATAACTCTTAGTGGATACAGATGGCACTTGGTTTCTCCTGTTGAGATGAAGCAAGACTTGTTTGGTACCCTCAGATGGAAATCAGAGTGTGGTTTCCTGGAGAAACCATGCTGAAAATGGAGGACAGGCATAGATAAAGTACAGTTGTGATTCTTACTAGGAAAGAAGGTACATCCTAATGACACATTTCTGGATCTGAACCTTTCTCTTCAGTGGTACATATCAAATAGAAGAGACCAAAACAACTCAACCGGAGGCCCTGGAATGAAAACAGTGGTTTGAACTCTGTTCTGGGAATACTGATTTTTTTTTTATTTGTCCACATTTTTGGTGATGTATATTTTTCATAACATAAACGTGATTTTATTTTAAACAAGTGCAGTGGGAGATCACAGGTAGGGTTATAACTCAGAAGTCTCTTCTCTCCCTACTGGAGACAGTGGCATGGCTTGCTCAGGCCACAGTGACTTTACTCCTGGGGACAAGACCACATGACCCCCTGACAAGACCTCAGCTGCCCTCTGCTGGACCTGGCTGCTGGCTTGCCCATGGGGGCCATTGCCAGAGCCTCCTTCCTCTCTAGCTGCTGTTACTGCTACTGACTCAGCATTAAAACCTGGAACTTTCCTCAATTCTTCGTCACATGGGCTGAGTGAAAGAAGCATTGCACCTGCAGCATTTCCTTGCAGCTTTGCTGTTTGAGCTCTGAGTGCATTTAGGGTAGATAAAGTCTCGGGGCTGGCCTGCTGCATTGCCGGCTGTATGTTATTGGGGCAAACTGTGTTTTGGGTTCCTAGCAGCCAACTTACATATTTTTGGAATGCAAGCCTTATACTCCTGTTTAATGCTTCAGTGTATCAGGCTTTGCGATAGGATCTGTTTAAATCCCGGTCAGATCACATCGGTGGGGAAGGGGTTGAACTCCTGCAAAGCCAGCTGGAAAACTTCTGGCTTCCCCGATACCTTCCCGGCTTTCAGGCTATCGGGTGTGGCAGGGTTTGGCCAAAATACCTGGCAGTTGTCAGGGCTTGGTTGGTGGTAGGACGTGCAGCACAGGAAGGAGTTGAGCTGTGGACCTGGGCAGGAAACAGAGTTCACCGGAGAATCGGGGTCAGTCCAGGGGCCGAGCAGAATTAGAGGTGGAAGCAGGAGAGGAGTAGATGCATTAGATATAGATGAATTTTTTCTTGAAATTTTATTATGGAAAATTTCAAGCATGCACATTATGCAGCTTCAACAATGATTAACAATGTGCCACGTTGTTTTTTTTTCTTTACCACCCCCTCCTCCACACTTGGTTCTTAGTCTTAAACATTTTTACCGTATAGTGTGTATACATTGAAATGTAAGAATCTCCGCTGTGCAATTTGAGAAATGACTAAACCCACAAAAACAGACCTTATCACAATAGAAGTCTCATCTGTCCAGAAAGTTCTCTCATGTCGCCTCTTGCTCATTCCCCTTTCCACCCCCATTCCTGGCCCCAGGAAGTGACTGGGATGCTGTCACCACCAGTTAGACATGCCTTTGCTAGAGTTTTGTATAAAAGGGCTCCTACAGTGTGTACTTTCCTGGGTCTAGCTTCCTTTGCTCAGCGTGATGTCTTTGAGATTCACCTGTATCGTGCTGCGTATCTGTCGTTTGCTCCTTGTTGGTGCAGAGCACTGTTGGGTTGCGTGGACATACCACAGTTGGTTTAGTCATACTCCTGTTGAAGGACATGTGGGTGGTTCCTAGTTTGGGCTGTTACAAGTAAAACTGCTACGAACATTTGTATATAGGTCTTTTTTTGTGGGCAAGTGTTTTCATTCCTCTTGGGTAAATAACCAGCAGTGGAATGGCCAGATCAAAGGGTAGGCGTGTGTTAAACTGTGTAAGGAACCTCCAAACCTTTTCCCCAGGCGGTTGTACTCTTCTGTTCCTAGCACTGATGCACAAGACTTGTGGTGGCTTCGCGTCCTCACCGACACTGTGTTATTGAGCTTTTCAACCTTGGCCTTACTGGTGGAGCTGTAGTGTGGTTTCTCACAATGGTTTTTATTCCCCTTTTGTTGATGATTAATGATGTTGAGCACCTTTGCACGTGCTTTTTGGCCATGATAGATATCTTCATGAGGTGTCTGTGGAGATCATTACCCATTTAATTGGATTGTCCTCTTATTGAGTTAGAAGAGTTCTTTATATATTTTGGATTCAGGTGCTTTTCAGAAGTATATTTCTTGAGCATTTGCTCCCAGACTGTGGCTTGCTTATTCATCTCCTTGGGACTTGTGATGAGCAGAGAATTTTCGTTCTGATAACGTCTCACAGACACTATTGTTCTATTAAGGTTGCCTCTGTGTCATCCCTGGGAAGTCTTTGTCTCCTTCCAGGTTGTGATTGTACGCATACTTTCATGTGTTCTTCTGAACACTTGACTGTTGTAGCTTTTACCCTGAGGTCTGTGATTGGACACAGGTGACTTGTGTGAAGAACGCCTGACACCTGTGTCAAGCACCTGAGAGAAGGGTTTCACCCTGGATGTGTGTTCCACACACTTTGAGTCAAGTTGCTAGAACCACGGCTGCCTCCCTTTCACCTCATCATCCAGAAAAGTGTAGGAAGTGCAGGTTATCCTTTGGGCAAATGGCCTTTCTGTCCCCCAACGTAAAGACCACCAAAACAGATCCATTTTTAATTTTTATTTTTTCAAGATTTTATTTAGTTATTTGTGAGAGACACACAGAGAGAGGCAGAGACATAGGCAGAGGGAGAAGCAGGCTCCCTATGGGGAGCCTGATGCGGGTCTCGATCCCAGGACCCTGGGATCATGACCTGAGCCAAAGGTAAACATTCAACCACTGAGCCACCCAGGCATTCCACCAAAATAGATCCATAATGAGGCTTGACCAACCTGTGTTCCATCATTGTGTCCCACTGCCCTTGGTAACACAAGTGGCAGAGGGGAAGAAACATTTTGCTTGGCAGATCGGGTTTCCTTTGTTGCCCTGTCCTTTTTTGGCTGTGTGGCCCTGGATAACTTACCTAACATCTCTGAGTCTCATTGAAAAAATCTCTAGGTAGAGATTGAAGCATAGTGCCCTGAATGTGGTAAATGCTCAAGAAATGTCAGGTAGTAGGGTCCCATTATACTCCTGCAATTGGGTCAGACCTTTTTTTTTTTTTTTTTTTTTGCCCAAAGTTTTTGAGGTTGGAGATTTAATCCTAGCTTCATTCCTGGTCCTGTGTTGAAGAATGGAAGTGAGGAAAAGGTATAAACCTCTGCTTCAATAACCTCTTTATTTTTACTTTTTATTGAGGTACAAAGCACATCCAGAAAAGCGCACAGTCTTAAATGTACTGCTCTATGAGCTCTCAAAAGCTTTATGCTGTGTAACTCCATGCTTGGATCAAAAAAGTAAACACCAGTGTGCTCGCTTCTGTTTTCCAGCCTAGTCAAGAGCACCAACTATCCCAATGTCTGCAGGGAGTAGTTTTGCCTGTTGGGGTACCTTTTTTTTCTTATTTTAAAAGTTTTTATTTTAATTCCAATATGGTTACCATACAGTGTTATATTGGTTTCAGGTGTACAGTATAGTGATTTGTCACTTCCGTGTATCACCCAGTGCTCGTCACAAGCGCCCTCCTTCATCCCCATCAACCGTCTCACCCCCCACCCCCACCCCCCTTTGCTGACCAGTAGTGTGTTCTTTAGAGTTAAGAGTATTTCTTGGTTTCTCTCTCTCTCTCTCTATTTATAAACGGAATAACACAATTTCCTTTTTTGTCTCTGGCTCCTTTCACTCACCATTATGTTTGCAGAATTCCTCTCTACTGTTAACACAGCAGCAGTTTGTTCCTTTCCATTTCTATGTAGTATTTCGTTGTAAGAATACACCGCAGTTTATGTTCTCTGTTGAACGTGGAGTCGTTCCCAGTTTGCAACAATTAGGAACAGCGCCACCGCTGAGACTCTTCTACTTTAAAAAACAAAAACACAACGACCCAACCCACCCAGCCTTCGTGAGGTATAATCGATCCGGTGCAGCGGACAGCCCAGCGGTTGTTGCACGTCTGGGGAGCCGCGCAGCCGTCACCTCTGCTCGCCCCAGGCCCCTTGCATTGCACCCAGGAAAACCCCTGCACCCGTTAGCAGTCCCTCCCCGCCGCAGCCACCCAGCCCCAGAGCTGGGCAGCCTCTCCTCCCCCTCTCCCCCCCTCCCACTCTCCCCCTCCCTCGTCGTGCTTGTTCCCATGAACGGCCTTATGAACGTGTGGTCTTCTCACCCGTGTCCACAGCTCATCCGTGGCGCTGCACGGGACCGGACTGTGCCCCTTTCGCTCGGCTGCGTGAAGTTCTGGATGTACTGCAGGGTGGTATCTCCTTGGGCGTTGGGGTGGTTTCTGGTTTTGGCTTCGGGGAATAATGCAGCAACTTTTGCCGTGGACATCTGCTTCCATCTCTCTTGCCTGTGTGCCTAGGGGTGGGATTTCTGGGTCCTATGATAACTCTCGATTTAACCTTCTTTTAAAAAAGAAAGTTGTGGGATCCCTGGGTGGCTCAGCGGTTTAGCGCCGCCTTCAGCCCAGGGCGTGATCCTGGAGACCTGGGATTGAGTCCCACATCGGGCTCCTGCTTCTCCCTCTGCCTGTGTCTCTGCACCCCCCCTCTCTGTCTCTGTCTCTCATGAATAAATAAAATCTTTTTTTAAAAAAAAAAAAGATATACAAACAGCCAACATACACATGAAAAGACAGTCCTTTGTCATTGGGGAAATGCAAATCCAAACCACCGTGAGCTACCACTTGAAACCCACCAGGACAGCTACAATAAACAGACACCAACCAGTGTCGGGGAGGCAGAGACACAGGCAGAGGGAGAAGCAGGCCCCATGCCGGGAGCCTGACACGGGACTGGATCCCGGGACTCCAGGATCGTGCCCTGGGCCAAAGGCAGGTGCTTAACCGCTGAGCCACCCAGGGATCAGTATCTCAGTTTTAACTTGTATTTGCCTTATTCTATGTGAGGGTGGACATACTTCCCTTTTTTTTTTTTTTTTTTTTCCTGAGCGCTGTTTGTTCATGATCCTTCCCTGCACTTTTTACCTATTGGTTTATGGGATTTTGGAAGAGAGTCTTAATTTCTAGATTTTTCTAAACTCTTTGTTTTCTGTTGTTCAAATTAGATCATTTCTACTGACCTGTCTTTAGTTTCACTGACCTCTCTGTCACGTCCATTCTTTTTGTGAGCCCATCTGGTGAGTCTTCTATTTTGGTTATTAATCATTCCTAAGATTTCCATTTGGCTCTTCAGTTTATTCATTGGTACTTTCTATTTTTTCCATTCTTTTCAGAAGTATCTTCCTTTACTTCTTGGAGAACTTTTTTTTTTTTTAAGATTTTATTTATTCATGAGAGACCAAGGCAGACACACAGAGGGAGAAGCAGGCTTCTCGTAGGGAGCCTGGTGTGGGACTTGATCCTGGGCCCCAGGATCATGCCCTGAGTCAAAGGCAGACACTCAACCACTGAGCCACCCAGGCGTCCCTTCTTGGAGAACTTTTATAATAATTGCTTTAAAGTCATTGTCAGTGATTTTGATTTCTGTGACCTCTTGTTATCAGATTCCATTGGTTGTCTTTCCCATGTGAGTTTGAATCGTTCCTGCTTTTTTGAATTCAAAGTAATTTTGGATTGTACCCTGGATCTTTTGAAATCCTATAAATGAGATCCCAGGCCTCACATATATCCTATGGAGCCTGTTGGTATTTTTGCCCTAACGGGTGGTCGGCCTAGTTGATTTAGGCTGCCAAGCTCGGGTTTAGTTGTGGTAGCTTTTCAAAGCCTTTTCAGTGCTGCTTGGCTTTGTACTTGGTGATTTACTGGGACTCCCCTTTTCAGTCCTGGGGCCGAACACCGGGAGATTTAGTCAAGCCACTCTGCCTCACACTTTGCACAAGTGCCCATGTTTGAGGCCAGGAATTTGGAGAGGGGAAAAAAGCAATGGGGATTCGCTGCCCCCCCCCCCCCCCCGCTTGGGACCACAGCTCCTCAGGTTAGAGCAGAGGCCCTGGTGACTGTAGGCCCTGCTGCCTCTGCCAGCCTTAGCTGGTATGGCCGTGGGGGTCACAGGGGTCCTGGGGTGCAAGGGAAAAGAGAAAAGTAGAGAACTGCCTTCACTCTCTCTGAGCATTTGGAGGCCCCTTTGCTGCTTTCTGAGCCAGAACTAGGGAGCCTCTCCTGGTGCTCTCTGCATTGACACCCAGCACCTATTTGGAGGGTTTCGGGCTGCCTTTAGTCCTGGCAGGGGGGAGACTGAGGGGGAAATAGGGAACTTGCTTTGGGTTTGGCGGTACATTGGAATCAGGTCTTCTCTAATCTGTTTGCTTCCTTTCTAGATTATTAAACAGCTATTCGATCCTTTCTGCCAAGTTTTTATAGATGCATTCGGGGAGAGACAGGCTGGGATGTCTACTTCATCTGACTAAGAGCCAGAACTTAAACTCGTACCATTACATTTTGACATGTCCTGTCGTGAAGCATAACCAGAATATAATATCTCTATGTCTTACTGATCAACTCACCATGAGCAAAAATACCCTCAAGGCTAGCTGCATTGTATCAGGCCAGTTCTGTCCAGATGAGATGCTCTGTGTGACTGTTAAAAGTTGGGAGCAGAGGAAGTGGAATACAAGAAACACAAAGCAATGGAAATGGTCGATATCATAAAGGTTCTTGATGGGCCTCCAACATAGCCCTCCAGTTATTTTGGTTGTGAGCCGGGAGCCAAGACCATTCTGATGTCTAGAATGATCCTTGGATTGTCATTGGATCTCATAAGGCTGACTGACGTTCTAAGACTTATTGGTCGGATTCACTAAAAAGTGTTTTCTTTCCTGAGAATGAGAATCCTGCATTCAAAATACTCAACCTTGCTAGGTACTTTTCATAAAGTCTGTGGCTAGTGAGGCATGCTCAATGGAAACCAGGAACTCTGGACATTGATTCTCAAAGAGCCACCTAGAAAAAAGGGTTTTGGTACTTGGTGGGGGGGAGATGAGATGGAATAAGGACAAAGAAAAAATGGCCCTGTATCCAGCAGTGGATCCTCGCTGCCATCACCAGATGAACTCTGTGCCCCTGCACAGGCTGTGGGGCTGACCCTCTCCGGAAGCTGGGAGCACAGAATGGGTGACATCAGTGGCCCGGCAGGAGTCCTGGCACCTAGAGTTGATCTTGAAGGAACAGTTGATTTTATTAAGGTAAAGGGGGGTAGGGTGTTATTTTTGAAGTGGATGTGAAAGCCATGGGTCTTCTTGTGTTGACCAGAGGTCATTTTTAATGAGCCAATCAGAGAACAAATTAAGGAAGGCAGTGCCATTTCCTGCAATTTTGTCACTCTGACAGAAAAGCTCAGCAGTACCGCCTTCACGGTGGGGTGCTGTGTGGTGCCAGTACATCAAGCTCTACTCCTCTCTGAAATTGCACACGTCTTGAAGGTGATGTGTGACACAGACCTTTTAGAAGAGAAAGTCATTATCTGCTGGTCAGAAAAGGGCTTTTGAGAACGATGTCTCGAAATTTGCTGAGGAGAGTTATGTCAAAGCAGATCCCTTTATAAAAGGGTGGAAGGAAGCGGAAGAGAACATTCAGGTGACAAAGGTGGAAGTATTGAGGTGGTAGATGTAAAGGCTACCAGGGAGCCCAGAGTTGGAGCTGTGACGCGTCCCGTCATGCATGGTGGTGCTTGCTGGTACTGCTAGCACTTTAAGCGATGAGTGCACCCTAGCGTGCAGGTTTTTTCCCTGTTAGCTCAAGAGCAACATAAACATGCGAGAGCTAAGTGACTTAAGTCATGATACGTTTTCTATTGCAAATATTTCCTTGTGAGTGCTCTAAAATTAAGCCCAGTGAGTCCATTTACCTCAGAACATCATTTGCTTATATTTGGCATATGTCTTTGGAAAAACTGGTAGTGGACACATCTGAATCACATGTATAAAGGTATACACAGATTTTGGGGTCATTCTTTAAAACAAAAATGCTGGGAAGCAAAAGACCGGGGGCCAGGTATAGGTTCCCAACATCCCCACTCTCCTGCACCCCTGTCTTCCCCATTGCAACATGGTACTTGAAGCAACTGGCACCCGGCCCCCTGTCGATGGTGTCTTTGGTAGACTTCCTGACACCGAATTGGTAGGTTGTCTCCCTATGTGATTGGAAAATTGGATTTAAAGTAGAAGTAGCCTCCTGTCTAGTAAATCTGGGCTCTGTGGATTTTTTTTTCTTTAGGATTTTTTTTACTATTTATTAGAGCACATGTGCACAAGGAAGGGCAGAGGGAGAGGGAGAAGCAGACTCCCCACTGAGCGGGGAACCCAATGTGGGACTCGATCCCAGGACTCTGGGATCATGACCTGAGCCAAAGGCAGATGCTTAACCCTCTGAGCCACCCAGAAGCCCTGGGCTCTGTTGTTTTTAGGGAGCTTTTGGATGACTCAGTTGCCCTAAGTTCAATCAGATTTTTGAAATGTCTCCGGCAGTAAAGCTACTCTAAATGTAGTTCATTTAGATATAACCAATCTTACTTATCTTCATTATTTCAGATTACCTGGAATATATTTAAAGGCTGGCATGAGCCAGTACAATCGCAGAATTACTATATGGTAAATCATTTACCATTATATCATTTTGTTGATAAATGCTTTGCTTTGGAAATCAGACCCTTTTAAGCCACACTAGGAAATTAGAGTTTTACTTACTACTTATAAAAACATTTCACATAAAGACTATTCAAGATAGTGTTCAGAAGTTTTTCATGAACTAAAATCCTATTTATCATCTTTATTTCATACTATCACATTGTGAAATCATTGTAATTGATTCTTAAATTGTTTGAAGGGCACTTTTTTTTTAATTTATTTTTTATTGGTGTTGTTTTTAAATTCACACACTTAACTGCTAAGAGTAGATTTTAAGGGGAGCCTTGGCTTGTTGCGAGTTCCTGACGTGGTATCCCTTTTGAAGGGTTGTTAAAGCAAGATGGGTAGGGTGCATAAGTGTCTCCATCAAGAAGGATGGTTTATTGTATGCAGACTTCCCCCAAAGCTGACCTGTGTCATTAGAAACTGAAAGGTAATGGTTGCTCCAGAGCACAGGCTGTATTTGCAAATGAAAAATCAGCATTTTACCTCTTTTTATCTGTGATCTGTTTGCCTAAGGTTTAGCTTGATAAATCAACTATTTTACGCCTTGTGGCTGTGTTTGAGAAAGTGAGTCAGGATAGTAGGAAACCTCATGTGGACACTTGGGAGCTGTGATTCTGTTTGTGCCCTGGCTGCGTGACCGTGACCATGGGTGAATCTTTGTGCTTCATTTCCCCATCTGTGAAGTAAAGCCAATACCTTCCCTGCCGGTCTCCCAGGGTGGTTCTGAAATCCAACCTAGATGTTTGTGGAACTACTTTGTAAATGTCAAAGCAGATGACCATTGTGGTGATTGAAGCCTTATGATCTCTAGGGCGGGGGTAGGGAACAAACCTAGATGCCTCATATATAATAAAAATTCCAATGTGGTGTTTAGTCATTTAATATTTATAAATCTGCTAAAGTAATATCCTAGGAGTTGTAAAAATGAGCTAGTTGAATATTATTGTTTTATGAATCCTCAGCGTAATCTCAGTCTTAGTGGCCTGAGTGACAAACACCAGGTAAAAATGTCAACTTTGGGTGTGAGACCATTTTTCTTTTGAACACGGATTACTTCGAATCTGGAGTAGCAGTGTCTGTCTGCTGTGCATGGAGTAGGGACTGAAAAGTCTGTGTCCCAGCCCTTGGTGGAGCCATGGAGGGGCCCTTGAGCGGAGGAGTGAGGCTAGAGGACAGGAGCCCTGACACAGAAGGGAGAAGGCAGAGGAAAGAAGGCGCTCGCGTCTCCTCAGCGACAAGCCACCCCCCCCACACACAAGTTGTGGGTTTCCAGTGAAAATGGCCCACATCAGTTGGGGGCTGCTGTCCTTCATCCCTGGCCTCTGCCTGTTCCTGTCACTCTCCTTTGTCTTCAAGGAGCTTGAAGAAAGCAAGAAAGCCATGGCTCGCTTGCCTCAGTTAACTAATTACACCTGTCTCCGTGGCCTTGGAATTAGCATCTGTGCTGCCACCTAATAGCACAACTCTCAAACCCATGCTTTTTCACGTAAGTAGGTGCAGTCCAGGGAACCGTCCTATAAGCAGACTGATTCATTCAGCTGCAGTGTGATTCTTGACTCCGAGCAAATGTTTGCAGGGAACTGTTACCCGTTGGAGATAAATGAACGTTGTAAAGTGTTTCTTCAGCATATACGTTTGTCCTTTCTTGAGCAACAACCTCAAGAGGGGTGAATTTGGGCAGGACAGGCTCCTGTTTAAAACCTGTCAGGGGGCAGCCCGGGTGGCTCAGCGGTTTAGCGCCACCTTCAACCCGGGGTGTGATCATGGGGACCCGGGATTGAGTCCCGCGTCAGGCTCCCTGCATGGAGCCTGCCTCATCTTAAATCTTAAAAAAAATCTTAACATAATCATGACAGGTTTTTTTTTTTTTCCAGAACTGTTAGGTGAGACATTGATACTACAGTAATTTTCTTTTTAAGATTTTATTTATTAATGAGGGACACACAGACAGACGGACAGACAGGCAGAGGGAGAAGCAGGCTCCATGCAGGGAGCCTGACGCAGGACTCGATCCTGGGTCCCCCAGATCACACCCTGGGCTGAAGGCGGCACTAAACCGCTGAGCCACCGGGGCTGCCCTACAGTAATTTTCTTAAAGATTTTATTTACTTATTTTAGAGAGTATGTGGGGTGGTGGAAGAGGAGCAGGATGGGGGCGGTGTGCAGAGAATCCCAAGCAGACTCCCCGCTGAGCCTGGAGCCTAATGCTGGGCTCGATCCATGACCCTGAGGTCATAAGCTGAGCTGAAATCAAGAGTCAGACACAAGCCACCCAGGTGCCTACTATAGTGTTGTTGTTGTTGTTTTTTTTCCCCATTTGCATTCTCCTTTTTGAGCAATACATACTGAAGTATTTGGGAATGAAATGATGTCTGGGGTCTGCTTAAAATAGTATGGTAAGGGGGTGGTTTGGGTGCCAGTAGAAGTGAAACAAGCCTGGCTGTGAGTTGTTAGTTGTTGAGGGAAGTGAAGGGGCTATGGGGGCTTCATTATACTATTCTACTTTTATTTATATTTGTATTTTTCCATGATCAAAAGAAAAACAAAAAACCACCCTACCATAGGTTTCCCATTGCCTCAAGATGGAGGCAGCTCTCTTAACATGGCCTTCAGACCCCTTCACCACCTGGCACCTAAGAACCCTTCCAGGCTCATCTCCTGAAATTATTTGCAGTCCCCCTAACACATGCCATCTTATGTCTGGCCCTTTGCCCTTGTGGTCTTCTCTTCCTGCAACACTTTCCTTCCCTTTCCATCACCTCACCCTCACACCGATTTGCCTGACTTTTCTGGGCCCCCAGATCCCCGACAGCATTCCTTTTTGCAGGCCTTCCCTTTATGACCTTTGTGCCAGTGTGGGTTGAGTACCCTTCTTGTTCTCATTTCTGTCCCTTGAACTCAGCACGATGCCTGGCATATAGCAGACGATCTGTAAGTTAGAAAATAAAAGGCCCACCTAGGGCTTGTTGGCGCTTGGCCTCAGGACTCTTAGTGCTTCCTGCACAGAGCCAGTGATGCCTGGTGCTGATGTGGCTACTGCCTACCTTCTTGTGTCTTCTCGCTCCATTCACCTTGCCTCTGTTCTGTGTCTTTGGGATTTTCAGTGACTTTCCTATGAGTCACAGCACTGCAAGAGTAAGTTCAGATGTTCTTTCCAAAATCTCTGCATGTGGTAGGGAAGGTTCAATCAAACTTGAAGTTTTATACTTTCAAAAACGACAAGTTTTGAGCTGGTGTGCAGTACTGCTCGGCACATTTAAATACTCTCCTTGTTGTTGTGATACGTTGCCTCCTCCATTTGCAGTAAGTCTCCATAGGACACACCTCCAGGGGCATTTGAGCTACATTTTCAAGTTAATGATGGACATGTGAGCCAGAAGGAATGTTCATTACAGCAGTTAGAAATAGGAAAAAGGAAAAAAGCACATATATTTAGATAGGATGGATAAAGAAATTTCCATCCAGGCCTCAGTCCTCATATAATGGAATGTTATGTTGAACTAGAGGTAGACATGCAAATTGGTGGTATCACACCAGTAGCAAGTCCAAGAATACATATGGTGTGATACTATATATGTATATGAGGTTCAAAACCATGCAAAACTAAACAATATCCTGTTTAGGGATTCATACATTATAATATGCATATATGTAATAAGTATATACATGTGTATATAACATGACATGCATATCTAATATATAATCTTGTGCATGTATGTAAGATACATGTGCATATATATACACATGCATGGATATATATTTATATATATACATTTAGACATGTAGGGAACTGATAAATACAGAGATCAGGACAGAGGCATCCTCTGAGCAGGAGGGAGGAGATGTGACTGGGAGGAGGCACATGAGACTCTGACAGTATGGATGATGTTCTGGGTCTTGGGCTGCATGGCAGGAGCATTGTTTGACATTTCATTGGGCTTTATAATTTGTACATAAGGTGAACATACTCCTTTAGAGATCACATATTTCCTAATAAAGATAACAGCAAAACTAACTCCAATAGCAATTTTTAAGTGAGGCCACGTTCCCAGCACTTTGAGGAGGGAAGAGGTTTCTCTCGTTGCTTCTCTTCCACTGCTCATGGGGTGCTTCTAACCCAATTATTCATCACTTTCTGCTTTATCTTAAAGGCTGGTAAAAAAAAAAATAAAAGACTGGTGGTAGAAACACCAATTGCAGGAGTTCCCCATTGGTGATCAGCGGGAAATAGATTCAGTAGACCAATCACCTCTCTTTCTCTCCCACACCGTGTCCTGTCCTTGCTGATCTCAGATGTTGCTGTGGTGGACATGAGTGAGATCTCCAGACAGCCTTCCCTCTTTTACCATCTGGGGGTCCGCGAAAGCTTTGACATGGCCAACAATGTGATCCTGTACCATGACACCGATGCGGACACTGCTCTTTCATTGAAGGTAAAGGGGATCATTTGTCTCCTGGTGAACACTTGGCTTCGGAAAAGCAGTATTATGCATTCAACGAAAATGTACATGTAGCATGGGAGGTTGGAGATAAACAAAGATTCACTTGTGCAATTCCTTCCTTCCTACTACAACTTCTCGCTCACACAGATGACTTCCTGACCACTGTCTGAGCATATGCTCTACAGAGAGGTGCTTGTAGGCAACTTCACCATTTCCGGGCTCATTAGGGAAGTGAAGGCAAAAACTGTTAGCTTCCATTGGAGCAAACACGCCACTCTGAACCTTTCAGTGGGCAGTTTGATCCAAACCTACACATTAAAAGTTTCTCAACTTGAATGATAAGATGACGACACATAACCATCACCAGAGTGGGCAGAAAGTTCTAGCATAGGCATCCTCCATATTTAATCTGTTATTCCTCCACCCTCCAACACCATTCAAAACAGAGCAAAACTGAAAACTTGTATATTTATGCACAACACTGTATTGAGGTTTTTACACCTGTATTCTTGCAAGTTTGATACAGATTTTTTTTGAATAATAGTACTCCTAAGGAAAAAAAAAACAACTCCTATTTGGAACATAGGTGGGGAGATGGTAGTGGAATATAAGGCAGTGGAGTGGAGGTGTTGAATCACCATACTGTACACCTGAGACTAATACAACACTGTAAGTTAACTGGAATTAAGATGAAAACGTAAAAAAATGCTCATGTTTGTAAAATGTGAATGTCTACGGTGAGTTGCCGTAAAACTCAGGGAATATTAGTATTGTCAGATGTCTTAATATTGGTCAGAAAAATGCTGGTCTGTGTTAAATCATTTCAGGAGTGAAAGCTTAGTTTGTTTACAACAGTGTTACTCAACCTTGACTGCACTTTAGAATTACTTGGACAGCTTGTAAGTATCCCAATACCCAGGTCATACGCCAGACCAATTACATCACAGTCTCTGAGGGATTTTTTTAACCTCCCAAAAGTACAGCCACGGGTGAGAACTAGTGGCGTCACATTCACGTTCATGGACACCAGTTCCAAATGTCCAGCTCCCTTTGTGTTAAAATCACTAGTGTATGTAAATAGCACAGTTTGGTGATGGCAAAGTTGAACATTTTTGTGTTTCTTGAGATTTAATATTAACCAGATTTTTCTGGGTTCTGTAATAATCGGGGGTTATTTCCTGGTAGAAATCCAACCTGCTTCAGATGTGTAACCTCTATGTGTTCTGTATCACATACACTTGACATAGATGTGTACTCTGTAATTAGAGCACAGTATTGTGTTTTAAGAAGTCATTCATAGGACATTGAAAGAAGAAATTGGTTTATTATTGTACTTTACATTGTATAATAGTTTCCCAGAAGGCTATAAACCAATCTAAATTATTACTTTAGACATTTAGATGCTGATTTTTTTTCTTTTACTGATTTTCGCTAAGGCAGTTGTGCTTGAAAAATATTTAGAACTAGAAAATATGAAAGGATAGATTATTAAGCCATATTTTGATGAGAAACACAAAATTAAAGTATTTTTTCCAATGCAATATGTTTTTTCCCCTCAACAATGCCTTAGTGGTCTCCTCTGGAAAGTCCCATGACCTGGATAAGTTTTACTTTTTAATAGTATGGAAAAATATTTCCTAAAGGGGAAATGTGACGCCAGAAGAAGGAAGCTGCACTTGTCCTCAGAAAGCCAAGATCTCAGAACGTCCAACTGTATAAACCCCATTTTACAGCTGGTTTTTTTTTAAGATTTATTGATTGGTTGATTGAGAGAGAGGGAGGGAGAGGGAGGGAGGGAGGGAGGGAGGGAGGGAGGGAGGGAGGGAGAAGCAGGCTCCGAGCTGGAAGCCTGACGTGGGACTCGATCCCGGATCTCCAGGATCACACCCGGGCCACAGGCTGCGCTAAACTGCTGTGCCACCAGGGCTGCCCTACAGCTAGCTGTGCCACCAGGGCTGCCCTACAGCTGTTTAATTACGTTTTCTCTTGTCCGCAAATGTTAGCTTACAGCACATGAATGCCACGGCCAAGGGCTGCATAACCATTATTTGAAGTTAACTGGCTAAAATTGTCGTCCTTGGATTTGAAGGTTCCTAGACAGTTCGAGTGAGGTGTGGGAAGTCCCCCCAGCAGTGCCTCTTCTGTAGGAGGGCTGCCTGGGTGGGGTGGCACTGAAGGAGCCAAGACATGGTCGTGGACCTGAGCGTAGCGTGGTACTTCCCAGGCAGTTCTGCGCTGTCCCTGACATTCTTCACTGAACAGGCAAGGTGCAGAGCCTCAAACTTGAATCTCAGAATGTCTCTGGACAAGAGCATTGCCACTGCTCCGGGAAATCCTTAAAACTGTGTATGTCCCTCAGTCATTCCTAAAGCTAGCCAATCATGATGTGCTTTCCCCAGAATATGAATTCTCTGAGGCTCACCCTATTTGAAGTTGTTTACACAGGGGAAATGGGAGGTTTCAAGTGACTAACTCTTGCCCTAAGGTAGGTGCTGGATGATGGAGGGCAAAGTGCTTGTAGTGCTTCTGGAAGTTAATGGCTTTTTTAAAAAAGCTATATTCATCTTATCATTTTTTCTTTTCAGGATATGGTAACCCAGAAAAACACAGTAAGTACGATATTTTCAGATTTTTTTTTTTTAACCTGGAAAATGCAGAAGAGCTTGCCTGAAAATCCCACAGATAGCAAAGTGATTTCTTTTTTTTTTTTTTTTTTTTTTTTTTTGCAAAGTGATTTCTAATGGTGCCTGTTGGAGTTTCTCAGGGGGCCGGCTAGAAAGCCCTGCCCTGCAGGCTCCCTGCTAGCTTAGGCCCTACTCCCACCCAGGGCACAGGGCGGGAGGTCAGGTCAGGCGAATGGCCTTGTTCTTCCATTGCGCACTGGGTCTTTGAGCCTGGAACCATCTGGCTGTCTCCCTCTGATCTGGGTTGCTCCCACCAAACACCAAGATCCTTTTTTGCTGGAGCCATTACCTCCCTCATTTGCCACCAAAGTTTCTCTAACAACAGAGAAACATGAACTTACACCCCCAGGTAATATGGGGGCCTAGCCGAGAGTGGCCTGCCACAAGCTGG
This sequence comes from Canis lupus familiaris, assembly GCF_011100685.1. Taxonomy (NCBI): domain Eukaryota; kingdom Metazoa; phylum Chordata; class Mammalia; order Carnivora; family Canidae; genus Canis; species Canis lupus. The sequence goes on along the minus strand of NC_049260.1, from coordinate 15,520,262 downwards.
AAAGGAGGAGGACAGAATTTTTCCTGCTCTCTCATGTATGTGGTAAAGTCTCCCAATTTGGCTTCTCAGTGCCTGCTAGGACCTAGTGATAAAGGCATGTTGGTTTGAATCATCTAACGAAATCCCCACTTTAAAGACCTTCAAGGGGTTCCTGGGTGGCTCAGCGGTTGGACACCTGCCTTCGGCCTAGGACATGATCCTGGAGTCCAGGGATCAAGTCCCATGTCAGGCTCCCCGCATGGAGCCTGCTTCTCCCTCTGCCTGTGTCTCTGCCTCTCTCTCTCTCTCCCTCTCTCTCTGTCTGTCTGTCTGTCTCTCATGAGTAAATAAATAAAATATTTTAAAATAATAATAAATAAATAAAGACCTTTAAGTTCACATCCTTGGAAATTGTGCCAGGATTACCCTGTACCTTTGAATGCCCCTTAAAGCGCCTATCTTCCTAGACCTATAGCACTGTAGTTTGTCCGCTTTTGACCTAGACGAAGGACCTTCTCTTTGTCCCTTTCCTTTGGGCCCTCAGCTCACTTCTAGCCCTTCTAGAAAGGAAGGGCCTCCTACTTCTTTTTCTCTAGCAGTTGGGATTCCCAAAGGGAGGGCAAAAAGACCCAGGAGGTAGAGCTCTCCCACGGGTTCCCTCTATAGGGAAACAGGAGCTTTGCATGACTTCACCCCTTTCACAGAAGGCCCCACCCTGTAGCTGTGGGGCCCAGTCTTATCTGGAACCCAGACAGAGCTCCCTTCCTGAGATGGAAGCCTTGACTCTCCTCATGCAAGCCAGAAGATGAAGTTCTAGAAACAAAACAAGTTTATGTAATTACCATTGCAGCTTGTATTTAACAAGCTGACCTGTAAAATTAAGGCATCAGAATGAGTTTGAGTTATTGGGGAAGAGAAATAGGAAGACCTGGGGCCTAATCTTGTCCCATTTAGGTACTGATACTGTCCACTTATAGGAATCTTTCTTGTTCTTTCTAGATCTTGATTTCTTAAGTCCCCACCTCCATGGAGAGAGTGGGGATCCAGTAAAAGGAGCCTGGGGCTGAGGCTGGAAGGCACAGGTTATAGTCCTAGCATTGTCTCTGGGTAACTTTGGGCAGTCATTCTGCCCCCCTCCTCAGTGTCCTCATCAGTAAAATGAAAAGGTTGAACTCTATCACTTGGTTCATAGATAACTTCCAGCTCTCAGAGGCTCGTTTCACACTTGTTGCACAAGTAAAAAGGTGTAACTTGGATTTGATGTAAGGAATGTCTCAAGGTTATTCCTCCAAACAGGAATAACGTTAAGGCAAGGTGCCAAGAAGAAAACTATCTGTCCTGACTGTTAAGTGTTTTGGAGCCTAGAAATATTCTTGTTCACCAAGAGACTTAGTGTCACTCTGTTACCATTCCACTAAATGCCTCCCCTTCTGATACATTCTCCCTCCTTCAAACACCCAGGAATTCCTTCACATTCTTTGTAATTCTAATTCTATATCATGGCACCATTCTCCTTAGGGTGTGTGTGTGTGTGTGTGTGTGTGTGTGTGTGTGTGTGTGTGTGTGAAAGAGAGAGAGAGAGAGAGAGAGAGAGAGAGAGAGATGAACTTATTCTAGAGGATTTGGCAACTAATCTTTCTGCTATATTTGCCATTAGAATTCTGTGTTCAGTGCTGGTTGTCATGCTTGATGGGGTGTGAAAACTTAGAGGATTCAAGAGAAGAAAATAAAGGACCAGAGGTGGCTGGAAGGGTGAAAAACACCTAAGGAAAGGTTGAAGGGAAACAAACCTTGAGAGGTATTGTTCATGGTCATTTCAAATGTTTTCCATTTCTGGAAAATAGGGAGACAGTTACTGCTGCTACTCCAGGTGGCAGGGAAATAGGGCAAACTCAGAAAAGGTTGGCATCAGCAGAATGGTCATCTCACAGCTAATGGTGAGTAAACATTGAAAGAGAATGTCACAGTAAGTCAGGTGACTTTTAAGGAGAATTTGTTTGCTTGTCCCCTCAATATGGATTGGGCTAATGCTACTTGGAAGCAAGGGTCTGGATTGTCTAACTCTGGAGGTTTCAGGAAAGACTCTGATGAAATTGTGGGTCTGTAATAATTGGGCAGCTTTAAAAAAAAAAAAAAGGAGGTACAACATAGTCCTCGCTAGTGAATTACAGAGTCCCAAGAATGACATATATAGATGAAATTGCACACATTGAATGTGCTGCTGAATGCTTAAAGTGATTTTTAAAAAGATTTTATTTATTTATTCATGAGAGAGAGAGGGGCAGAGACACAGGCAGAGGGAGAAGCAGGCTCCCCACAGGGAGCCTGATGTGGGACTCGATCCAGGACCCCAGGATCACGACCGAAGCCAAAGGCAGATGCTCAACCACTGAGCCACCCAGGCCTCCCACTTAAAGTGATTTATGAAGACATGGAAACCATGATGCTTTTGAGATCTCGGAATTGTTTTCTATTTCTAGAATTATACCTATTATGTTGAACTTGGTTTCATTTGGTAGAGGGCTGGTGTATTGGGGCTCTCCAGACAAACGGAACCAGTAGGCGGGACACTTGGGTGGCTCAGTGGTTGAGTGTCTGCCTTTGTAGTCCATTCTTTTTCAGACAGTGCTCATGTTCTCACGTTCTAGGGTTGGGTTTTTTTTTAATGCTTTATTTAGGCTGAATTTACATGCCATGAAGTTCACCTTTGTGTACACAATTCAGTGATTCTTATTTTTTGTTTTTTAAAGATTTTATTTATTTATTTATTCGAGAGAGAGAGAGAGGGAGAAGTAGGCTCCACATAGGGAGCCTGACGCGGGACTCGATCCCAGGTCTCCAGGATCACGCCCTGGGCCAAAGGCAGGTGCTAAACCGCTGAGCCACCCAAGAATCCTCAATTCAGTGATTCTTAATAAATTAGAGTTGTGCTGCCCTTGCTACAATCCAGTGTGAGAGCATTTTTGTCACCCCCAAAAACACCTGTTTGGAGACCATCCCTGTTGCCACCCCCAGCCCCAAGCAACCACCAATTTGCTTTCTGTCTTGCGGATGTACTTTTCCACGATTTTTCATATAAGTGGAACCATACAGTAATGTGGTCTTTCATGTCTCCTTTCTGTCACTTAGTATGAGGCTTCTGAGGTTCATCCATGATGTGGCCTGTATCAGTAGCCCTTTTGTATTGCCAGGTAGTTACCCAATTGAATGGGTATATCCCCCATTCTGTTTCTCTGAATAGCTACACAAAAAGTTTATCTGGATGAAATGTGCAATACCCGTACGATAGAATACTAGTCAGCGATAAAAAAGTGGATGGGTGCTTGGATTATTCCCACTTCTTGGTTATTATAAATAATGTTGCTATAAACATCCAGGTACAGATCTTTGTGTGGAAATATGTCTTCATACCTCTTGGCTAAAGTATCTAGAAGTGGAAATGCTGAATCATCAGGTAAATAAATGTTTAACTTTCAAAGAAACTACCAAAATAACACCAAAAGTGGCTATAGCATTTTTACATTTCTACCAGCAACGAAGGTCTAGTTTCTTTACATCCTCACCAATACTTGATATTGTCTGGTTTTTGGTACCCACTCAAGTGAGCATGAAGTGTGGTCTCTTTGTGGTTTTGTGTTTCCCTAGTGACTAAATGATGTGGAGAAGCTTCCATGTGCTTATTAGCCGTTCAGTCTTTGATGAGAAGATTCTAATAAACATTTCGTTTTTAATTGAGTTTTTTGTCTTATGGACTTGTAAGAGTTCCTTGTATATTCTGGAAGCAAAGCACTTAGCAGAGACTTTTATCAATTACTTCTTTTATGGATTGTGCTTTTGATGTTGTATCTAGGAACTCTTAGCCTAACCCAGGGTCACAAAGAATTACTCCTATGTTTTCTTTTTAAAAGTTCATTATCTTAGACACTTGAAATTAATATAACACTATATGTTAATCACACTGGAGTTTACAAAATTAAAAAAATTTTTAGAGAAAACGAGTAGTTAAAAAATAAGTTTTAGAGTTTTGGCTCTTACAGTTGTCTCTCTGATGAATGTTGAGTTAGATTTTGTGACTGATGTGAGCTAGGGGTCTAGCTTCTTTCTTTTGAGTGTAGAGACCAGTCAACTCAGCACCATTTCTTAAACAATTTTCTTTCCCCAGTGAAATAGCTTGGCACCCTGTCAAAATCATCAGATCATAAATGTAAGAGCTTGCTTCTGGACTATAAATTCTGTTGCAATGATCTGTATGTTTACCCTTATTCCGGGGTCATGCTATTTTGATTACTGTAGTTTTATATAGTAATTTTTGAAATTAGGAAATATGGTTCTCCCAACTTTGTCCTTTTCAACTTCATTTTGGCCATCTGGGGCCATTGCAAATCTCTGTGAGAATTGGCTTTTGCATTGCTATGAAACAGGCCATTGGAATTTTGATAGAGATTGCATTGTCTCTGTATATCCATTGAGTGATATTGACATTGTAACAAGACTGTCTTCCAACCCAAGAACACAGCAGGTCTTTCTGTTTATTTAGTTCCTCTTTATTTCAGCATTGTTTTTATAGTTTTCAATGTACTAGGTTTTCACCTTCTTGGTTAAATTTATTCCTGGATATTTTATTCATCTGAGTGCTCTTGTAAATAATATCTTTTTCTTAATTCTCTTTTCAAGATAGATTTTTTTAAAAGTGTGTTTATTTAAAGTAAGCCCTATACCCTGCATGAGGCTTGAACTCATGGCCCTAAGATCAAAAGTCTTATGTTCTACTGACTGAGCCAGCCAGGTGCCCCAGGATAGATTTTTAAAAATATTTTTCATAAAAATCTTAAACAGTTAACACGTAGTAGTTCATAATTCAGTTTTTAAAAATTAAGGTTTTTTTCTTTCTTTTTTTTAAATTTTTATTTATGATAGTCATACAGACAGAGAGAGGCAGAGACATAGGCAGAGGGAGAAGCAGGCTCCATGCACCAGGAGCCCGACGTGGGATTCGATCCCGGGTCTCCAGGATCGTGCCCTGGGCCAAAGGCAGGCACCAAACCGCTGCGCCACCCAGGGATCCCAAAAATTAAGTTTTTAATTTTAATTCCAGTGTAGCTAACATACAGTGTTGTTTTAGATTCAGGTGTGCAATTTAGTGATTCGGCAGTTCCAGGCATTACTCAGGGCTTGTCAGCATTACTCTTTGTGTCCAGCCCCTAATTCCCCCATTCCCTCTCATGTGATTCACCTTTGAATCCAGGTTCCGTAAAAATTACTTCTTTTCTGTATTCTTTTCATCTACTTTTCATCCTTACGCTATTTCCGCTTGCTTTACAGATACCAAAGATAGCCATTTTCTGCATTTTATCACTTCAGAAAACCTGTTTATGTGATGAAAGATCAAGGTTGAGCCTTTATGGGAACAGGAGTGAAAACGTAGCCAACCCAGAGACATGACTTTATCTGTTAAACCTTGGAACTTCCTGGTAGTTTGTTATTAGTGTGCATAGTCCATAGGTATTCTTTAACTGTTTTAATTTTCCTTCACAAAAAATAATATCTTTAAAGTTAAGGTATATTGGGCAGGTTGGTTCCCCCCTGGAAGCAGACTCTGAGACTGAGTTGGGTGTGCAAGAGATTTGTTCAGGCATGCCCTTGGGATCAAGGCTGAGGAAGAGGAAGGAAGGAGGCAAGACCATGAAGCTGGGATCAGGCTCAGTGATGGCCTTGGCTAACCCCGTGGGGGTGGCGAGGCTCTGGCACTCAAATGGGCTTGTACCCCAAGATTGAGGAATGTAAGACTGTGAGGCACAGAAATCATTTTTACCTTTGAAACAGTGGGTAATTACCTGGAAGCTATACATAGCCACCCCAGAGAGGAAGCATGGGGACCCACACCTCCCCTGCTGCCCAGGAAAGTTAGTAGAAGATGAGCCATTCCACCCAGTACTTAAAGAAGGAATTATTAAAAGTACACTAGTCCTTATTTTCATTTGTCATGTCCTAAAGCCAGAGTTCACGGTTGGTTTTTTAAAAAGCAAAGTTAAATTTCCAAGCTAGGATCATGTTATTAAAAAGCACCTTATTAAAAAACTAATCTGGTTCTTGACCTCTGGACTATGTGGTTATTTTTTTTCCTGGAAAACCAATGAGATTTAAGAGAAACTAATTGTTCCCATTGAAATAGTTATCTCTGTAATCCCAGTAAATTAGAAATTCTTTGAGAATCAGACATGGGCAGTATTGGGTGCACTTTCTACCATATTGGAAAGCTTTTACCTGGCTCATGAGCCCATTGAGGACTCAAGTTTTAGGGTAACAGAAGTTCTCTGGGTCTTTCTTCCTTCTCTTTTTCTTTTTTTTTTTTTTTAGGTTTTTAAATTTATTCATGAGACAGAGAAAGCGAGCGCACGGAGAGGGTGGGGCGGGGGGCAAAGACACAGGCAGAGGGAGAAGCAGGCTCCTGGAAGGGAGCCTGATGTGGGTCTCGATCCCGGGACTCTAGGATCATGCCCTGGGCCGAAGGCAGGCGCTAAACCACTGAGCCACCCAGGGATCCCCACTTCCCTTTTTCAATTAGCGGTGGTTGGGATCCATAACTATCAAAGATGTTACAGATTGCTTAGGGACACTTTGGTAAAAAGTGATACTTTTTCCTTTAGATATCCTTTGGGTTTTCTGAGTTCAGATTACATTTTCTACCACTTCTATTAGGAAAGAATCAATTTTGAATAAGAAGCCTACGTCTCCTAGTTGATGGAGAGGCAGAGTTTTATGTTACACATAGAATGTGATTTATGTAAAAATCTGTCCTTTGAATATTTATTTTGTGTAGCTATTTTCTTAGTATTTCTGCCTCATCTTAAATTCTCTTCTCTCTAGTCTTGATTGATGCCTTTTCCTCCCTACGTGCCTGTGGCCTTGTGCTCTCTTGCTAATTGGAGTGTTGCAGAGGTGCAAACCATAAAACTTGGACCTCTTCCTCTTGAATATCACAGGAGTGAGGTCACCTTTCATAGGGCCAATGTCAAAACTGAAACAGAAATATCTAATTCTGGGGCACCTGGGTGGCTCAGTGGTTAAGCAGCTGCCTTCAGCTCAGGTTGTGATCCCGGGGTCCCAGAATTGAGTCCCGCATTGGGCTCCCTGCAGGGAGCCTACTTCTCCCTTTGCCTGTCTCTGCCTCTCTCTATGTGTATGTCTCTCATGAATAAATAAATAAAATCTTTAAAAAAATATCTAATTCTGCCTGCCAACTTGAGTAAGTCTTTGGTGTCTGCGATGCCCATTTATTTTCTTTAAACTGAGAGACAATGCACGTAGCATCAAATTCACCATTCACCCATCTGTTTGTGTTGGGTATTTTGTTGTGTGTATCACAGCTTGCTTTCTTAAAGATCTTTAAGAATAAAGCTGGAATGGCAGTTACCAACAAGAATCCTGAGGAGGAAGGGGAGGGACCTGAGGTTTGTCTGGCTCTGTGGGCCACTTGGTTAACCTTTCTGGGTCTCGGTTTCCTCCTGTATAAAATGAGATGATGAATCAGATGATTACTGAGATTCATACAAAATCTGAAATAAGTGCTAGGACTTTATGATAGCCATTCCGTTGTTCAAACAAAGCAGATGAGCTGTTGCAGTAGCTCAGTTGGTGCTGCATAGCGTGTTTCTAGCAGAGATCACTTCATATACCTTTTAAGTGGCACAGTAGCCTGATCATCTGGTTGAAATTGTTATTCAGCTTTGGTACATTTATTCCTATCCTGTCCAAATAAACCTAGAAAAGCAATATAGAATGTTGTTTGCATTGATCTTAAAAACCACAACCTCCCCCCCCCCCCCAAAAAAAAACCCCTGTACTCCCCTGATGTGCATGTGTGGTGATTTAAAAAATTCTCCTGTAACTGACTAGAAAAAGAATTGTATCTATTAGGCTTAAAACCTTGTAATCCTTTTTTTTGGAGAAGCACTTGGCTTGGATTTTCTTTCATAATGAATTGACTTTTTCATGTGTGGTCATGTTAAATAATTTTTGAAAAAAAATTACTGTCCCATTTTCATTTGCTCTGTCAATCTTCTTGGGAATGCTTTTCTGTGTTTTTCTGGTTTCCATTTTCATTTGTGTCGTGATTTGTTTTTTTTTTTTAAAGTTCTCTAGGAGTTCGAGCTGAAAGTCTCATTATGAAGTCTGTTGGGATAAGTTTTTTGCACATTTGCTCCAAACAATTATCAAAATTGTGCTGTTACACCGTTGCCACCTGCTGCTAGCCATCAATAAAAAATAAGAGCAGGTTAATGAGGCCCCTTCACGTGTGTTTCTGTCCTGGCCTTCTTGGACATTTGGCCCTCTCACAGAGAGTACCTGCAGAGGAGCTAGAAGAGGGGAAAGTCCTAGGTGTCCTTAGTTAGTGACCATTATTGAAACCCATGGAGGACAGGGAGGTTAAGAACCCAGTGTGCTCTGTTCTTGGCTGTTTTGGAGAATCCAGGCTGTTTGTGGATGGGAATCATGCTGTTACTCATGGAAGTCTTCCTATATGAAGCCCATTGGGAGAAACTCCTTAGAAGGCTGCAGGTAGGATGTTCTATGTGAAACATCTGTTGGGACTCCAGCGCCTGGGGCTCTTAGATTTTAGAGGGCTTTGGGATGCCTTTGTCAATCTGGAGGAAGCCTGTGGATTTCTTCTCAGAATATCTCTTAAAATGCTTCAGTAAATACAAAGGATTACAAAGGAGACCCATTATACTGCAACATAGATTACAACTTAAAAAATATTTTAATAACTGTGTGCTGCTTTATAATGTCTCAAATAATAAGATCAAACAGGTCAGAAAAGTCATAATTTTAAAGGAATAATGGATATGAAAGTTATTTTGAGATCTCTGCAGGAAATTTGATGAGATATGAAAAATTGTATGATTTCTGTTAGTGACTAAGTCCCAGGTCCTGCTAAAACTAAGGTGTATTACCTACGTTTCTAATTGAAGTCAACATTACATTTCAGTTAAAGGTAAATGGTGACAAAGATGTAATTTTTTTCTCATTCAAGTTCACAGGCTCCCAAGGATTAATAGACTCCAGGTTCAGAACTCCTGATCCAGTCCAGCACTATTGAACATTGCTAATACTTCATGCCCACTATGTGCCATGGCCACAGTGAGGCCTCTGTCACCTTCTGAAGTTGACAGTATTATTGTCCCCATTTTAAAGATGAGATCACTGAGATTTGGATAAGTACCTGGTCCAGGGTCATTTATCTGGTGTGAAATGGAGCTGGGATTCAGTCCTTGACTGTCCAAGTTCTCCACCATCTCACTATACTTGAGCAGAGGTGATGCTTCCTATTCCAATGTTAATAAGGTATTTCGTTTTCCCCTAACTTAGCAAATGTTAGAGAGGGGGGAAACCCACCCCACTACCCAGCTCTGCTGAGAAAATGATGAAATGGGAATGCCTCCGTGCATGATGGATGGGAGTGTAAATTGTTCCATCCTTTGTGACCATAGCACATAGCGACAACTGTAACTTTGGTCATTTTGTTCTCGGGAAGCTCCTCTTGGGAAAAGACCACAGTGTCAAATCACAAAGCTGTTGGTCTCCGTGTACAGCCAGGAACTTGTCAGAACAAAGTTAAACAACAGGAGAATGGTTACATGATAAATATACCCCACATGGTGTATTAGGCAAGTATTTAATTAAATGCTTGCCTAATTAAAAATTAGGGCATTTGACTGTGGAAGTGTTGAATCTCCCTATATCATATACTTGAAACTAACACTGTACCTGGAATTGAAATAAAAACTTAAATCGCTGACTGGCAGAGGGGAAGAGTTACGGCTCTATATAGAGCTGTAAGAGTTCAAGACTATATAATCAAACTTTTATGAGAGCTTTTTAAAAAGCACTAGTTATTTAACTTAGTGGTGCTGTAGGACTATCAATTCATGGTGGTGAATCTGTACATGACAGTAGTTCTAGAAATCTCCATTGCTAACTTAGGAACTAGAAACTGGAGGACCGATTCCTCCACTCTCAAACATCACAGGATCCGAGACCAGTGGCTTTTACTCTGCTCTCTGACCTCACTTACTGTATCAGAATCTTCCTTTTGGAGATACTTGAAGAGTGTTTGGAATAAGGGTTTACATATTAATGGGCCTAGCATACTGGTTCTAATGCCCCTTTATGTAGGAAACTAAGCTGCCTTTGTTGAATGTGTTTTAATAAGCTGAATTCTTGAGATGTTTCCATTTATAAATGTAACAATTACAAATATACAAGCTTGGTTCGCTATTGGACATGTGTTATGCTAATCAATGTTTTTCTTTTTAATTTCTGGTCTCCCCACCAACAAAAGTCTGAATGTGCCCCATCATTTGAAGATGTTTGGGCCTATTATTCTTCTTTGTAAGAACAAAAGAACTGCACTCAAAAGCCTGTGCTTTCATTTGGAAGTTTATGAATTGCTTTTGTAAATGTAGCCATTGGTCCCAATTGCTTTCTGTAAAATTTCTTAAACTTTTATACACTTCATGAGAGATTTTCTCAAAGGGAGTATTTTTACTTTGCCAGGGCTCCAGATTCCTGCTGTCCCCTTGGTCCTGTTCATTCAGCCCGCTCAGTTGTTCTCAGAGGTCACGTATTCCCTCTCTTTCTCTTCATTTTTCTCTAACTGTGGCTGAACGTTTGCCCGAAGGATCGGATCCCCTCCTGGCTGCGGGCAGGTCTTCACGAGCCTCTACTGCTCTCGCTCTGCCCACTGGAACCCTAAGCTGGGACAGCACATAGCATAGCTTTGTCTGAGTCTGATTTTTTTTCACACCTCGTTATTGAGGATTTGAGTAGGTTGGGGACAGTTTACTTTTGTGCTATTGGGGAGGAATGGGTTTGCTGAAGAAAGACTGTAAACACGATTTCTGCAGAAATGTTCCTTTTGGAAATAGTTTTAAGACCTGTAACACTTGTATCCAAATAGGCAGGATTCTTGGACCTTCACTTACCTGCCTGTTGCAGAGCCGCAGGGTCACTTAGTTGTAATGTTGGGAAATATTTTGGTTAGAATTGCTACTCTGTAGAAGGTTCTATTTTTTTTAAGATTTTATTTATTCATGAGAGACACAGAGACATAGGCAGAGGAAGAAGCAGGCTCCCTGTGGGGAGCCCAATGTGGAACTTGATCCCAGGACCCGGGATGGCGATCTGAGCAAAAGGCAAAGCTCAACCACTGAGCCACCCAGGTGTCCCAAAGTTTCCTTTTTTTTTTTTTTTTTTAAGTTGAGAGAAGAAAAGAAAGAAGCATAAATTGGGAGAGGTTTTTTTTTTTTTTTTTTTTTTTTTTTTTTAAACTTTTTCATTGGCCGCTTCTGGTTCTGTTTATTGGTTTCTGTGGATTCCAGTTAAGAATTGGTGCCGTTCCTTGGGCCAGTATCACCTTCTTTCCACCTGCATCTTTTGTACTGTTAGTGTCAAATAAATCCCATTTCTGTAGGTTACAGCCCCCAACATAGGATCACATACATTGTTCTATGCATTTGTCTTTTAAATCGGTTAAGAGAAGAAAGAAGTTGACAGTCCTATCATCTCTTCCTTTACTGGCATATTTGTTTTTATCAAGTGAATTAGAATTAGTGTCTGGCATCCCTCGCTTTCAACCTGAAGAACTGTCTTTAGTAGTTTTTGTAAGATGGGTCTTCTAGGAACAAATCATCTCCATTGTTGTTCTGAAAATGTCTTCGCTTCACCTTCATTTTGAAAATCTAGTTTTGCTCCATAGAAGATTCTGGCTGACTTATTTTGTCTTTTGCCCCTTTAAATATGTCATCCTGCCGCCTCCTGGCTTCATTAATTCCAAAGAAAAGTCAGATGTTGATTTAATTGGAGTTCCCTTGTACATGCGAAGACATTTTTCTCTTGCTGCTTTCAAGATTTTCTTTTTGTCTTTGAAAATGTTGACTGTGACATATCTGAGTATGGATCTCTAAGTTTATCCAGCAGGAAGTTCATTAAATTTCTTGGCCATGTGGATTGATTTAATCACATTTAAGGAGTTTTCAGGAATTATTTCTTTTTTTTTTTTTTTTTTTATTTTAGGAATTATTTCTTTGGATGTTTTTCTGTTCCTTTCTTTCTTCTCCTTCTGGGAGTCCCGCAATGTGTCATGTATGTTGGTGCACTGGATGGCGTCCCACATTTCTTTGAGGTTCTGTTCCTCCTCCTTTATTTTTTTCTCTCTGTTCCTCAGATTGCATAATCTATTATCAGTCTGTGTGCAAGTTTGCGGATTCTTTCTTTGATGCAGATTTCCTGTTGGGCCCTTTCAGTGAATTTTTAATTTTGGTTATTGTACTTTTGAATGCCAGAAATTCCGTTTGCTACTTTTCTGTGACTTCTGTCTCTCTGTTGGTATGTTCTATTTGATGAGATGTTGTCGTCCTACCTTTAACTCTTTGAGCACTAGTGTCCTTTAGTTCTTGGAGCATCTTTATAATAGCTGCTGATCTCTTTCCCTCCTGTCTCTGGAGCTTGTTGCTCGCTGGCTGGTTTGTTGAGTGACGTCACTAGACCCCTTCAGTGAAGTCTCTGTGGCACAGGGTCCACAGCAGCTCTGACCCTACCACCCCCACGCAGGGGCAACGGTGGGTACACCGGGGCTCGCCTCAACCGAATCTTTCCCCGATTTCCCTGTTGTGTTCTTCCTGTGTTGAAAACACCCCCTCATTGTCAGCTACCGTGTTTTTGACCGTACCCTCAGACGTCAGCGTTCCGCAGTTTGACGTCATGAAAGTGGGGCTCCTTGGCAGGCGCAGTATTCGAGGCCGGTCTTAAAGCTTTCCTCTGACCTCATGAAGGCTCTTCTTACTTAGCGCTCTCTGCCCCGTTGCTCTTGGGGAAACAAGCTGGTCTACCTTTGACCTATTGCTGCCTTGGGACTACCAACTCCCTCGTGGTTTCCTGCCACAAAAATGTCCCCGGTTATGCGATAGTGCCCATAGGTTTGGCTCTCCCCACGCTGTGTTGTGTGTACCCTGGTCCACTTCTGCAGAGCTCTCTGTTCTTACACGATGCCTCTGGCCCCAGGCAGAGCCCCGGCACCCCTGCTCCAGGGCTGGGGACAGGGAGCAGCTTGCCTTCCTCGGGATGACACCCTGCTCTAGGGTGAGGTGCTGAGCGAGGGTAGCGGCACCCAATCTTCTCAGCTGGCCTCTTCTGATCTGGATCTTTGCTCTATGTGACTGGGGACAAAAGGTGATCAGGGCCCAGTTTTCTTGGCCTATTTTGCCGAGCTGTGGGAACCAGGTAGAGAAACCGAGCTCTGGTTCTCTTGATCGCACTTGCCTGGAATAGAGCTGCTCCGGCCCAGGGCTGTGCTGACTGAGAAGGCTGCTGGCCTGGCCTGGCCAAGGAGAAGCTGTCATCCTAGACTAGAGGCTGTGGGGTAAAAGGGAACCTCTTCTTGGCTCTGCCCACCCAGAGTAGCATTTCTGTCCCTCTGGGCTGCAGGACCAGGGAGGAACAGGTTATCAAATGCTAGAGTCTCACTGTTCTTACTAAGATAGGAGTTGCTTTTCTTGAATAAGTGTTTCTCTACTTGCTGTATGCTCTTCAGATAATTCAGAGACTTAAAATGTTTTTTAAAAATTTTTGGAGGGGGGTGCCTGGGTGGCTCAGTGGTTGAGCGCCTGCCTTCGGCCCAGGGCGTGATCCTGGGGTCCCGGGATCGAGTCCTGCATCGGGCTCCCTGCATGGAGCCTGCTTCTCCTTCTGCCTGTGTCTCTGTCTGCTTCTCTCTCTCTCTCTTTCTCTCTCTCTCATGAATAAATAAAGTCTTTTAAAAAAATTTTTTTTTTGGCCAGCTAGGGCTATTTTTCTGGAGAGAGAATCTGAGAAGCTTCTCACCCTACCCCCTCAGGTCTAGCTCTGACTTAAAAAAAAAAAAAAAAAGAAAAGAAAACCCTCAACTTCTTCACAGATATTTTACCTTCTAGATCTCACTGATCCACACAGTCCTCTTTCCTCTTTCTGCAGTCGGAAGGCTTTTACCATAAACTTAGCCAATGGCAGGTGGAAGAACAAGCAGTTTTACCTTCTGATTGTATAAAAAGCATTTAACATGGCTTTTCTGTTACAGATGAGGGAGAAATTTGTCTCCAACCTATCAAAACCTTCCTTTGCTGGACAATAGGAGTGTAGCTTTGAGGATTTGAGGATATTACCAGGAAGGGAAGCATCTGTGTTGCCTACTGCAGGCAGTTCCCAGTGATAGCTGAGTAGTAGTCAGAGTCTTCCCCTGACCCCAGTTATACCCACACACCTGAATTTGCCACTTCTGTTTATAACACACCCATCTCTGTTTTGAGGGATTTAACCCCAATATCTGGTGCCCACAGGGATGGTCTCCAGCTGCTATTCTGCAGCAGGGTAAGTATTCTCAGAAAATCCTTTATTTCAGGAATAATAAAACATCGAGACGCTTAATGTTAAGATGAGGGCCATCCTGCTACCTGTTTTCTGTGACCTATCAGTTAAGAATGGTTATTTCATTTTTTAAAACTTAGTTATTTGATGGAGTGAGAATGCGAGTGCACAAGCAGGCAGAGCAAGCAGGCAGAGGGAGAAGGAGACTCCCTCCTGAGCAGGGAGCCCAATGTGGGGCTTCATCCCAGGAGCCCAGGATCATGACCTGAGCCAAGGGCAGATGCTCAACCAACAGAGCCACCGGGGTGCCCTGGTTATTTCATTGTTAAATGATGGGGAAAAGTCAAAAGATGACTATTTCAGGATTTGTGTCAATAGGAAATTCAAATTTGTGTGTGTAAATAAACTTTTCTTGGGACTCGTAGTTATGCTCCTATGTTCCCATGTTGTCTATAGTTGCTTTGATGCTGCAATAGTGATGTGGAGTGGTTGCAGCAGAGACTGGCCCACAAGATACAAAATATTTCCCACCTGGTCTTTTACAGAACCAGTTTGCTGATCCAGTCCAAAGTACGTTTGAATGGAGCAGCACGAGTAATTTTAGGGCCTAACAACATGTCTCACCAGGACTTAGCAGTGTCTGTTAAGGTTCAAGGAAGAGAGAGTGTCAGGATGAGTAGTTACTCGAAATTCAGGAGGGAATGAGCATGCTGCCATTGTGTAAGGAAATCTCATTCACAAGGAAAACTTCAAAATGTATGTCACAGGGCAGCCCAGGTGGCTCGGCAGTTTAGTGCTGCCTTCAGCCCAGGGTGTGATCCTGGAGACCCAGGATCGAGTCCTGCATCGGGCTTTCTGCACGGGAGCCTGTTTCTCCCTCTGCCTGTGTCTCTGCCTCTCTCTGTGTGTCTCTCATGAATAAATAAAATATTTAGAAAAAAAATGTATGTCACATAGGTATTTGAAATTAGTTCCCCAATGTGGCAGGTTTTCCCTTCTGTTTGATCTGAAATGGTAGTATTCTGTTTTTGTTTTTGTTTTTTTTTGGAAAAAGTGTGCTTCCCAAAGTTAAGTCTGTATTATTCTAAAATACTCGGATAATTCTATTGGTCAAGTTTTAAAAATTCAAGAGAAAAAAATCAGATAAATTATTTCTGGCATCATATACATTCTTTTAAAAAAAAAATTCATGAAAGACAGGCAGAGACATAGAGGGAGAAGCAGGTTCCCCGTGGGGAGCCTGATGTGGGACTCGATCCCAGGACCCCGGGACCATGCCCTGGGCTGAAGGCAGATGCTCAACCTCTGAGCCACCCAGGCATCCTCATCATATACATTCTTGAAAGCTAAGTGAAGGGCTAGGAGTTAAAAAGAAAAAAAAAAAAGCCTGGAATTTTTTTTTAAATTTTTATTTATTTATGATAGTCACAGAGGGGGGGGGAGGCAGAGACATAGGCAGAGGGAGAAGCAGGCTCCATGCACCGGGAGCCCGATGTGGGATTCAATCCCCGGTCTCCAGGATCGTGCCCCGGGCCAAAGTCAGGCGCCAAACCGCTGCGCCACCCAGGGATCCCAAAGCCTGAATTTTAAGCTGGTCGCTTTTGCAGCAATGTAGACAAAAGATCTGACTGATGGAAGAATGCCCTAAGGTGTATTTTAATCTTTCAAGTGTGCTAAAAGGTGAGCATGATTTAATGCTTTTTAGAGGTAGTATTTATGCTTTGCAAAGGATCATGATTCATAGTCAGATTGTAATTATTTCTTAGCGCTCAGGTAAAACAGTATTTTTTTTTTCTATTTGACAATATAAAACTTGAGCATCCTTTTTCCAAACATCTCTAAGACTAGTCCTATTTATTGGTATCTGTTCCCTGCAAGACAATTTTTCTCAACAGAGTTTATAATAGTTCACCTGTGGTTGAACGATCAAACAATAGAGCTTTTCCATCTATGCTGAAAGAAAGAAAATCTGCCTTTACATTGCAGTTCTTGGTTATCAGTGGGTTCAAGGTCACTCCAATTTGAGGGGCCTGAAATGATGTTGTCTCCATGACTTAAAACCCTTAAAAACTCTGCTAGTGAAGTTCAGAGACATACACAGGTCAGTTTAGCAGGTGAAACGAAATTTTTGTTTTCGGGCTGGTGGAATTGAGTGGTTTCCCGTTCTGTGCCCAGTAGATTCCTCGTCCTATTGCACACATTGTTAGTCATTCTCAGGCACTTTCTCCTTCCCTGTCCTACCAGGTTTCGCCTGCCCAAATCCACTGCTGTGTTTCTGCATCAATTACTTTGTGAAACATTTTTGTTTCTGTTTTCCAGGCATCTAGTGGAAATTATTATTTCATCCCATACATTGTGACACCGTGTGCTGATTATTTTTGCTGCGAGAGTGATGCGCAGAGGCGTGCCTCAGAGTACATGCAGCCCAACTGGGACACCATCCTGGGTCCACTGTGCGTGCCCCTGGTGGACAGGTTTATTAGCCTCCTCAAGGACATCCACGTGACCTCCTGGTAATTCTCATTCACTGTTAGCAAATCTGGGAGCTTTGCCAAAATTTTCCCTTCACATTCACGGCGCAGCCAACTCCTAGGAGACTGTAATGCCCAGGGAATGGGGAATCCCAGCCCATCTGTTTGAAGTTTTTCTGGAATCCATTATTGTTCCTTGCTACTTCACTAGGTTGGGCCAGTGAGGTGTAGCCAAAAGAGAATAGAAGTGGAGTTTTAGCAGGTGAGGGTTGAGCCTGTGTCTGGCCCCAACTCCCCAGGTGACCTTGATAAATAACTCTATGTAGCCATTTCCTAGAAAATAAGGACGTTAAGTCACTGTTAGTTTTCATGCTCTTTCAACTCTGAGATTCCATGTTTTAAGATCACTTCTGAACACGATTGCATCTCTCCCAGCCCCTAAGCCCACGCAGCTGTAGAGGTTGTTAATGTGGCTCAGCAAGGTCACTCTGATCATAAGTTCTTGCCTTGAGTCAAGCCACAGCCATCCTGAGCTCAGGATGTCTTGGGATATGTTCTTTGTAGATTTATATTGGAGAAGGTGAGGGATACTCGTTCAAAGAGGTGGGCAGGTTTGGGTCTGAGTCCTGGCTCAGATAATTCTGTGCTTGGCGGCCTCATGAAAGTCATCTCACTTGTCTGGGCCTCTCTGCTTAAGAAGCCATGCCTTAAAATGTTCTTATTTGAAAAGCTGGAGGCCAAAAATCATCCACTAAACCAAAGGATCTAGTGTGTGTTTGTTTGTTTGTTTGTTTGTGGCCAGTTTAAAGGATTTACTCCTGTGAGTTATGTCACAAGAAGGATCTGTCCTTCCAAAACAAATGAAAATCCAGAGCTCTGGTGGAATCAGCTTGAAATGGAAAGGCCCACACATCCCCCTGTGGCTCAGGTGGCAGCTGCCTGAGCCGTGATGTGGCCCTGTTGTGTTGGTATGACATACACATTTGCTAGCAGTCTGTTCTTTTTTCTATCCTGTCATCTCTTGTTTGGACACATAGTTTCTTCTACACACTAAGAAATAAGACTAGAAACCCAGATTTTGGTGACCAAATGCCAATACTGATGGGGGACCTTTTGTGGCCCGTTTCCTGCGCAGCCTGAATCAGGCATACCTTGCTGCTCAGTGAACATTTTAGTGACATTTAGGGAGAAAACTCTTCAAATAGCATCTTTGCAGGTCTGATGAGGAAAGAGGCTGGCTTGAGTCTAACATATGAACAAGGCCTTGCAAAAAGTGGGCTCAAGTTCGTTTTTCATGAAATGTGTGTGTCAGTAGGAAAGCACCTGCTTTGATTTGGTGTAATTTCAAAGGACTTGAAATACCTGTTGGTCGCTTCTACCCCTTGAATGGTTAGTGAGAAGGTACTTAGGGCTTCTGGTCTAAAACACCTGTAAGAGGGATGGCAGATAAGCTCTTTGCTCAGGTGTGGACTCTGATAAAGAGCTCTGGTAAAGGTTGCCTATAGCCTTGTGTTGAAAAGGGGTTTGAAGCCATTTCCATGTTGAGTGTCCCCAAGCCATACTCAATTCAGTGTTTTGTTTATTTACTTACAAGTTATAGCTCTTATGAGGTTTCTCAGTTTATTAAAACTATTTTTCAGAATTAGCCTTAAAAACAAGACTAAACTAAAGTATAACTTTTTACTTGTCAGGCTAAACTAATAACACTTTAATATTTTTGATGCCTTTATACTCTACTAAATGGACAGTGGCTGTCACCCAATGTAATGACTCCTAAGATTAATGATGGAATTTTAAACACTGGTGGAATCTGCTAATTTGCACAACGGGATGATAAAAGACAAATAAGAAAATAAAAAATTAAAAAAAATAAAGCAATACACTGATAATTTTATATCAGTGCATTCTTTAAATGTTAATTGAGGTCCTATTATACAAGCATTGGCACAGTCTGTGTACTGTATTCACATTTCTTTGGCATAGCTTTAAAATTACTGAAAGTAAGTAACATTTGGTTTTAGTCTTCTGATGTATTTGTCTTTCTCTAATGACTGTTAAAATGAGACTGCTCCTTTTTTTTTTTAAAGATTGAATTATTTGAGAGACTATGGAGGTTGCAAGGGAAGGGGGAGAGAGAATCTCAAGCAGACTCCCCCCTGAGCGCAGAGCCCACTGTGGGGCTCAAACCCACAACCCTGAGATCATGATAAGCCTGCTCCTTTTTTTTTGATGAGCAGCCTAGTTTTTCTCTCTACAGTGAAGTCCTCTCAGCTACTTAATGGGTTGATTGTAGATTACTGCTTGGCAGTGCTCAGTCTCTATTAACACATTACTTGGAAAGTACGTAACATATTTAATTCAATCTACAGTCATTGTAAGTTGGCCTCTATACATCAAATTTGATCATTTGTAAAGATTTTAAACCAAGTACCAGATACTAGCATTGGTTCTCTGAGAGGCTGCAGTTAAGAGATTCCAGTGTAGATTTGAATTGCTTTAGATGTCTTCATACATCCCTACTATTATCTGGATGCTCCCAGGAAGGAAGTTTTGGTTGGAAAAGCATTCTGGCAATTAAAAATGACTAGGGGAGTGGGAGTGAAAGGCAGAGGTTGTCCGTAAGCTTCCAGGCGCAGCTGCTGCGATTGCTCATGGACACACCCAATTTCCGGCTCTTGGCCAAATGGAAAAAGCTTTGTGATTTCTAGGTGGGGATACCTGATAAATTGATGTTAAAGATATTCTCATTATACTGTGTTTCATGGCTTTTGGACTTGTATTTGGCTCTGTGATAACATGTTAATAGTGGGGGAAATAAACGGTTCAAGTAACCTTGAATCAAGCAAGGTAACTCTTGCTCTCTCTGTGTTGGAAAATCCCAGAAGGGATAGGGTGGGGTGGGTAGTGAGTCCTATGCGTCACCCAAATTTCAACTCTGAAAATATTTTTCAAAGGTCATAACGAACTGAGTTTGTTGATGTTGAATGGTTAGTTGCTACAAAAGGTGACCAGCAAGTGGGACAGGTCTCCTGTCTCTGTTGGTGCAGGGAGGCTCATGGCGAGGAGGGTCCCCCGTGTGTCCAGCTCAGTTGTGGCGATGAGAACTAAGTTGGTTTGAGCTTCTGAAGAAAACAGGGTCCCAGATGCAGGTAGATGCGACCAGAGGTTTTCCTGTTTCCCTCTCCAGTGCTTATTACAAAGAAACCTTGTTAAATGACATCCGGAGAGCCCGAGAGAAATACCAGGGTGATGAACTGGCAAAGGAGCTGGCTCGGATCAGACTTCGCTTGGACAACACTGAAGTTCTGACCTCGGACGTCATCATTAATTTGCTGCTGTCCTACCGTGACATCCAGGTAGGAGCACCCTTGCTGGAGGCCAGCGTGCGTGGGGCTCAACCTTGGCCTGAGGAATTCATTCCTCACATGAAACACTCTTACACAGGCGTGTGGTTAGCTAACTGGTTTATAGGCAAAAGTACGTGCCTAGGTCATAGGTCCCCTAGCATATCTGTCGTGATGGTAACCCTGGAGGTTTTGTCTCCTCAGATGGCCACTCTGGCCAAACCTCATGCAGTACTGCTTGATAAGAGGAACTTTGAATTGAACAGTTTAAATGCCCTTTATGCAAGGCATTGTTTCAGGCTCTTGGCGAATCCTAATTCATTTAATCCTCTTGGCAAGCTTATGGGATGTATACTTCATCATCCCCATTTTACAGATGAGGCACAGAGAAGTTAAGTAAGTTGTCCAAGGTCACGCAGCATTTAGCAAAGTCAAGATTCACACCGAGGCAGCATTGTCCTTGTTCTTTACTCCACTGCTGTGGTACTTTCTTCAGGCCTCTTGTCACTTTCTTCCTTGTTGACCCCTGCCCATCAGTGACAGGGAAAGCAGGAGTAGTAGAGGCACATCCAGGACCCAGGGAACGCAGATGCTTATTCTAAAACAAGTATCAGAGCCTCATGAAGAGTGCTGGACACCGTTTATAGGATGCGGTACCATGATGGAAATGGTGGAGGGTTTCGTCCCTCCAACTTAAAGGCTGTTAAGCCATTTGTAAGGATGTCTTGATCTACTTCCCTCTGGAGTGGAACACAGGACAGCGTGCCTTCCGCACAGAGTTCTACAGAGCCGTGTTGGAGGTTGTTGACAACAGGTCTTTAGATCTAAATGAGAAGGGCACCCAGTTCTGACATGAACAGAGGAGAGTGGACCGCTGAGGAACGCCCGCCCTGCTGATAGACTGATGGATCTAATCGACTTTAACAGCAGGTGCTATTCAAGATTTTGACAATGATGAAATTAAGGCCCAGGGGACAAGAGAATAGGAATGACCTTTTTTGAATTCTTTCTTCCATTGAGCTGCTGGCTTTGTTCTGTTCCTGCTTTCATGCCTCTCTTCTTTTTATAAGCTACTTTATTTGAAGGTAAGCCAGAAGCTTCTTGGGATACACTGCCTCCTTTTCTCAAGCAGCAGCATCAAGGTGTAGAGCCACAAAAACAGGCACAGGATTTCAGTGGCAGTCCTCCTCAGCTAACTGTGGCTGGCTGTCAGCAAGTTGGCCAGTCATAGCGGTTGGAAGCCTGGCTGAAAGGGTAGCAGATGGCATTGCTCGGAGGAGACCCAGCTGAGACCAACACAGTAGCAAATTTTCTCTGAGTAATTATGCAGTTTAGAACTATGGTTCTCAATCAGAGGACGTGTGGCCATGTCTGGAGACTTTACTGATTTTTCACAGCTCAGGGGTGAGGGGGAGGTGCTACTGATCTCTCATGGGTTGAGGCCAAGGGTGCTGCTTAACATCCCAGAATGCCCAGGACGGCCCCTACAACCAAGGACGGCCCCTACAACCAAGGATGATCCAGGCCCAAAATGTCAATAGTGCCAAGGTTGAGAAACCCTGGTTTAGATGAGTTCAATTATTTCTGGCAAAATAGGAAGGATCTGGCATGATTCCTCTCTTCCTGTGGTAAGTGACTGTAGAATTTCATGTGTGTTAAGATCTCGCTTATGTTAACCCACAGCTCTGCTCGTGGTGGTAACTCTCCTGCGCTTACAGCATGGTAGCTTTTTTCTGGGCTGCTGGACTCCCTTGCTTGCTTTTGTTGCCTTTGGATTTAGCCTCATCCCCTTGATCCTTTTGTGGCCTCTGATAGCAGAGATTCTTTGTCTACCTTTTCTTTTATTCATTTTGGTTTTTTGTTTTTAAGATCTTATTCACGTTGTGTTACAGGCTGTAAGGTGACTTCACTAAATGCTGTCTGTAGGGAGAGGCTTGTATCCCGGGACAATCTTAGGCTGATAACCATTGAGAAGAAGCTGTGAAAGGCTGTGTGTTTCTTGTCTTTCTTCACCTTGGGACCTCTTGCCAACAGGACTATGACGCCATGGTGAAGCTGGTGGAGACACTGGAAATGCTGCCTACGTGTGACTTGACGGACCAGCATAATATTAAATTCCATTATGCCTTTGCACTGAATAGGTAAGAGAGAGAGTAGATGTATAGAATTCTGAAACATGCTGCCTGTTAAATTCTTCTTTCATTCAACCCTCACTGAGTCTGAGCCAGATCAGGTGCTAAATGCCAAGGTTATGAAAATGGTCAAAGCGTTTAGTCTTGGTGTTTCAGGACTTTGTCTTTGGAACATATATTCCAGCTGTGAGGTCAAGGCTCTAGAGCTCAGAGTGCCAAATGCCTTGATGAAAGTTTGCCCCAAATGCTGTGGAAGCATAGCAGAGGGTGAAAGTCATTCTACTTGGGGCTTTTAAAGAAGCTTCCCTGGGGTCTTTGGGGCTGGGTTTGCAATTTGTAGTAAGATTGACGTCATGTGCAAAAGAGTGTGGGGCAGGGTTGGTGAAAAGGCCATTGTACTTGGCCAGAGCAGGGGTAGGAGCTCAGTGTTCCTCATGTGCAGCGTGCCTTTTGGGGGGCATCCAGGGCAACAGCATCACAGAATGTGCGCGAAGCAAACACAGGCCATGAGGCTAAGCGTGGAGGCTGGGACTGTGTCTTGAAAGGACCTTGTATACATGAATAAGGGGTTGGTAGTGTCTTGTGGACTTTGGGGGACTGGTTGAAGCAACTGGAGGAATGTTGACGGATAGGAAAAGAGGGTGCTGTCTTCATTACTAGCATAATCTGAACTTTGCAGTACAAGTTATGGGGCTAGATAGAGTTTGTGAGACTTGACAATTCCTGCCTGGAGACCTGGAGCCTCAAAAGCTTGTGTGCAGGGAGTACCCGTAAAGCAGGTGTAACCAAGAGACTCCAAATGCAACGATTCAAGTAAGACAAATTTCTTTCACTTAGCAGTGTAGCGGTGAGAGGGCCAGACTAGTGGCTTAGGGCTGCTCCAGGAGTTGTTTGGGGACCTGGTTTTGGACCGTTTTGTAGCTCTTGAATTTGCAAAAATGTTGTCCTGATCTAGTTGAAGCTAGGTCACCACTTCTTTATATTCCAGCCTATGTAAGGGGGAAAGACTAGAAGCTCAGGACAGTTTTCTTTAAAGCAAGTAGAATTAGCACAGGACACTTCTACTTCTATCCCATTGTGGAGAGCTTAGTCACATGACCCCATCTAGCCAGAAGGGCAGCTGGGAAATGTAGTCTCTACCTGGGCAGCCACATGCTCATTCAAACATGGGGTTTGGAGGGTAACGAGGAGTTGGCCAGGTTGAATCTCAAAATCCTAATGCCTCAGTGTTTTAGTCCTGCAGTCTCCCTTCTTCCCCAGATAAGATACAGGAAGGGGAGCAGCATTAGGTGAATATGGTAAGAGCCATGTCCAGATACACTTACTGCTGGACCTGCCCTCTGCTGGGGCCAAGAATTGGTCATATTTAATCAGGAAGCAAAAAATTCTGGGAAGGTATTCAGACTTAGCCTGAGCACCAGAGAGTCCTGACACTTCATCATCAGCCTTCCATGGCCAGTATCTTCTACAGGGAATGAATACAGTGAGCTTAGGAGGTGACCTGAGTGAGAGGACTCTTGTGTCAGCTTTCTCAGAGTCTTGGTTTGGCTTCAGCAGCTGGATATGTGTTATATATATATATATAAAACATATATAGTTATATGTTGGGCTTACCACTGGCAGCATCTGCAGGACAGCAGACATGTTCGGGAGCCCATGGCTTCAGGAGTCTCCTGACACATATGACATCACGTCTTTTATATTGAAGTAAAATGTACATGCAGTGATATGCATAGATCTCAAGTATACAATTCGATGAACTTTGATAAACCAACAAACACTGTAAACAACACCCCTCTCAAAATAGAAAACATTTCCATCCCCTCGGAGAGTTCCTTTGTGCTCTTCCCCACCCCTTCATAGGCAACCACTGTTATGACATCTGTCAGATGTTAGATTAATTTTCCCTGTCCTTGAACTTTGTAGGAATCACAGAGTGTGTATTCCATTGTGCTGGTTGCCCTCACTCAGCATCATATTTGTGAGATTCATCGGTGCTGTTGGATGTATGAGTAGCACATTCATTCCTCTTGCTGTAGAGTAGTCCACTGTATGGATATACCACAATTGATCTATCCATTTCATTGCTGATAAACTTTGAAGGTGTTTTCAGTTTAGGGGTGTTAAGAACAGTGCTGCTATGAATATTCTTGCACATGATTTTTGTACACATATGGCACAGTTCTTTTGGGTAGATAGCATGTGCATGTGTCGTGCTGTAGTAGATATTGGCAAACAGTGCTAGGATTTTTAGTCTTTTTGGAGAGGAGGTTTCATGGTCTCTACGAAAATGGGCCTGCTCTCTCCCCACTGGTCTTTAAATTCAACCTCCCAAGGTAGGGAGCGCTGGGGAGGGCATCTTCATTAAGCCTGGGGTTGGGGAGGGAAAGGTCCCGTTACTCTGTTACGCTAAAGTAGTGTGTGCCACTTTTATTTATACTTAAGCGTACTTGATTAACCCTTGATTTATAAGGATTAAATGAGTTAGTACTGGTGACGTTTCTGGAAGAACGCCTGGTACACTAAAAGTGCCATTAAAAAAATGGTTTGTTAAATAAAAACTAAGTCAGTCGCCACCATGTCTTCTCCCAGATGGAGTAGAGGTGACTATTGTCAAACAGAACAGTCTGATTGCCATCCACTCGAAGTAATAAAAGAGAAAAACAATTTGTGAAGTGGAAAACCAGTATCTAAGAGAAATGGGTGTGGCAGGATGAAGTGATCCCAAGACCAGTGCATTTCCAGTTTGGAAGCAGATTGGCTGGGACCGCCCGCAGCTGAACCTTTGCTCTCTGGTGATGGCTCTTTTCCTTCTGGCTGCCTGGTAGACAGTGGCTCTGTATTACAGGCCGGGCAGGGTATAACTTGGCCAGCTGTTGGCATATTCACAGTTGACTTTCACACTAAGTACAGCTTTGAGAAACTTTATGGCATTACTTTGTGTCTATAAAGGTGAATATAGTGATGAACAGATAATTTTTCCTGCATTACAGTTGACCTTTATCTCTTCGGAAGCAGAACACATCATGGCCATGAATTAGTTACTCAGGGTTGGCAGTAATGAATGATGTTTGACCCTCAGATGGCAAGGGCTCTCTGTTTCGAGGCACAGGCTGGCTTGATCACCTAGCTGTTCCTGGTAGCTGCCACTTCAGCTACATTCCGAAGCGCATTCAAAAATGCTTCAAGTTTCCTTCGAGCAGTTAAACTGCTTGCCACTCAGTGGCGTGGAATCCTGTATGAGTAATTTTCATTTGCTGTTGTTCTTATAGACAGGACTTTATAGACATGCAGCCAGAATAACCTGACCAGGGATCCTGACAGCAGGCTGAAAGATAGTCTGGAAGAAAAGTAAAGGAATCAAAGTAGTAGGTTAAGAACAATAACACTTGCCTGTCACAAAGTAGGAATGTTCTCATATTCTACTCCTTGTGTCTTCGGGTCAAGAAGTCAACTCCAGCAAAATTCCTTGATGTGGAGCGGAAGCTGAATGCATGACACGTTTATCAGAATATCTGATGTATCACTCTCTAAATGGGTTAAGGGGAGTGATAGAAGAAAGTACTCTGGGGCCTAGAAATGTGTATAGGGGCAAGAGTAGATGGATGTTACAGAATCCAGCCTGTGCCAGGGGTGCTGCAGGCTTGGTCCAGAACCTACAGCAGTCCCCTCCTCCTCGGCCCCTGGGGCTGCCCAGCCACGTCATTGCTCACGTGAAGGGACACATGCCCCCAGGAGGGCAGTGTGGGCTTCTTGTCTCTGCCATAGCCACCAGCATCCCTTTCTTCGTGTCTTCTGTTTATGTTCACTGTTCGATCTTGCCATCTTAATTTATACATTGATATAACCATTCTTTATTAGGTGTTTGGCAAAAGTAGAAAAACGTTGACCTTTCCTCACTTATGTAGTACATTGGTCTCCAGGTCCCTAAAATCGTGTTGCAAAAGGAGGACACATGTTTGTGGTGATCGTTTTCTGGGCAGTGAAGAGAAACACGAATCCTGTGACCTTAAAAAGAGGTCATCTGGTGCAAACCCTTCATTTCAGGAGGAAGACAGACAGGCAAGGGCCCAGGATCTAACAGCCGGGTGGTAAGAAATCTGGGGACCAGAACTCCCCAGTTTTAGCACAAGGCTCTGGATACACTAGTTTAATAATGTCACACAGCATAATCTGTGAAACTACCCAGAAGGCTTTCTCTTATTTTCGTTTGCCTGAAGGACAACCAGGAGAAACCCTGGGCCTCTTGGAACAATAGGGCTGTCCTTTTATATGTTCTGCTCTGTCCTATATGATGAGAGCATTATATGGTTGCTGAAGATTGAAGCCACTTTCGTAGTATATACTTTGAATGCCAAAAGACCGGTTGGATTTCTTTTTATGAGAAATAGACCATCTCCATATGTTCTGAGCACTGGCCTTGCCAATAATACATGTTTTCCTTTTGAAAAATATTTAAAGGACTTAAACCATTTCCATCAGTCTTCCCCCCTGGCCTCCTTGGCCTAAGAATCTTCCTTTCCTGTCCAATTCCTGCTTCGGTTCCCTCTCTTTTGTCCTCACACTTGCAGACTTCTGTGTCAGGGGAGGCCTTTGTGCTGAAGAAGACAGCACATGAGGGGCGCCCTAAAGTTAACAAGTGATGGAAAAATATAATCACATGTGTTGTATGTTACACACACAGTTTCTCTCTCTTAAACAGTTTGAGAAATCTTTCAAAACCACTCTGCTGTTAACAACCCATAAAACTATGGACTACACTGCTGTGGAAGAAATGAGGGTAATGGTAATTAATTAAATGGAATGTTTTTAAATTGCAATTCCAGTATAGTTAACATACAGTATAATATTAGTTCCAGGGACCCGTGGGTGGCTCAGTGGTTGAGCGAGCATCTGCCTTAGGCTCAGGTCATGATCCTGGGGTCCTGGGATCGAGTCCACATCAGTCTCCCTGTGGGGAGCCTGGTTCTTCCTCTGCCTATGTCTCTGCCTCTCTCTGTGTCTCTCATGAATAAATAAATAAAATCTTTAAAAAATCAGTTTCAGGTGTACAATAGTGATTCAGCACTTCTTGCAACACCCAGTACTCATGATAACAAGTGTGCTCCTTAATCTCCATCACCTGTTGCACCTATCCCCCCGCCACACACACCCACTTCCCTCTGGTAACCATCAGATTGATCTCTAGAGTTAAGAGTCTCTTTCTTGGATTGCCTCTTTTTTTCCCCCTTGCTTATGAGCCAAATTATGGAAGCAGCCTGTGTCCATCAATAGATTAACGGACAAAAAAGATGCAGTGTGTGTGTGTGTGTGTGTGTGTGTGTGTGTGTGTACACACAATGAAATATTAGCCATAAAAAAGAATGAAATCTTGCCATTTGCAGTGACACGGATGGAGCTAGAGAATATAAGGCAAGGGAAATAAGTCCAAGAAAGACAAATACCACATGATTTCACTCCTATGTGGAATGAGATGATTTTAAGAACTAAATAAGAATATCTCAAGTAAAAAACTTATTAGCACAGTGCCTGGCACACCAAAGAAGCTGAATGAATGTGAATTGTCCTTTTATTTCCTGACAGAGAATCCCAGCCACCAGGGTTGTATCATCTTCAACGATGGTATTTGAGGAAGGCTTCTTAAGAAGGGCTGCAATCTAGAAGGCCATTGGAAGTAAAATGTGAAATTTAGTGAATAGCTTCTGAGTTCTTCTACTTCAAGTAGAAGTCCCTTGATTGAGGAACCTTGCATAAGAGTTCTGGAAATTGTCCCATGTGACCTTGGGTCCTGCCCTGCCTCCTGTCTTTTCCTGGTTCACTGCCCTGTCTCTATCCTCACCTGCCTTTAGTTCTTAAGAGGGGGCAGGTTGTTCTCGTGGGTGTTTGCTCTGTCTGGAGTGTTCATTGCTTGCCTGACTGAATCTGATGATCCTTCAGGGTCTAGCTAAATGTCCCTTTCTTTAAAGGTTGGTGTTGCAAAGAATACCACATCAAAACAATGTCCCTGCTGTTACTCATTCTCATAGCACCTGTTCCTTTCCTTCATAGCACTCACATTTCTGTGTTACTTTCTAATATTTATCATCCTCCCCAGTAGGCTCAATCTGAAGGGGGCAGGAGCCATGGTCTGCTGGGCCACTGTCTACCCTGTGCCTGATACTGTTGTGCCACCCACAGAGTAGGTGTTCAGTAAGTACTTGTTGACTGGGTGAGTGAATGAATGACTCCATGACCAGCTGTGGTCTGCATATGAGATCCATAGGAGATATCTGGGTGCTTACAGTTAAGGGCTTGGTGTAATAGAAGGCAAGTCTATTGAATTTTTCTTTATATGTGTGAAAACAAAAATATCTAAGTCATACATGTTCAGCATATACTGAAACACATAAAAGAATTATTGGTAATGCCACCATTAAAGTGGGGCATGGCCCAAAGCAGGCAATCCAGAAAAGTGAAGGGCTGCATAGGCTAGGTCAGGGTCAGCAGCAATGGGTGTTTTCCTCGTGTGAGATCCCAGGTGTCAGTCAAGTGGGACAGGATATGGACTCAGAGGGGAATTGGTCTTTAGCACCAAGGAAACCCATGCCTTCTTGGCATTGGTGACTTGTGTATTAGGGTAGGGTAACTGCTGTAACAAATAGCATAACCATTTCAGTGCCTTAACATAATGAAAGTTTATTTTCACTTACGCATCATTCCAGTGTGAATGTATTGTGCTTGGGCAATCTCTTCTCTGGGTGATTGACATTCCACTCTCCTGCCATCTTGATGCTCCACCCTTTCTTCAATTCTCAGCTCTCCTTTCAGCCAGATGACAAGAAAGGAGAGACCATGGTGAATTGCCAGGGATGGTGCATACGTGTTTGCGAGTGCGCATAGCAGCTACTGAGATCTCATTTGCATACCATACAATTCACCCATGTAAAGAGTACAAGCCAGTGGTTTTAGTATATTCAGGATTGTGTAATCATCACATTCAATTTTAGAATATTTTCATCATTCCTTCCCCCAAAACCCTGAATCCATTACCAGCCTCTGTTCCCCATTCCCCCCAACTCCCCTCCCCAGCCCTAAACAGCCACTGTTGGGTTTTTGGCAATCCATTAGCAGTCACTCCATATTCCCCACCTCACTGGCTGGACCTAGGAAACCACTCATCTGGTTTTTTGTCTCTGGATTTGTCTGTTCTGGACACTTCATATGAATGGAATCCTATAGTAGGCGAGCTTTTCTGGTTGGCTTCTTGCACTTAGCATACTGTTTTCAGGGGTCATTTGTGTTGCAGCAGGTGTCAGTACTAAATTGCTTTCTGTGGCTGAATAATATTCAATTGTACTGATACAACCCATATTACACATTCATTTGTCAGTCGATGGACAAAAGTGGGTTGTTTCCACTTTTTGACTCTACCAGGGAGGTTTGCTGAGCATGGTCAGGAAGTGATGTTCGTTACTTGTTTGCATATTTCATTGGCCAAAATTCAGCCTCCTGGCCCAACCTAACTGCAAGGGAAGTTGGGAAATGTGTTCTGGCTCAGGGCCCAGGAGGAAAAAAAAAGGTTTTAGTGAACACATTCTAGCTTCTACTGCAACTTGCAAATAAGGAGTAGAGTTGAACTGGATGCATCCCTGTGAACATCCCTGAGAGTGTGTCATCAGAACAAAGAGTGCAGGTGGGAATACTCTTCACCTCCTGTAGCTTTTGTGAAAATGGGAAAGCCAGCTCCCCGTCAGGGCCTGCCAGTTCACTATAAAGCCTAGCCTTCATAGATGTTGCTTTGTGGTTCCAGCAAACTAGGAGAGGTTGCAACGATGGGGGCAGGGATGGGATGATTTAATAATGGTTCTACCCTGATACAGCACTAGGTCCTCTTTGTAGAGTCAGAAAACAACCATTCTGCTTCGTGTGTTTCTTTGGCTCTGGGCATTGTCCACGCTCAAATACAGGTTGCCTCTAACCGTTCCCTTTTCCTTCTGTAAATAGGGGGCATCTGGCCAGACTAAGGCACCTGCTTCCTCGTGGCAGGTGTCTTTCTGTCAAGATCCAATCAGGAAACAGAAACCTCTCTAAGTATTTAAAATAGGGGAAATTGACTCTATGGAATTGGTTACACAGGTGAGGCAAGAGCTGAGAAGCCAGTCAGGGAACTGAGGCCACTCAATTAGCATCAGCAGGTAGCTGGTTCCGTGCCTCCCTTGGCTGGAGGGACACAGAAAAGAGGTGATAGGATCAGAATCTAGGAGCCAGGATCCCCTAAAACCATTACAAGTCAGCTTCTTGGGAACTGGATCTACGGAAGAGACGCAGCTATCGCTAGAGCCACTACACAAAACACACCACAAAAGGGAGCAAGTACTCTGGCTCCTTCATTCTTGGCCTCCTCCAGGTGCACGTCCACCGTTGTCTTCCCCTGGCTGCTCATGACTGGTAATCGGGGTCTGGGAGTCTGGAAAGCAGCCTGGAGGAGCCCGCTCCCCCGCCCTACAGAGCAAAGCAGGTAGCCGAGGACTGTATCTGACCGCAGAGACCAGTGAGTGGCCCAGCAGGCCACCGACCTTTCAGAAGCACTGATCAGTTTCTACGTATTTTTAAAGCCATCTTTATTGAGGTAGAAGGTAGAACCGACATACGATACAATGCACCCATTTAAAGCTCACAGTTCGATAACCTTTAGCCAAATAAATACACTTGTGTAACTACCACCGCAATCAAGAGACAGAAGGTTTTATCCCTCAGAGGTCCCTTTTGCCCTTTTTTGTCACACCCCCCACACACCCATCCACCCCCAGTTTGGATAATGACGATTGATTCATATTCCCAGTCACTGATCCTTTCTTTCATAATGTCCAAATCTGATATTAGGTCCTTTCAGTGATTTTTAATAAAGAATTCAGTTTTAGGACTTCTGTTCATTTGTTTTTTGAGAGTTTTCATTTCTCTCACAAAATACCTTAATTTTTTTACACATATACATTATATATGTATGTATATATACAAACACACAATGTATAGTTTTAAGTTTTTGCCAATTTTAGTGACAATCATTTTTTATCTTGATTATGGGCCACATTTTCTTCTATGCACATCTCATAATTTTATTGTATTCTAGACATTTTATCTAAAAAAAAACAACATAGAGACTGAAGTATAATTTGTTTATTATCCTTAATATCTATATATGACTGATTTTTTTTGAGTGTGTTTCTCCTGGAGGATGGCTGGGTTGGCCCTGGACTCCATTTTAATCAATTTACTTCCGATTAGCCCAACCCCCACCTCTTGTCTCTGCTCCCTTTCTCATCTTGTCAGTATTTGAGCAGGGAGGATTTGGGGTTGCTGTTCCTCATATCTTTGGATTCCATTTTTGCAGGGATGCATGTCTGAGTCCTCTGATAAAACATGTAATATCTTTCTACTTGGAGCCTCTCCTATACAGTGGCTTTCTTGGCAAAATGTGGGGGTGGGGGTGGCTGTACTGCAAGAGAATGCTAACACTGAGCAAATGGTTTTGCTTGGGGACCCTTCCAGATTCCATGCCATCCCATCTAGCTCATGCTGTTGTCCAAAGCTTTGCAGATTTTCTCTTTGTCCTTGGGAAGTGTTTCTATCAAAGACTTGTTCTTCCATTTCTCAGTACCTAGAGCAGACCCCCTGCTGTGGAAACTGTCCAGGCTCTTTGCTTACCTCTGACCGGGTGTTTTTTTGTTTTTTTTGTTTTTTTTTTCTGGAATCAGGGAAGTTCTTCCTCCTCTTTGGTACGGTTTATGGATTGTCCAGGCTCAGACTGTTGCTGTGGGAGTGGAAGGACTTTCTTAGTCGTCTCCAGGGAAGCAAGCAACTCTTGAAAGGTTTTTGATGGGCCCCTGAAGACAAAGTTGGTTGTAGAAAGGACCCCCTGGTCTAGTGAGACATTTTGCTTGTTAATTCTGAGTGCTTGCTTTGGAGAAAAATGTTTTGGAACTCTGACTCCCACCTTATGAACTTTCTTTTAAAAATACAATACAGCAAAGATGGACAGACAGATGGGATGTTTAGTGACCAACGAGAGCTCTGGCACAACTGTAGCTCACAGTCACCTTGAGGGGTAAGCAAAATCAAACAAACTTTTCACATGAAGAACTGAAGGACAGAAAGGGTGAGCAACTTGCTTGACTCAAATGGGTAATAAATGGTATGAAAATAACCAGAACCTAACTGTTATTAGAAGATTCCCAATCTGGTGTTGTAGGGTGTTTTGTTTTTTCCTCTGTATATCTTATTGCATAAATAATAAATAAATTTGTTTTTGTGAAAAACAGGAGGGAATAAACATTTATTTTTTTAAGATTTATTTATTTATTCATGAGAGACACACAGAGAGAGGCAGAGACACAGGCAGAGGGAGAAGCAGGCTCCATGCAGGGAGCCCAATGTGGGACTTGATTCCAGATCCCAGGATCACGCCCTGAGCCAAAGGCAGACGCTCAGCTGCTAAGCCACCCAGGTGCCCCCCCAAAAACGTTTAAAGCAATTGTCCCTTATAATTCTAATCTCTAGTCCTACACATATTCCAGAAGTAATCTCTCACCACTTTGGTGTATATCCTTTCAGTTTTCTGCATCCTTACATACTCCTGACTACATCACTCAGCAGGGTTTCTACAATACAGAACCATATAGGAGATGCACTGCTGTGGTCTTTGTTCACTCAGCAGTCAGTTGATGAAGGTCTTTTCATGTTCAGTACTGCTCAGTTTGTCATCCATTTAACAGATGTTTGTTGAGCACCTACTATGTCCTAGATCCAGTTATAATCCCTGGGGCATAGCTGTGAACAGACCAGACAGAAAAACCTCTCCCTCTTGGAGCTTACATTCTTAAGCGGGAAGAGACTATACAAACGAAGTACAACTATTTTTTTTTAATTTTTATTTATTTATGATAGTCACAGAGAGAGAGAGAGAGAGAGGCAGAGACACAGGCAGAGGGAGAAGCAGGCTCCATGCACCGGGAGCCCGATGTGGGATTCGATCCCGGGTCTCCAGGATCGCGCCCTGGGCCAAAGGCAGGCGCCAAACCGCTGCGCCACCCAGGGATCCCCGAAGTACAACTATTAACACAATTTAGGGTGCTAGGGAGGCTGGTGGGGCATTACAGTTTATAAGCTGAGTGCTCAGAGAAGATTTGACTTACGAGAGAGTGACATGAAGAAAAAAAAAATGAGAAAGAGATAAGGGAGCATACCATGTAAATATATTGGGGGAAGGACATTCCAGAAGGTTCCAGGGAAGAGCATAGAATGGCAGGGAGGCTTGTACAGCTGGAGGAGAGTAGGTGATGGTGAGTGAATAGTAAAATAACTGGGAGCCAGATCTTCTAGAATCTTGCAGGCCTCTGAAAGAAGATATTTGCTCTGAGATGGGAGCCTCTAGAAAGAGGGTTTTTTTTTGTTTTTGAGATATAATTGATATATAACATTAGTTTCAGGTGTATACATGTATACATGTACATTTTGTGTAAAGACTATACTTTCAGGGATCATTTCTATAGTTTGTTTTGTGTAACAATTACCACAGTAAGTTTAGTTAACATCTATCACCACACATAATTAGAAATATTTTTCTTGTGAAAAGAACTTTTAAGATCTCTCTTAGGAACTTTTTAAAGGAGGCTCTGCACCCATTATGGGGCTTGAACTCATGACCCAGAGATCAAGAGTCACATACTATACTGACTGAGCCAGCCAGATACCCCATGGAACTTTCAAACATATAATACAATATTAACTATAGTCACCATGCTGTGTATTACATCCCCAAGACTCGTGTATTTTATAACTGAAAGTTTATACCTTTTGACCCATTTTACTCCACCCCTGGCAGCCACCAGCCTGTTCTCTGTATCTTTGAGCTTGGTTTGTTTGGGTTGCTTTTTTAGATTCTACATGTAAGTGAGATCATATAGTATTTCTCTTTCTCTTACTTATTTCACTTAGCATAATGCCCTCAAGATCCATCCATGTTGTTGCAAATGGCACAATTCCTTTTTTTTTTCTTTTTTTTTTGGATTCCTTTCTTTTTATGACTGAATAATATTTGGTTGTATATGTATACCACATTGTTTATCCATTCATTCACTGATGGACACTTGGGTTGCTTGTAGGTCTTGGCTATTATAAATAATGCTGCAGTGAGCATGGGAGTGCAGATATCTTTTAGATTAGTATTTTTGTTATCCATAGATAAATACCCATAAGTGAGATTGCTGGATCATATGGTAGTTCTATTTTGAATTTTTGCAAGGATCTCCATATTGATTTTCAAGAATCTCCATTTTTTTTTCCCCAAGAATCTCCACAGTGGCTGCGCCAATTTGCATTCCCACCCACAGTGCATGAGGATTCCCTTTCTCCACTTCTTTGCCACCACTTGTTAACTCGGATTTTTTTTTTTTTTAATCTTAGCCATTCTAAGAAGCAAGAGGTAATGTTTCCTTGTGGTTTTGAAATGCATTTTCCTGATGATGAGTGATGTTGAGCATCTTTTTCTGGGTCTGTTAGCCATCTTTACTGTTGGCCATCTTTATGCCTTCTTTGGAAAAATGTTTATTTAGGTTCTCTGCCCATTTTTTAATCAGACTTTTTTGCTATTGAGTTATATGAATTCTTCATATATTTTGGATATTAACTTCTTATCAGATATATTATTTGCATGGAGAGTTTTGAGTAGTGGAGTGACATGGTCTGACTTAGTGTTTAGCAGAATCACTCTGCTGTGTTGAGAACAGATAGTAGAGGGGTGAGGGTGGAAGCAGGAAATGACAGTCACTTGGACCAGGGTAGTGATGACTGGGGGTCATGAAAAGTAGGCCATTTTTGGCTATGGCTGAAAATAAGAACCAACAGAGTTTTTTGATTAAATAAAAAATATTAGAGAAATGAAGCATGATTCCAAAGTGTTTGGCATGAAAAACAGGAGTGGACTGGGCATTATTAAATAAGGCGGAGAAGAACAGCTTTGACCAACAGTTGAGTTTTGGACACATCAAGTTTGAGGTATTAGACATGCAAGTGAGATGCTAGGAAGGCAGTTGGATATGTAAGCCTGGAGTTTAGAGGAGAGCTCTGGGCTGGAGATAGGAATGTGGGAGTCATCAGAATATGGATGGTTTGAAGAAGCATGGCACTAGATGATATCACCAAGGGATCTGATGTAGCAACTGATAAAGAAGCAAGGTCCAAGTGTTGTGCTAAGGACACTCCAGTGTTAAAAAGACAGGGGAGATGAATAGGAGCCCAGAAAAATAAGACTAAAATAGAAGGAAAATCAGGAGTGTGTGTGGTGTCCTGCAAGCCAAATGAAAGTGGTCCAAGGAGGAAAGGAGTACTCAAAGGTCAAGTGCCACTGGTGGGGCAGATAATATGAGGGCTGAGAAGTGGTCCATGCGTTTAGCAGTGATGCAGACTTACTGAATGAGAATATCCAGGATAGGACACACTGATGCCTGGATCCCATCTCCAGAGAATGATTTAAATGGCCTCAAGTGCAGCCTCAACATCAAGATTTTTAAAGTTTCCCAGGTGATTCTAACATGCAAGCCAAGGTTGTGACCCCTGCTGTCTTAATTCACATCTGTCAATTTGTGAAATGGCCTTATTGTCAGAAACATATGTTGCCAGACTAATGAAACACGGGAGTTTTTATCTATGGACCTATTCTTGGATACTTTGGCATCTGAAAATGATAAACAGATCTGAAAACTTGATGATTAACCACTAAAGGGATTAGCTATTTAGCACCTATCCTTAAGTTGCTTTTAAGCCAAAAATCACTTTTCTTTTCACTTTTCTTTTCATTTTTTGCAAATGTTCAGTTTTGGGTATTTTTTTTAATCCTGAGAAGACCTTTTGTTTTGATTAACAAGGGTAAGTTTCAAGTTAAAAAAATTCAAGGGAAATGTTGCTGTAAATGGTCCAAAGAAAACAAAACAAATGAGCCTGAACCCAGATCAATAATGAAACATTTAAAAGAGTTCAGGACATTTTTCTCTGAATCCTGAATATTTGACACCTCAAAAGTTGGCTCATAACAGATGTAGAAATTTTGTAGCTCATTAAAGTTTTAATCTTTTTCATTTTCCTGTCACAGACTGTAGAAATTATTTAAATGCTCCACTAAAGTTGAGTTGTGTTGATATCTGTTGGCTTTTAAAAATGAGAAGGTATCACGGGTAGGCTGTTCATTAAGAGATCTGTTTTTGCAGGCTAGTTAAATGGGATTCTGTGAACAAAGAGAGTAGAGATCAAATATGTGAGAATAAGACCAAGGCAGAAAATAGAAAAAGTCAGAGTTGTAATACAGGCTTAATTATTGCAGCCTTCTAGCAGAATGCCAAGTGT
Source organism: Canis lupus familiaris (assembly GCF_011100685.1). Taxonomy (NCBI): domain Eukaryota; kingdom Metazoa; phylum Chordata; class Mammalia; order Carnivora; family Canidae; genus Canis; species Canis lupus. Next base: position 15,483,560 of record NC_049260.1, on the reverse strand, counting down.
CTAGATTAGCCTTTCTCAACCTGGATTGGGTTCCACAGAGAATTAAACCCTAAGGCATCTATTGTATCAATTGAACAAACTCCCTTATGGATCCAGAATGGGGCTACCTATGTACCATACTTGGGAGAAGGGAGAAAATAGTCACTCAAGATAATCATATAACTTTCTCTGGAGCTTAATTCATTCAGATCCCAGTTGAGAAAAGCTGTTTGAGATACTAATCTTTTGTCTCAAATGATGGAATAGTTTTATGAGGTACAAGTCCTCCAGAAAAAAGCGTAAAAAAGCCTGTTGTAAAATTGCCAAGAACTTAAAAGGAATAATCTCTTTATTCATCTATTAGAATAGTTATTAGTAAAACATGCACAGGAACACTTTGTACAAATCCCAGCAATGATTTTTTTGAACAATCTAACGTGTATCCTTCCAGACTGTCTATGTACATGAACATATATGTAAATAGCGTTTACTGCAAAAAAAAATGGGATCATGCTATTTAGTTCAGCAATTTTTTTTCATGAACTCTTATGGGAATTCTTCTATATAATTACATACAGACCTGCCTCTGTCTAAGGGTTAGGTTACATGATACATCGTAGTTTGGTTGTTAAATATATTCTGGGGCACCTGAGTGGCTCAGTGGTTGGGCATCTGCCTTCAGCTCGGGTCATGGTCCTGGGGTCCTGGGATCAGGTCTCGCATCAGGCTCCCCACAGGGAGCCTGCTTCTCCCTCTGCCTGTGTCTCTACCTCCCTCTCTCTGTTTCTCATGAATAAATAAATAAAATCTTTAATGTATATATTACCATTCATATGTTAATGGACATTTGGGTTATCTCCAGGTTTTCATTGTTAGGAGCAATGCCATAATAAACACCTTTGTTCAAAAATTCTTGAGTGTATATATATAGGAGTTTTTCTATAGTACAGATTCGAGAAGAATTGTTGTCAGAATGGGCTTTGACTTTTTTTTTGTTTCGTTTTTTTAATATAAATTTCAGACACAGTCCAAAGTAGGAAATACTGTAGTGAGCCCTCTTGTACCCCTTTCCCACTTCAATAGTCATCCCTGCACGTCCAGTTTTGCTTCCTGCTCACCCCACCTGCCCTGCCCTCCTACCCTAATGCCAGATTGATCATGAAGCCAGGACAGGCCATTTTACCCATAGTGATTTCAGTATCGTCTGAGGGAGCACTTTACAAAACACGGTCATGATTGTGCTGTAATGAGCAATAATTCTTCAGCAGGAGCGTTTACATTCTCCCAGATACCTCTCTGTCTTTAGTTTTATGTGTACAGTGGGTTTGAGTCGTGATCCAGACAAAGTCTTTTTTTTTTTTAATTTTTATTTATTTATGATAGTCACACACAGAGAGAGAGAGAGGCAGAGACACAGGCAGAGGAAGAAGCAGGCTCCATGCAGTGGGAGCCCGATGTGGGATTCGATCCCGGGTCTCCAGGATCGCGCCCTGGGCCAAAGGCAGGCGCCAAACCGCTGCGCCACCCAGGGATCCCCAGACAAAGTCTTATACATGGCATTTGGTTAATAAGATTCTTAAGTCTTTTTTGTTGTTGTTGTATAGATTTCCCCTTCTTCATTTTAATATAGTTGATAGGTTTCAATCCTTTATAGTTATTCTTCCTAAGGCTCACACTGTCTCCTCTTTGGCCAAACACCGATTCTTTTTGGTTTCTGAATCTTTCTGATGTGAGCTTAGTAGCTCCTTTGTGTCTTTGTATTGAGATATTCCAGGATCATCTTAGACCCATCTGGAATTGGCTGTTCCTCCACAGAGTCCTGCTTCCATGTAGTGAGACATGGTGTTTATAGGCCCCAGTCAGGGCCGGAAGTTCTCATTGCTACTGAATTGGTCATCTTTTGGTCCTTTTCAGTAGACAAGGAAGACCACCTTGTGAATCCATACTGATGTTCCAATTCAAATTTGGGACCATAGGATTTTTACTGAATTTTTTTTTCTGTATCTCCTATGCATAGCTCTGGTTCCTAATGATATTAACATTATTTTTTTGGTATTCTATACTACAAATATGTAATATTTTCAAAATACCAGTACCATTATTATCACTAACAATGTGATTACTGGAAACTATATAAGATTTCTTTGCGTTTCTATTTTTTCCTTAGGTTTTTATCCCTTTAAGAAAATAGTCAAATTGCTGTGTTTTAAAAATAGTGGATTTCTACTTGGTGCATAAGCCATGAGGCACATGCGGAGGTTCATTTGTTTTGTTTTGCTGCAGCCACAAATTCAGATGGTGTTTATTGGCAAATGGTGTTTTTAGGGAACACTTAAAATTTTATTTCATTTTCTTTCATAATTGTGTAAAAAAACTTGCATAGTTTCAGTCACATTACAAAAAAGGAGTTTCTTTTCTTGTCCCTTTCATCATGTTCTCTCCCTCCACCTATTGGTGGTAACTTTTATTACCTTTTTGTTTATCCTTTCATTTTGAAGAATCAAAGCAGATACATATCTCTATTCACTTCCTCCTTTTGCTTAAATAAAAAGGTAGCTTTCTGTGCACAGTATTCAATACATAGCTTTCTCATCTTAATGGTATATTTTAGAGATCACTCCATTGCAGTGTTATATAGAAATTGTTTCTTTTTACAAGTATTTAATATGAACATCATTAACCGTAGTCGATTTCCTCAGTCTCCACTACTGCTGAGCATTTGCTTCCAAACCTTCATGGGAAGCTATAATATTTCACAGCCACAAACTCAGGTTATTTTGTGGCAAAGATTATTTTAAGAATGGTCTAAGGAATCTACTATCTGTGGAAAATGAATTTTTTTTTTACCATATAATCTAATAAGGGAGAAGACTGATCTATGAATATAGAAATAATTTTTCAGATCTGCTCCGGTGGATACAACATGAGACTGGAAAACAGATTGCCAGGGTCTTTGCCTGTTTGAGGACGGCAAGGCATTCTCAGGTCAAGAAATAAATTTCTCTTGGCTTTCTGAATTTGCGGGCTCTGCTGCTTTTCCAAAAAAGCCTTTTGTCAAACTGTTATCATTACAATTCAGGCTTAGCTTCTGAAATCCTTGCTGTTCATCCAGCAACAGGAGCCTGCCGTGTTATTTTTTTCTCTTTCCAGACACGTTGGTCTGCATCTGCTTTCATCCACAGTCTAGGTCTCATTGAGAGAAGGGACCAAGTAGGGACCGTGACAGTCTGAGATTTACTGGTGTGAGTCTGAAGCAATTGTTAAATTGGAACATGAAAAGAATGAGTTACAATACAGACTTTGTTTCCTGCTAAAGCACAGCATCCTTGCACCAGCCCCTCACAGAATGAGTGCATATATACTACTGTGTCTTGGTTCAGACATGTGTGATCTTACCACACAAATCTTTCAGGAGAAACCGTGCAGGCGACCGAGAAAAGGCTCTGCAGGTCATGCTCCAGGTTCTGCAGAGCTGTGACCACCCAGCCCCCGACATGTTCTGCCTGTGTGGGAGGATCTACAAGGACATCTTCTTGGATTCAGACTGCAAAGATGACACCAGCCGAGACAACGCCATTGAGTGGTAAACCCTCCATCCTAATCAGTAGCACAAGCATCTCTGCAAAGAACAGAATTGCAGAGGCTAAGGATCCAGGTCTTGTCCCAATGAATATAAGTCAGCCTGCCTGCCTGTCTGCTGGCAGTGGGGGAAAAAGTCGTTAAATGTGGTTTGGGAATTTCCAGATGCCTTTTTCTGAAGAGAAACCATTAGAAACAGGTTTTTGTAGTGGTGACATTCTTCTCACGAGTTCACTCATTTATAAGAGCAAGGAGGAGGGCTCAGCATGCTCCTTCCCAGCTACTGCTTCCAGAACTTTGTTCTACTGCCATCAGGGTGTTATCTTTTCAGTGAGCTGTTCATTCCTTCCTCCATTTGTTCATCTAACAAATGTGGGTTTAGGGCTTACTGTATGCCAGAAATTTCTCTAGATGGTGGAGATAAAGACACAGCAGACATAGACACAAATTCCTGCCATCATGGACCTTGCCTTGCTGGTAAGGGAAGTCAGACAAAGAAATGGAGAAGAATCGGATGTTACCTGTTGGTGAGGGTTCTCGGGATAAGGTCATCAGAGAATGGGAGAAGGAGGCTTGAGAGGAGTTGTATGCAGTTTCAGGTAGGTCAGTGGTCAGTGAAGGCGAGTAAAGATGTGAGGGTGGTGAGATGAGCCTTGGAGAAAACTGTGGGGAAAGTGTTTTTGGGAGTAGGGGCCAGCAGGGGCCAAAACCCAGAGGGGAAGCTTGCTGGGCATGTTCAAGGATGGTGAGGTGTGAGCAAGCAGAGAGCAGCAGGAAACAGGAGAGGAGAAGACCCTTTGACTCTGAGTGCAATGATATAACATCGGAGTGCTCTGAGCGGAGCAGTGACGAGATCCGATGTGCATTTTCACCAGCGTGCCCTCGCTGTTCAGCAAAGAATACATTTCCGGGGGTGTATTAGCTATTGTTTGCTGCATAATGAACAAGTCCAAAACTTAGTGGCTTAAAAACTTCTCATTTTTCATGATTCTGTGGATTGGCCAGGCTGCTGCTTGGCTGGTTCCATCTTAAACTGCTGGGCTCACTCCTAAAAATGAGGTCAGCTGAAGGCTCAGCAGGACTGGAAGGTCCAAGATGACCTCACACACATTTGGTGGCTGGTGCTGGGTGTTGGTAGTGTGCCTCCATGCTCTGCCTGTGGGTCTAATCCTGCCAGACCAGGTTTCTTACGCGGTGGGCAGCATTCTGAGAACATGAAGGTAGAAGCTGCAAAAGCCTCTTAGGCTTAGGCTCTGGAACTCACACAAGGTTGGTTCCACCACATGCTCTGGGTCACATCACAAGTGTATCGCATGATTAACGATTCAAGGGTGTGGAGAAATGGACTCCGGCCATGGGCAGGGGCAGTGACAGAGGCACGCATCTCATGAGATGAGGAGGATCTGTGGCAATTAAATAATCTACCACAGGGGCAAGGGCAGAAGCAGGGAACAGTGAGGAGACGACCACAGTAATGCAGGGAAGAGCTGATGGAGCCAGAGTGGTGGTGATGAAAATGGGGAGATAGCAGAGCCTGGACGTAGGTGGAAGGTGGAGCCAACAGCCTACCTCATCTGTTTCTGTCACAAGAGCTCTTGACATGGCTGCTCCACTCTCCATTCTAGCTGCTTCCCCTTCCCCTGTCCTCCTCTGGCTCCATCCTGCTCTGTCCTCTCCCCTCATCTCTCCATCCACTCTCTTCCCTGGTGATCCCCCTCACACCCACACTTTGGGAACCTGAGCCGGTCTCCAGCCCAACCTGTGTCTGAAGCTTTGGCCCCACCACCCCCTTGTTTGTTCCACCTGGGGCGGAGCTGCTCTGTAAGATGCAGGATGTCCGAGGCTAAAGTTCCCTTCTGCTCTCCATGCTAGGATGGCCTCCAGTGTCTTGCTTTCTTACTACCATCTTTCAGCCTCCTACGCTTAGACTTTTTGTTAATGTTTGAGAATTTTCACTCACTTATCCCCCCCCCCCATACACACACATGGTCAGGTCCCAATTCTAACCCTTCTCTGCATCTTCCCTCTCTCTTACCACTTCCACCCTGCTTGGTGCCTTTCCCCTGCCCTCCACTCTCTTGCCGGGAATGTTTTCACAGTATCCCAAGCATGCTCTCTGCTTGGTGTCTCTAGAGTCTATTCTTCATCTATTGAACCACCATTCCTTTTTCTTCTTAAAGCTCAGAGACCCACCCACAGCGGCTCTCCGTTCCTTATTAAATAAAAATTCAAACTCTTAGATTACCATTCTATGTGCTCTGCAGACTTTCTCCAACCCACCCTGAGCCCTGTTCCCCACTACCTGAAACATATCCAACTGAACCGAATTTTCCTGGGTGTTCCATAGGCTCCCGTCTCTGCTTTTGCCTTTTTCTGTGTTGGGTATTTCCTTTCCAAATCACTGCTGCTGCACATCTATCCATCTTCATACCATCGCTCAAGCTTCTAGAGATGGCCCCACATACCATCTGTGGGTCCCTCTAGACTTGGATTTGTGTGGTGTAAGGATACTTATCCTACTCAACATTAGTATTTTCCCTAATTGTACCGGCTTGTGTGGGGATCTTATTACCTCCACCGCAGTGTGGGTTTGTGGAGGGCAGGGACCCCATTTTATTCTTAGTAAATTCCCAGTAGTACCTGATGTACTATTGCGATAGGAGTCACTCAGGGCATTGAAGGGGAATTAATGTTGGGTAGAGCCAAAACAGGAAGCTGTGTTGCCACCACAGTGGCCAAGAATTCAGCCCCCGAGTCAGGAGATGACTGCCTGTGGCTCCTTGAAGAAAGTCTTAGGAGCCTTTCTCCATCCACTTAAGGAAGTGGGGGGTCCAAGGGCAAATGAAGCTTAGTCTTTCTGGTACATTAGCTTTGGTGAGACCTTGGGATCGTCTCAGCCAGGCTGTCTGGTACTGAGCTGGACCATGTGACCCAGGGAGGCAGGGGGCTGTGAGAGGCAAACCTGGAACTTCAGTCCTGACTGCATGCTCAAATTTTGTCTACACCTAAGCTGGGCAGATGAGAGGCAGAGTGAAGCCCACCCTCTGCTCAGATGACTTTTGATAGTAAAAGAACGTGGCAGGGGAGGAATCAAATACCATAAGATATGATTTTGAAAATCCCCAAAACATTTGGGATAGGGTTCAATTTTATTGGAATTTTGTTGGCTGGGGTTGAAACAACTTTCTTAGTGTTAGTTGGTCCCTCCTGTCCATCTGAAGTGTGCTCATGTACTGCCCCAAAGTTCATAAAACTAAATTTTAACTGACTTATAGGATAGGTTCTCCCTTCCACAATAAATATTTTGTTGGTGTTTAATTCTCTTGTTGTCATGTGAGTGATCAAATTCCTCCTGGTTTACAAGCCTTTGGTATGAACAGTGCCACTTAAAGACATTTCATTGTCATTACTTCATTGATCAAATTCTTTTTTTCCCCATCCATAATATTCCTACCCACTCATGGAAGGGAAAGAAGCTTTCTATGTAAAGAAAAAAGAGAATTAAAATGGCACTCTCTAAACTTCTGGTACTAAAATGGTATTCTCTGTTTCAGAAATTGTTCTTTATCCTAGTGGAATAGATCTCTGCTCTTTCTCTCACTTTATGCCACTATTTGCAGAGTAATCTAGAGTCCAGGATTCTGGCAACACTGCTTCCTACAGGAAAAACTGACTCCATTTTGTGATAAAAGCAAACAGCCTGCAGAGTAATAGCCTACAATTGATGGAATTCCTATGTAATGAAAAATGCTCTGTGTACAAATGGAGTCTAACTTTTAAGATGAGATTTGGACATCCAGTTGTGGTCTGCTTTATGGGGGTAGAGTTATAAAAGGTTTTAAATTTCTTTTGTATACTTTAATTTATTTCATACAGTTATTTTATATATAAAATCATAAAAATATATAAATTTTTATATATATATAAAAACCTGGGGCACCTGACTGGCTCAGTCAGTTAAGTGTCTGCCTTCCGCTCAGGTCATGATCCCAGGGTCCTGGAATTGAGCTCTGTACTGGGCTCCCTGCTCAGCAGGGAGGCTGCTTCTCCCTCTCCCTCTGCTTCTCCCCCTGCTTGTACTTGTGTTCTCTCTCTCTCTCTCTCTCTCTCTCTCTTTCTCTGTCAAATAAATCTTTAAAAAATTTTCCTCATCAGTTTTTTTTAACTACTTAGTGTTATGACATTTTTAAAGAAGAGTTCATGAGAAGGTTGGCTTGTGCCATTACTTACCATTTTTTCCTTGTACCATGATAGTAATCTGGTGGGTCTTTCATTACAGGTACCGCAAAGGCTTTGAGCTCCAGTCATCTCTCTATTCAGGAATTAACCTGGCAGTTCTGCTGATAGTTGCTGGACAACAATTTGAAACTTCCATGGAACTAAGGAAGATAGGTAAAGCTATTTATGATCACAGGAGTTGATAGGCTTTGGTCACCCCAATTCAGCATTAAAAATTATCTTCAAATAACTAGCATTTTATTTCACAGGTAACAGTTATTCTCTGATAGCACACCTGAGACAGCAGCCAAAATAAAGTGCATGCAAAAAAAAAAATAAAGTGTATGCTATTTCCTCTCTCTAAAGGCTTGCATAATAGGAGAGAAGCTAGAAAGATTTTTCATAACTTCATTAAAATTCAAATCCTTCAGGTGTCCGGCTGAACAGTTTGTTGGGAAGGAAAGGGAGCTTGGAGAAAATGAGCAATTACTGGGATGTGGGTCAGTTTGTCACCGTCGGTGTGTTGGCCAATGATATCGGGAAGGCGGTCCAGGCGGCAGAGAGGTTGTTCAAACTGAGACCTCCAGTTTGGTGAGTCGTGTGTGTGTGTGTGTGTGTGTGTGTGTGTGTGTGTGTGTGTGGCGGGGGGTCCTCACTTCTCTCAATATCTGATCTTATTCTGAAGGGGAAAGTGGCTAAATTGCAAAAGACAATAACACTTGCTGTGTTTGTCTTTCTGACTTCTTCATTAACATAAACAATGTAATGGAAGCAAAAACAGCTCCGCAGGCACACTTGGTTTTATGTGATGGGAGGGAAGGACAGACCCACTGGCACATACATGTATGGAATATGTCCCTGTGTGCTCTATCTCCAAGATGAGACTTTCAATCTTATTAATTTCTTCAGGTCATCTCAGTCATTGAGAACAAAACATTCTTTGGTACTAGCATGTATTTGTGAAAAAGTGGGTAGTAGAGCTAAAAGCACACCAAGAAAGCAATGTGCATCACAAATGTGCACAATGTGCATCACAAAAAAACCAAGATACGGTCAAAAACATGGTGGCACAGCAGTGGCCACAGGTTAGCCCATTATGTAGCCATTAAAACGTGCAAGAAAGAACACTGGGAAACATGGACATGTGTTCATGGATATCCCAGAATAAGAAAAGCCAACGGCAGGGTATATTGTTCTCGATCAGCGGTTCTCAAAGTTGTTTGTGTATCTGAATCCGCTATGTTGATTAAAACACAGATTGTTGGGGGATCCCTCGGAGGCTCAGCAGTTTAGTGCCTGCCTTCGGCCCAGGGTGTGATCCTGGAGTCTCCCTGCATGGAGGCTCCCTGCATGGAGCCTGCTTCTCCCTCTGCCTGTGTCTCTGCCCCTCTTTCTCTCTCTCTCTGTGTCTCTCGTGAATAAATAAATAAAATCTTAAAAAAAAAAACACAGATTGCTGTGCCCACCCTTAGGATATCTGGTTCCAAAGGTCTAGGAAGGGGCCTGAGAATTTGCATCTACAGCTGACAGTCTGCTGCTGGTCTGGGAAATCATGCTTTGAGAACCACTGTTCTCTGTGGACTTCCTTTTCATTAAAAAGTGGTGTTCGGTATGTAACTCAGAGTAAAGTCTGAGTTATTGCGAGGGGTGGGCAATAGCTGACTTGCCAGTTGATGTGAAGCTCCATGAGAATCATCATTCTGTCATTGATTCCTGTGGTCTCATAATAGGTGCTCACTAGATATCTGTGTAATTATTTTTTTAAGATTTATTTATCATTCATGAGAGACACAGAAAGGCAGAGACATAGGCAGAGGGAGAAGCCGGCTCCTCGCAGGGAGCCTGATGTGGGACTCGATCCCGGAACTCCGGGATCGTGCCCTGAGCTGAAGGCAGATGTGCAACCACTGAGCCACGCAGGTGTCCCAGTATCTGTGTAATCATTGAATGAGGGGTTCGCTCCAAAAGGGTGACAGTGGTTCTCTCAGAGACATAGCCTTATGAGAAGTTTTAAATCTTTTTTATCTTCATTTTTCTAATTTGTCTAAAATGCATTTGGATTACATGCATAATTTAAAATTTTTTACGTTTAATGATCCACTTTCATCTGCCCCCTGTTCTTGCCCAGCTCAGTAGGACAGTCTGGACTCACAGGGGTCAGAATGTCTGTAGTCATTTTCAGTTGAACCCCATTTCTTCCCAGTCAGTCTGAAAGACCCAAATGTGATCCCCAAACCATATCAACATCTTGGAAGTCTTTCTGAGGCTGCACGAACAGGGAGGCAGGCAGAGCCTCTAGCCCTCCTGGAGCAGCTGCTTTTTCCAGAACTTTTCAGGTGCTCTGCTGCACCTGATCCAGACAGAGCGGACTCCACAGAGGTGACAGCTGAGCCTTGGTGCATTCTCAGTGCATCCGCACCTACCCTGGCTGACAGTGTGGGCACCTAATATCGTAGCCCCAAGACCTGCCCCGGGGTTCATGATTCACTAGAAGAACTCATAGGACTCAGAATGGCTGTTGTACTCAGGTTTAAGATTTATTACAATACACGTATATACAGACAGAAGTCAGCAGAAGCACAAGGCATACAGGGTAGAGTCTGGAAGAGGCCAGGCACCAGAGTCCTGCTGTCCGCGCCCAGTGGGGTGACTTACACAGTGCCGATTTCTCTCCACAACTATGGATGGCAGCACACACAAAGTATTGACAACCAGGGAGGCTCACCAAGGCTTGGTGTCCAGGGTTTTATGAGGGGGCTGTCGGTTGTACAGGTATGGAGCATCCATGTGGTTGACCTTAGTCACCGAGTCCCCAGCCCCTCTGGAGAGGACACTGATATAGCATGGCCCAAGGCCCCCACCTTGAGTCCTATTGTTAGGATGGACTAGGTGGTGTGGCCCAAGGCCCCCGATAAACAGAAACATTCTTACCAGACTGAATAGCCCAAGGACTCAAAGATGATGTTCCAAAAGCCAGTCAAGGGCCAGACCTTTCTTTGGAATGTATAGAGTTTAGACAACCCAGGCCTACTGAGGTCATTGTTCAGTGCACAGTACCCAAGCAAGTCAGTCTGAGTCAAGCTGATCTGCCTTCCCAGGGCAGCTCCAGACTTGGTCCTCAAAGGACAAAATAATACTCTGATGCTTTCAACTCAACCATCTGCATTCACTACCAGAGAGGATGTGACCAGTAAAGATGTGGTGAGATTGAAGATCTCATAACTTCAAAATCTACCTGGTCAGATCTAATTTAAAAAATACAATGAGTTTCACATTGGTGACTGGCAGAGGTCAAGAAGAAGAGGAGGGATGGAAGGGAAATGGTATGACTGTAGAAGGGAGACGGGAAGGATCCTTGTGACAGTGAAAGTATTTTTTATCTTAACTGTATCCATTCAATATCCTACTTGTGATCTTATTCTAGAATTTTATCAGCTATCATCATTGGTACAAATCGGGCCAAGGGTACATGAGATCTCTCTGTATTGTTTCTTACGACTATATATAAATCTATAATCACTTAATAATAAAAAGGTTAAGTTTAAAAAGACCATGAGTTTGCCATTTTGTAATTGGTTTGAATTTCAAACTGCATGTTTTTGTTTTTAAGACAAGTTAGCAAATGTTTGCCAG